>NC_080862.1:5381648-5681648 GCF_030435755.1 Ochotona princeps
ACACTACCATGATCTGTAGCATCTTCCTGAGCGTTACAAACCTCTCCCAAGTGCCCAAACTGAATTTATTTCATAAGAGATTATTTTTTCTTCTGATATCAGATGATTGAAATTTTCATTTTAAAAAGAATATTCTTTCATCACATTGCCATTATATGTAATTCTGCTACATCTACATATTGAATCAACAGTGACCCAAATTATGAATATCAGGCAGTTTGCTATATCTGGTCTTATGTGGAGATATAAGACTACGGAAAGTGAAGTCGGAGTATAGATGACACGTGAGAAGTAATGACCTGGGGGAAGTGAAACAAGCCTTCCGCTGCCTCACACTTCTGCTTGGAATTCCACCTGCCTTTAAAGAATAGTGTGAGAGAGAAGCTTTCAGAAACCATTTTTGGTCACTGAACTACAAAGTATACACCTTGGCAACCAAAGACATCATGTTGTGAAGTTTAGATTCTTTGGCATCGTAAAGACGGTAGACTTCTTTATTCAGTCTAACACTCTTGGAAGTATTTCCTGAGCATACAACTTCTAAACTGCTAGACTCTGCTGTCACTATCTTCCCACACATGAAAGAATGTGTCTTGTCAGAACTGGACTTCAGGGATTCCAAGTCAGGGGGATGATTTCTGTAAGTAGTCAGATATGAACGACAGGTGAAAGGTTAATTTCAATCAGTCATTGTTCCCCCTTAATCAGTTCTTCCAGTGGCAACATGAAATTGTTTCATTGAATCACGTTGGATTCGGCTTCTTATAAAATTATTGTTAGCTATCACATGTCACAATTAAAACATAATTCCTAATTACTATGTTCCTAGTCGATAAAACACATGCAGAATGGTTTGGAACTGAAGAAAGAACTTCTCTAAAAGAACTGCTTTTATATTGTATGTCTTCCACAAACAAAATATTATTACTAAAGTTTTTTTTATTAGTGTTATTTTTAGAGAATTGGCTTTTTCGTGTATAGTATGATGAGAAATCTGAGTACAATTGAATAAAATATTTAAAACTGCTGGCTTTTAAACGTATCTATTTCCGGTTGATTGCTTGCTAGTGTTTTAGTTAGCTAAATGGTTCGTGTGGTTGACAAAAGAGCAGCAACAGTGCATTTTACTGCTATGAGGTTGATTTTGTTCTTGGGGGATAGGACACGTTAAGGAATCAAACTCATTGTGAAAACTCTGATTTGCTGTCATGGCCCCGTGAACATCCAAGATAAGGAAAAGGGAAACTATGAGGACTCCAAGAGGGATAAATACACATGTCAATCTCAAATTAGAAATTTTTCACCTTGTTCCTTTTTCGAACGAATCCTTTTCCCCAGTCCTTTTCCACACTGCCTTGGATACTGCCGATGCCCTGTATTATTCTGTCTCCTACAGACAAATGCTCAAAAATTGTCTTTTCCAAAACACACACATACATGAAAATTTGTGGTTCTGTGCTGGATATACATCAGCTCAAAAGTTACCAAAACCCTCAAATGTGTGATTTTCATAATTGCACTCTAGGAATAATGCAAAAAAAAAAAAAGAGCAAATAAAGAGATGCCAGTATTTTCTAAACCAAATGTTTTCATGCTTTAAAACATCTGTATTTCTAGCTTATGTTAAACATTGTTCAAGTCTGGCGGTAAGCAGTCAATATTCTCACCTTGCAGTGATCAACTGGAGGAGTTTGAAGCCTGTGCTTTAAACTGAGATGTTCACTATTTGCAGTTAGTGGCTCTCAAACCAGGGTGAAGACCTTCCTCTGTGAGTCTCCTTTTCTCTCTAATCTACATGATTTTCCTTTATTTAAACCTATATAGTATTATTCCTTGCTTTTAGCAGAGAGAAATCAATCATTGAATCAGAAATGCACCCATGGAGAGAGGCTAGGGGAGAAGAGGGAGGGAGGGAGGGAGGGTGGGAGGGAGAGAGAGAGAGAGTTCTAACATCCCAGATTCCTCAGGATCAGCTCTTAAATTTTTCGAAGCAACAGCATATTCTGGGGAGGTTTTCATTTTGTCTCCTTTTAACAAAAACCAGTGGTCATCTTATAGTCTAGTCCCTTCTTTCTTTCTTCCTTTTTTTTTTTCTAGTCGTTTCCTCAATGATATTGGCCTTTTCTGCTGGTCAATAGAGCACAGGATTTTTTTTTTTTTTGGTCAACTTCTACAAGGATGTTTTTCTTCTTTGAAAACTTAAAATACATCTGCCATCTTTTCTCAGTAATTGTGTTTTATTAAATACTTTTTAGGGATTAATCTGCATCCTGAGTAAGAATTCATGGTTGAGTTGAATTGTGTTTTTTTCAGAGGACAGGTGAGGAGGAGAAAAATGAAGCATGATCTGTGACGGCGTTTTCATTAGCTGTCCCAGTGAAATTGAGGCTTCTTCACATGGTATTCAATGAACAGCTATCAAAGGTTAGAACATCAGAATCAGAGAGTCCTACCAATGTTTTTGCAGAAAATAGCTGTTTTTAAATAGTTCTGTTTAATAAAAACAGTTTTGTTGATAATATTTACTTTCTTATACCACTCGCTTTTGCAATCAGGTAATTATTTAGCTGTCAGCATCACTGAGTGATCAAAAAATAGCTACTAAATATATACAAAAAATATTCTTACTATTTGCAACTAAAGTATGTTTCTTTGGAATTTGGACTTTATAAAAGGATAAAACTGGGCTCCAAGTCTGGCTCTGTCCATCCAGTTTAACCTGGAGGAAGTTCCTGGCTCCTGGCTTCGGATCGGTGCGGCACCGGCCATTGTGCTCACTTGGGGAGTGAATCGTCGGACGGAAGATCTTCCTCTGTGTCTCTCCTCTCTGTGTATCTGACTTTGTAATAAAATAAATAAATCTTTAAAAAAAAAACTCTACATGCCCTCAAATAAGATCGTGAGAGCCAGGATTCACCAGAGATTTGAGAAAAGTCTTGACTAGAAAAAGCAAAGACCAAAATAGGTAAGAAATAAAAAAGAAATCCCGAAGAAACATACTAATGATACAAGAGAAAAGTACAGAGTGATATTATTGCCTTCGGTGATATTAAGAAGAATTAACACAATAATAACACTAATTCTTTTTAAAAGTGGACATTCATGCATTTGTTAAAAGAGACATGAAGTAACCAGAGTTTGGCACAAGCCTTTAAGGTGCTGCCGGCAACAGCTGCATCCGATATCAGAGTACCAGTGCCTAGGTTTGACTTCCAGCTCCACTGACAACTCCAGCTCCCTGCTGCAGCACACCCCACCAGCCTACAGGTGATGCCTCAAGTACTCGAGTCTCCATGTGCAAAACCTGGATTGAGTTTCTGACTCCTGGGCAATCAAGGATCAAACCTGCACTGGGGAGCACTGTCTCTGCTTGTCAAATAGGGTAAACAAGAAAGCTTTAATTTAAAATTTTTAAGATTTTTTTTTAAATTAAAAATAAACAGATACAATGAACTGAAAATTCATTAACATCCATGAAAGATGGGGCAGTTCTGGAGTTTCCTACATCAGAAAGTCAAATGGAAGAAACATAAAACATGTCACAAAAGGTTAGAAATCAAGAAAGCATGAAATTTTTTGAATGGAATAGGAAATATAATTTTGTTGTTATGAGCTCCTTAAGGCTGTGAGAATGAAAAAATATATTAAGTAAATCTGCAACTCACATACACTTGCAAATTTTCATCATAATTCTACATTCCCCATGAGTTCGCCACTAGCAGTCCAGAAATAATTGCAACCTAACAAGAAACAAACTATCATATATATGTTATATATATATATATATATATATATATATATATATATATGTTATATATATATATATATATATAAAATAAGCAATAATGTTGTGACTGAATGAGTTTGCCTTCCATTATTTCATTTTCTCAACAAACCCTTTTTTTTCCAGAACTAAATGGAAAGTGTTTGACATCGTCTAATCTCAACATACACTCAGAATAATTTAGCATGTGGAAGCCAAATCAGTAGTTGGGGAGGAGGGGTTTCCTCCAGCCTGCAGGACTACTAACCAAATCACGGAATTCCCGGAGAAAATTGACTGACGACGAGATGCTGCTATGGTAATGCGACATGGGAGACAGTTTTAATAAAAGTTAGAGACAGACAAGGCCAGGAGAAAAGGAAATTCAAGAGCAGACTGAATGAGAAACTGAGAGGCAGAAAAGCCAGGATGCCAATACAGGGTGAGCCGCCTCCATAGATTGCCTACCACCTGCAGCTTTGGATTGATTCCACAGGAGAAAGCAGCACACTGAAGATTTGTCTACTGAGGGTGGTTAAGTTCACCAGGTTTGCAGTTCTGGAAGAGGCCACCCCGTGTATACCCCGTGGGCTCGGGTAAGACGTATCTTGGGATTAGCTGCACTCCAGTGCCCTCAGCTGCAAGCATAGTAGCTCAAGGTTTGTATCCCTGGTTGCCAGCTGTGACTTGAACACATAGCCTCATGGTTGAAAACCAAGTTTGGAAAACACGGTGTACCCCAAATACTTTGCTCCACAATGGTAGAAATGAATGTCTTTTAAGTAAACATTTATTTAAGGTGAAAAAAATAAAGTGATAACAGAATTAGAACCAGAAGCGAGGCCTGCTGAAAACTAACTAAATGGCTTCTCTTACATGAGGAATTCTGGCAGTGTGGACTTTTTGTTAAACGAAATGCTACATTGGTTACAACTTGACTGTCTTGGAAAATAGGCAAGTCATGTATAAGTAAAAGAAACACAAATACCTATAAAATGTCTGCAAAAAGTTTGTGTAAAACATGTTATGAAAATAATGTATGCAACCAAGAAAAGACAGAGGACAGAACAAGTCAATCAACCATCTCAGCTATATGTTGGCAGCGAAATATGGGGCAAATGGAGACTCTATGATGGACTATGTCAATCAGTGGATTCTTCAAAGACCTCATCGTGCTTGGAGTGGCAAGATTGGCAGCGATTCATAACTGGTGAACCATCAAAACCACTTGAGCAAGAACCTCGGAGCATGCCCTACATCCGGGACCTGGGGTGTGTGGGAAATTGGGTGGGCCTTCTCCCTTAATACCCCCCTTTAAACATGAAGGAAACAATATGGAAATAATAGTCTTACCCACTTCCCTATAGCCCTTGAACCTTTTTACCCTAATTAACTATGTAAAGATTGTCAAAAATATAATAAAAAAATAATATATGCATGCATTTGAACTTCTTTTTGAAAACAAACCTCATAATTCCATTTTCCACAAACCTTTTCGAGTACTTTCCTATATAAACACCCCAAATTTAATGTAATTAAGCCCACCCCAATGTCCAGGACTGACTTTAATCTCCTAGTAATGCGTTTTATTCCACTGTATGCTGTGTTGCCAGTTTTGCGTGTCCCATAGAATAAAGCAATACTTGCAACCAAATAAGCACTAGAATTTGGTCATTTATGGTAGAAGAGCATTATCTCTTGCACATTAGTCAGTTTCCTGGTGTATCAAGTCTTCTCTCTGCCTGCTGTGACTCCTCTTCCCCACCTTTCTTTTTCCATTTCTAGAAGTAACTCCTGCTTTGTTCCCAACAGCTGGCTGATGCTTTAAACATTTTCCCTTCCTGCTTAAGCTTTCCACCAAGAGCCTACAATTCCTGTAACCAGAAATATACTGTTTTAAACAACCATATTTATGTCACCTTTCGAGACTAAGCTTAAGGTCACTGTTTTCACTATCCAAGCAAATAAGTTAATTTGCATAGGGGAGTTAAAATAATGTAATAACTAATTGTTAACTCTGTCAAAGATCTCTGGTAGAAAATAACTTACTGCATTCCACCTATATTTTAATGTTTGAAAAAGACGATTGAAACAGAGCAGACTATTGAAGAAGAAAAAAACACCTCTTATGTAAGGCCTCTTTGCAGGAGCGTTGTCATGTCTTTTAATGGATGTGCCAGGTAATTATATTGGTTACAGCATGCAGAATATGATAAAGAGAGGAAATGGAATTTGACAAAATGATGAATATTCTGTACCAAAGTTGTGCATATGAATGTAAATAAGTTCTACGGCAACAAGTGAAGACACAACAGTAGAAACAGGCTTAAAGCCATTAGATACTGTGAGCTTGCTCTGATTAGATTTATTCTTGCACTCTACCTAGGAAAAGATATTAAATTCACAAATCTGCTTGGAAAGGGGATGGTATATGTTTTAGAGTTTATAAGTGAACTGATGACCTGATTAAAGACATTAAGGCTGTGTTTTAAGAATGACCGCTAAATCTTTTGTTTTCCCAAACCATTTAAAAAATTCATTAGAAGTGCTTGAGGTATCTACAGATATCTTCTGTATAACTGTTAAAGTCTTTAAAGCAAAAGAATAAGCAAAAGAAAGTGATAATGTAGAAGACAGGACTGTACTATATAAAATATAATACTGAAAATCCCAGGGAGAATTTTGAAATATTAAAATGATGTTCTCCAGGTAGAAAATGAACTTCAACACATTTCTTTGTTGTTAGCTTTTATATTGTAGGAACCAATCAGTTTTCCTTGGCCTAAACTAAAACAACTTTGAAACTTAAGAAAGAATCATTATTGCAATATTTTTAATTAAAAAATCCCATAAAATCTAGAATGTGGCTAGAAATATTCTATTCCCTATGAAACAAAAACACTATCCCAGAGACTTAGCAAATACAGGGTGTTATTCCTCATGTCCATTAGCACTAGCTACTGACTTCTGGTTGTGCTGAAAACAGCACGCACCCAGAAGGACAACAATAGGGTTTTAATAAAGTAATATCTGTCCAGTACTGAGACTTTTTTTTTTTTACAGAAAGTTGCAGTATGAATAGTGATAACTTCGTTACAGAAAGCAAAATGTGAGATTATGGTTCCTGAAACTATGTTCAACTTACTTGTAAGGAGAATAAATTGTTTAAGACTTTTTAAAAAAAAAAGTATTTATTTTTATGGAAAAGGCAGGTCTGGTTTTATTTATTTATTTATTTATTGACTAATTTAAAGAGGCTGGTGCTCTATTGAATGAATGCTTTCTGCTTAGAAATGGATAGTGTTAGCAAAGCATGGAAAAGTTCTTTTTTTTTTTCTGAAAACAATAACCTGCATTTAATGGTAAGAAATCACCAGCAAATTCCATTATGTTTGTAGGCTTGACATGAGGTGCTTATTAAATGTAGGAACAAAGCCACTTTATACATCATAATGTTCACATTACAAATTCACTGCTCATAATGGTGCCGCAAGTGTATGTGCAATTTTTCTGAACTTATGAAATATATTTCTGACACTCAGGTATTGATGTATGCATGCATGATATTGTCCCAGTGCAGTAGGGAGACTTAACTGATGTCTGCATGATTTGATTTATTACAAGTAAATATGATTGCCTTCATAATCTGATTTTATTATGTTCGGGGCTCTCGTAGGTAAACTTTTAGTAGAAGGAAGAAGGCCAATTTTATTAAACCAGTGTGTTCCTGAAAACCATAGAGTTTCTTGTCAAGGGAGGAGGGAGGACTGCTGATCCGGAAAGTGTATTGAAAATTTCAAAAAAGAATTTACTTCCAACATTTCCGATATCTTATCTTCTCCATTCCTGCAACTATTTCAAATGTGCTTTTGTGATTTTGAGCTCTATGTTCCTCCCTTAAAAAGCCATATTAAAGTCAGATTCACATATCTGAGGCCAATGTTAAATATTCCTTAGAGGGAAAAGCACCTGAAAAACCCAGCTACCGTGTCAAAAAAATATTGGCAACAAGAACTTTTCTCGATTGTAATGGAGAAAAGGGGATTAGATGAACTTGAAAGAATGGGGGTTACTATTTGATATTTTCAAGGCTTTTGATCGGTAAGACTCCAACTATGAGAGTTGTGATTTAATACAGAAACAACTCAAATAGTTAAAAACAGGTCGTCTCAGGATAGGACAAGGATCTGAGCCCTGGATTCTACATAAAAAACAAAGGTAGGGACGTGGTAGAGAATAGGGAGGTACTAACAGGAGGGTCCTGGTCAGCTAGCCTCTCACAATGTCCAGGGTCAATGACCTTCCCAGACTGAGCACAGCAGAGCTTAGCCTCAGTCTGAAAGATCACAAACGATCAAAACTCAGAAATTCTCCAACTTTCCTCTTCCCTACCACTAAAAAGAATCCTGGCTTAAACATCTGCACATCTCTTTCCTCCCTTCCACACTCACCACCAACCTCCCCAGAAAACCTAAGCACTTCGTGGCCGGCCGTTAGGATCATTCAGGTCTCTGCAATGTGGAATAGAAGAAGAGGAGTAGAGAAAGACAGGTGCACTGACTGTGTTCAGGAAAAAGCTTTGTGGAGATTTGGGGAAAGCGTTAAGAGGGGGAGTTTGCAAATAAAGCAGTCAAGAATCCTTGAGTGCCTTAAAGGAAAATTGTTAGGAGGAAAAAAAATAGAGGAATGCTATGTATGATGTGAGCTCTGAGAGACCTTTGCAGTTTTCAATAAATATACGGAAAGAAAAAATTAATATCAAAATATTGGAAGTTTTGCTGGGCTGGTTTAACTGAAGACATGTTTTGTGGCTAGACTAAATGGATTAAAATTCAAGACAAGCACATGTGTGTAAGCAAGCCATTGTCTCTCATTCCACACGAGATATATATTAAACCTTGGTGTGTCCAAACAGGCAGTCCAACCATCAGCAATGGAATAGCCATGATGATGGATCTTTTTAATATAGCAAAAAGAGGTAAAAGCATTGGCATAATTAAAAACAATTTTTTTCTGGAATATGGGAAAATGGTCCACGGAAGTGTTGCATTAAGGACAAACAAAACATTATTTACCTGATGGAGTTATGAATGAGTAGATCAAGAAGGAAGAGAAAGCAATTCAAACTATTTGGATGTCATAGTAACTTTAAGAAAACAGCCTCCCGGCTCCTAAAATAAAAGCCCAATAGCATTCTACTTATAGCTTTGGTTTCTGTGTCTGCCTCTTTGTCCAGCGTCCTACGTAAATAGGCTGCCTAAAGAAAGTTCCAGTAGAGAGGCATATGAGCATGCTTGTGGTGGTGGGAGTGGTAAGCTTTTGGAAACACTGGTAGGCGAAACAACAATTTAGGAGCAGAACAAGGGTTTCATCAAATCACCATCCCTACTTGTAATGGCTCCTTCCTGAATACAGATCCAGAAAAGATTCTGAATTATGCTTATCAGGACAGACCATGCACTTAAAATGTCATACCATTTCTTCATAATAATCACCGATCTACCTTCGGCTTCACCAAAGTCTAAAAAGTGTGCTATTCTCTCGTTTCCATCTTGCATTTCTGATCATTATATTATACCTCCTCAGGCTCAGGTCATTTTGTTTTGTTTTGTTTTGTTTTGTGTTTTTTGGTCCTGACAAATCAGCCAATTATTGTAACCACTTTCACCTAAATTTGCAATGCAATGCAGCCTGATCTGTTCCAGGATATACCTAGAAAGGTACCATGTGATATTACCAATGCATTCATTTCAAATTTTACATTCTAGGCACATCTTTCAGCTTATTGCACCCGATGTGCCAGTAACTATCTTATGTTTTAATTGAAATGTATTGTGTGCTGGATCCTCCAGCAGGAGAGCCCAGCTAGGGGGCTCTCTGTGAACACACTGAGTGTCAATGGTCCATACATCATGGGTTTCAAGGAGAACGACTGTGTGGCTGGGAAGTCCTGACATGGCTCTGGAGTGCTCCTAAGCAGCCGTGTGGAGCTTCACCTCCCTGCCCTGCTCCCCCCGCCCGCCCCCGGCTGCTTTGTTCTGACAGCTCCACAGGAGCTGTGATGACACATTAGGCAGTGCACAGTCCCTTCCTATGGGGTGAATGGTGTGCATACTTGTTTGTGTACACATGACAGTAAATCGGTTACCACCGAATTCTGTTTATCTTTTTTCAGTCCAATCTTCCATACATCAACGTCTCTGTGACTTAAAAAAGAAAAAAAAAAAAGCTGAATAAAGTTAGGTGTTAGTGACTGTATAACATATGTGCACATGCATGGAGTATTAGCAACTGTGTGAACATACATCTAGTTAATCATTTGAGGTTGTTTATGGGTTCTCTATAGATCTTTATTCTCAATTTTACCTCTATCTTTGAGAATAAAGTTCATAAATATGCCTTCATCAATGTACACTATAGATGGTAATTCTACAAAAGCAGAGTAGATCTTCTCTTACAGGATACTATATTTTTTTTTTTACTTAAATGTATTTTAAAGAATCCACAGAGGTGGGAAGTAGAGTGAAGTTAATAGTATCTGGGGGAAAGTTGGAGGATGGGGAAGGGGGTGGTGCTGGCCAAAGGACACTTTTCCATTGGACAGAAGGAATACATTCGTAAGATCCATTGCACAAAAGGATGACTCCATTTATAACAAAGGATCGTATTCGTCAAGAGTAGGTTCTAAGTGTTCTCACTATAAAACATTTAATTATAGGGGATTTTGCATGTTAATTAGCTCTACTTAGCCATTTCAAATATACACATTTCGTAGTAGTATGTTGTATAGGACAAATATTTGTGTCAGCTGAATATTTAATTAATTTTTAAAAATAAATAATTTCTTAGCCATTAATAGTAATAGTTTAAAAAAATTGGGGCCCAGTACAGTGGCCTAGCAGCTAAGGTCCTCCCCTTGAACACACCAGGATCCCATATGGGTGCTGATTCTAATCCTGACAACTCCACTTCCCACACAGCTCCCTGCTTGTGGCCTGGGAAAGTAGTCAAGGACGGTCCAAAGCCTTGGGACCCTACACCCACACGGGAAACCTGGAGGAAGTTCCTAGCTCCTGGCTTTGGATCAACACAGCACCAGCCGTTGCGGTCACTTGGGGAGTGAATCAATAGACGGAAGATCTTTCTCTCTGTCTCTCCTCTCTGTATATCTGACTTTGCAATAAAAATAAACAAATCTCTAAAAAAATGTGATGACCCTATAGTCTCACCATTATCCATACGCCTCTATGGGTTAAGCATTTTCTGGGGACTTATTTTTCAGTATGCTTCATTTTGTTGGGATATAGTGTTGTCCTATAGAAGCAAATGAGCTCCAAAAACTAGTGGTAGGACAAAGACAATTGAAACTCCGTCAAGACATGTTTTCTGTTCAAGTTTTGCCATAAGCATCCTTTCCCCCCATATTCCAAGTTGTTTAGGTCACAAAATCAACAGGTGTGTGATTTGCACGCCTTGCTATTTTCCACTTTGTCCCACATTTGTTCTAAAGTACTTTTAGTTTATAGATGAAAGAATAAATAGGATTATAATATAAACATTAACCTCTTCTATGGATGTCTTCACTCTGAAGAGCTTCATTTCAATTTATTTTCACTGCATAGTTTGATCCTCGAGATTCCAGCGGAATCTTGCATTTGCAAGGTAACTCTAGTGATTTAAATGAACAGGGACTTGTTTGTGTCACATAACAATTACGGTGATATGGCTGCTATATCTAGCACACCATGATTCAACTTCCAAGTCATAAGATGCCTTTCACATCCTCACTGAAGGTGAGAACAGGAGGAAATGAGAACACCAGTTTGTCATTCTCCTTGGTTGGGAAAGGTTACATCCTCCTAGAGTTCCCTGCAGGCATCTCAGATTCCTGTGGCCTCGGGAACGTCACATGGCTGAGGCTGCTTGCAAAGTACATTGAAAAAGTGATATTCTCTTAATGCTGGATGCAATACTGCCTCTCTCCAAAAACTAAATGTTAGCTTTCTGTTAGCAAGAAAGCAAGAGGGAGGTGTAGTGGGCAAATTCTAGTATTAAAAATGAGATTTCTACCTAAATCCTCAGCCTGGAATTATACAACCATGTCCAAAGTCTCTTCTGTAGAATCCAACTGAGACTATGAAAGAACAAGAAAAAGAAAAAAGGAAAAGAACAGAAACAGTTTTTGTAGATAAGAAACCAGAAGTCTTGGGCATGGCATAATAACCTAGTGGCTAAATCCTCATCTTACACATGCAGGGATACCATATGGGCACCGATTTGTGCCCTAGCTGCTCCACTTCCCTTCCAGGCCCCTGCGTGTGGCCTGGAGAAGCAGTGGAGTATGGCCCAAGAGCCTCAGGACCCTGCACCCATGTGGGAGACCCAGAAGAGGCTCCTCCTGGCTCCTGGCTTCAGATCACCTCAGCTCTGGCCGTTGTGGCCACTTGGGGAGTGAGCCAATGGATGGAAGATCTTTCTGGCTCTCATCTTTCTGTAAATCTGACTTCCCAATTAAAATAAATAAATGTTTAAAAAAAGAAAGAAAAGAAAGAATGATGGAAGGAAGGAAAGAAAGAAGAAAGCAGAGGCCCTAGAGGTCTCACTATCACAAGCAAATTATCTGTGTGACTCTTGCAGGAGCATGGCATTGAATCTAAAATAGATACATAGAAACCCATTGTGCCCTGCCCAAATGCCTTTTCTAGAACCCAATAATTAGTCTTATTACCCTTGTTGTGGAAATGTCAAGCATTTAGCATGTAGGGATCATTTCTTTGTGAAAATGAAATGGTAGCATTATCCTAGATAAGATCTGGAAGCCAGAGAAAGAGCAGTTCCCTAAATCTGCTTTCTCTATATAAGGAAGATTAAGAGGTCAGAGGGCTGCAAAAGGAAAAATTAAGCATTATAATTACGCATATTTGTTTATTTTCTTGTTAATCTGACCTCTTCTTCATTGATCACAATATGCTCCAACAGCAATAAATACTAGCGTAATATTGGTTTAACATCTCTTTGTCTCCCTAAATTTCCTGTAACAAGAGTTCTTATTAAATCTGTATAATGCTGCCTGAATGGCTGCCCCCATTGCCAAACAGAAAATTTCTTCAGCAAAACTCATCCCAGACTCAAGCACATTTGGCATGTATAAGAGCTGAAAAGGAAAATGAAGCCCCAGAGTCTAACTAGTCTAGGACAATCAGCCCTGATTGTCACAATGCAGGCTTGTACTAAAACATGACAGGAGAGGAAATGAACAAGGCGGACTTCTATGTTCACATCTTGTCTTTCCATTGGCAACATGTCTCCGAACATGTGGCTTTGGGAAATTTGGCTGATTGTTTTGATACAGACTTAGGCAGGCAGCTAGTTCACTGGGGAAGCCACATTTCTGCCACCTATGAAATCCTTTCTTCCCACCTGTGACTTGAATGACACTTCCCTATCATTACCTGGGACGTGAGGGGGCGTTCAAGCCGCTTAAAAGCCATGCTGAGGCAGGTCTGCTATCTTGGTCTCTTTTGGCTCACTTGATTTGTTTTTGCTCCCAGTGACCAGACTCCATGGACTGAAGGTGGCAACCTCTTTCATCCTTTCCCTTTCTGAACCACTCTCCCTGAACATGGTCTATATTTGTCTGTATTCCTCACCTCTGAATAAGCCTTACCTATTCTTAAAGTCATCTTCATGCTTGTGCTTAACTGCTTGTTAAGTAAGAAGCAAGGACCAAGGAAATAATACATAGCATTAAGATTGATCTATGCTTTTTGGCTCTTGTTGTTTCACTTGTTGAACTCCCTCTCACAGCTACAGTTGAGCTCATCTATTGCCTCCTCTGGAAATCCAGATTTTTCCAGGAAGAATCACTCCCTCCCTGTCACCCAGTAACACCGTAGACACCTCCTGAATGAAACCTGTCATAGAATAACATTATACTCATTGCTGCTGCTCTCTCTACTAAACTGTGGAAATAGGAATTTACATAATGATCTCAGACCAATTCCAAATATAGCAAACTGTCAGTGACTTTTATTAATGGAATAAACTTGAAATAGAAATCAGTAAGTTTGGGATTACCTGTAAGATGTTAATTGAATTGTGGCTGGATAATTCCCCTTGTTCAGTTAGCTCCATTATTTCAGTTACACCAAAAACACTTTTAAAAGTTTAGTAGCTTTGAGCATTCACAGTTCATTTCTTTTGTTTTCTTGTTTTTTCAAGATACTCCTATTAGGTCCGGCAAGGTAGTTCAATGGCTAAACCCTCACCTTGCAAGCGCCGGAATCCCAGATGGGCACTGGTTCATGTCCCAGTTGCTCCACTTCTCATCAGGAGCCTGTATGGGTTCCAGTTTGAATGCAGCGGCTTTACTTTCAATGAACTCCCTGCTAATGTGCGTGGGAAAGCACCAAGACTTTCCAAGTCCTTGGGTCCCTGCACAGCTGTGACTCATGACTTCAGCCTAGCCTAGCCCCATCCCTTGTGGCCATTTGAGGAGTGGACCATCAGCCTGGAGATTTCCACTCTGCCTTTCAAATAAGTAAATAAAAATCTATAAAACACCAAGAGATTATACGATTGTAGAGAAAAGGGAATTCTTGTTTACTAATTATATAAACATTCATTATGGAAAACAGTATGGAGTTTCATTAAAAATATAGTTGCCATACACTCTGAAATTCTCATTGTGGGATATAAATCAGTATCTTAAAAAAGTTAGTTCCATGTACTTTGCAGCATTTTTCAAAATAACCATGATATGGAAGCAATCTAAGCGTTCATCAGTAAAATCAACAGACAAAAGAATGTGGTGAACACATATGTACAAACTCACACACAATGTGCAACTTGAATAGGTATGTATGTGTGTGTTATATTATATTTTGGGAAATTATTCAGAAAGAAGAAAACCCCACCATTTTCAACAAGTTGGATGAACCTTTTGTACTAACAGAGCAACAAATATTACTTGATCTCCTGAACAAGTGGAATCTAAAATATATCAGATTTATAGATACAGAGTAACGTGACTGCCAAAGCTGGGGGTTGGGACAATGTAAGGGGAATATGTTGGTCAAAGGACAGAACATTCCTATTAGGTGATTAAATTCTAGGGATCCAATGTATACCATAATTACTTGGTTCACCATAATGCATTATCATGCAAAGTGTATGAGATGAAGGATATGTTAATTAGGTCGATTTTAGTGACTCATTTTGTAGATTAAGTCATGATGTTCTATGCCTTAAACATACAATTTTTATTTGTCCATTATGCCTTAACAAAAATGGGAAGGGAATTTAGAATATATGCTGTCAAGCCACTAGAGGAACTTAGCAAATTGCTAAGCAAAAGAAGCCAATCTGTAAAGGTTACACACTGTAGGATTCCAAGCAAAGGATTCTGCTAAAAAATTTCTCTGGAAAAGGCAACACTGTGGAGACAGAAGAAAGCTCTGACAGTGCCAGGCCTTTGGAAGGAAAAGGTGAGCAGATAGAACACGGGACATACTTAATGCATTGAAACTGTCTGCATCATACTGAATGGTGGATCTATAATCTGAAACATTCGTCAAAAGGGCAGACTGAGCCAAGAGAGTTCTAATGTAAACTATGACCTGTAATAATTGTCAGTTATCAAAACAACGCACCACAAGCATGCAAGTTGTTAGTAAGAGGGATTTCTTGGAGGGCAACTTAGAGGAAAGTGATTAGAGATGAGATTTTAGGGAGTTATTCATATTTTCCACTCATTCTTTAGGTTAAGTTAAACTGTTCTCCCACCCCCATCAATAACAGTTTATCAATTGAAAAAGGAATGAAACTAGCACTGTGTTATAAAGCAAACCGCTCATGATATAACCCACAATCCTATTTATATAAATTAAAAACATGTGCAGAAAACAATATGGCTCATATATAAGCACATGCAAATAGAATGTTACATGTACAACTGATGAGAATGGTTGCCTAGCATAGAGGGGGATTAGAAATGGCGTGTTCTGTGGAGAAGAGGAATAAAGACAAAAAGAACAAGAATAACTGGGCAGACCAGTCACAAGAGTACGCTGAACTCAGGAAGGTGGCAAGGCTGGGTGTCTACACCTGAGACAGGATATAACCATTGCACGTAGAATAATTGCAGGAATGCAGAAGAGGAAAGCTGGCTTTTTGCTGAGACATGACTGGCTGTAGCGGTGGTGTGTAAGAACAGGCTATGGCAGCAGTTTGCAAAGCAAAAGATCTCTTCCCTGATCACATTTTGTGTGTGTGTGTGTGTGTGTGTGTGTGTGCGTGTGTACCAGAAAGACTGACATAGGAAAGTCAGAGTCTAAAACAGCAATACTCGTATGATGCAAATTACAGTTCTTCTTTGCAGGGTGATTTGCTTTACAAATTAGTTCTTAAAAATTGGATACTGCATAGCCAATGATTTTGCAAGGTAGGAAAGCAAGTACCTGGGTGACAGGACAAGATATTTGTGGTATACACATCTGACGGGCTATCATTCAGCCTTCAAAAAGAAAAAACAATGCTGAAAGGCACAACCACATGGATACAACTTGAGAACATTATGCAATAAGGGCAAACCCTGTGTAATTCCATTTAAAAGAGGCACCTGAAATAAAGGAGGCACGTGTTGCTTATATTGAAATAACCACAGACTGGCTAATTTACGGGGAAAATAAATTTACTTCTCAAAGTTTGGGTAGCTGAGGCGGTGAAGAGCAAGGCAGCAGCACCTCCTGCGAGATGTTCTGTGTCTTCCAAGATGGTGTCTTGGATGCTGCTGTGTCTTTGTGGGGAGAGAAGATGCTGTGTCCTCACATGGCTGAAGGCTGAAGGGACAAACTCCCTCCATCAATCCCTTTGATAGAGCATTGAGCCATTCATGGGAATGGGCTCCTTAGATCCAAACACCTCCCAAGAGCCCCCACGTCTCATCACTACTGCACTGGGGATTGAGTACCTGGATTTGGGTCACAGAGAGAGAGAGGATAAGGATGAATGCATTCCGATCACAGCATCACAGAAGCAAAGAATTGCTGGCAGTTAGCAGAAGATGGGATACAGGGAGAGAAATGGCTAATCACGTATAAAACTTTAGCTACGCAGGAATAAAATGCTTTGGAAATCTGTTGATCCTTATGCCTGTAAATGGCAATATTACAGGGTGCACTCAAAAAATCATGAAGAAGGGAGATTTCATGTTGATGAACCCTCAAACTGACTCCACAGTAACCCTCTCCACCTGTGGAACAAAGCCCATAAAGTGGAAAAACTCTCTGGTTGCCTCAAGACCTACATACAGCTAACTGCAAGGCAGTAAAAAAAGGAATGAAAAGAGCTCCTTTACTGCTGAGCTGTGGCCATACTAGGGCATGTGCCTTAATCTCCACCATTTCTGTTCCTTCCCAGGACAAAATCATGGCAGAGAAAGAGAACGTGTTTTCTCTTTTCTCTTAGAGGATCTGCTTAAACACTTCAGATTGTGTACACAGATGGAAAATGAGGCAATGCCGTGAACAGATTTTCCCATATTGAATAGTGGAAAGAGGGTAGGCCTCTGATTCAGAAACATCAATGATCAAGCAAGCATGACCATTCCCCAGGTCCCTGTTCTTCACTCTGGACCCCCACAGCTCCACTGGCTATCGCTGGGCCTCTGCATCTCTGTCCGTAAGAGCTAGATCCTTTCTTGTTTGATGTTGAAAGGTACCAGCATCCATCAGAATTACAGCACATAGAATCCCATGCTGTATATTTAGGGGAAAAAACAAAAAAAAATTGAAGAAGGTTTATTTTTTGGGTGTTCTTACCTTTCTGCTTTTGCTGCTGATTTCTATTTGTATGGTCTGCAAAGAATATGCCGATTGATATTTATTACTTAGTGGGGATACAGGATGAGAGTTGCATCATATGATCTCATTGTTATGCAAGCATCATAGTGTGTACTTACACAACTCTAGAGAAAACAATTCACTATGTGCCAGGGGTAAATGGGACCTATTGTTGTATCTGTGATCCACTGTGGCCTGCAAAGTTGCTGGAGGAGAGGGGCCAGAGCACATGACCCTATGTTGATTCTGGACAGCTCACTAAAGGAACCTTGCTAAGCTCAACCTTGCAGATACATTCTTCTCTTTCTCTGGCCACTAACACTGAGGCTCAGAGGAAATGACCACCTTGTGACATAATCTCCCTTGAGTACAGTTCTTTCTTGAAAGTACATGAAGTGAATTTTAAGGCTTCACCTCTGAGGACAGTAAAGAAACGGGTAAATCTGAGTCATGAATGAAATTGACAATTACTTGCATTGCTCCACAGCTCTCTTTGGCAAATCTAAAGCTATTTCTGCCCCCCAAAGTTTACTTGTGATCTTAAAAAAAGATTCTAAACATGGATCGATCTGACTTTCTCTCACTACTTCTCTCTTTTGCGATCCAGCTCTGTTATTCAGTTTATGTGAAATCTGTATTAGTGCACCTAATGCTATTTATCTGCAAGTTTCAAGAAGAATCATTGTTGTGTTTCAAAACAGAACAAGTGTGTCTTCTATTTAACGTATGTATCTTCTAATCATGTATATTTCATTCAGATCAATCCATTTAGCTTGAGGTTCCCTAGATAGTACCTTGATGTAGAAACAGGTGAATATACTGCTCTATTTCCTGACCTCTCACCTACTGAATGACCAATGCACCACTGGTCAGGCACCACCAGAGTAGGCAGCTGCGAAGGGCAAAGTCACTCAGCGAGTGGAGATTTACGTGTTGTAATGTCACGGCGAGGAAGCCAATTGTTGGGAGGTCTACTGATACCCAATAATCTTACTGGTTGAGGTATGAATTATGGAAGCAATCATAGGGCTCTTCCCTTCTCCTGGCTAATAATTGCCCTACATGATTGTGCGTGTCACTGTGGATGTGTGTGTGTGTTTAATCAAGAAGGACCACACATAGAGTTGAGAAGACATCGTAAGGATACGCGTTCAAATCCCTCCTCTCCTTACAGACGAACTCATAATTTCTCATCCTGATGTGACATAGAATCACTCCGTCAGACACTTCAGAATGGACCTTGGCCGCCATTATTAAAAACAAATGAACAAATGTATATTTTCTTTGGTTTTTCAATATCTACAGCATTTAGATCTACTAGACTCCATTAAGCCCATGGGATTACATAAAGCAATGCACTGGCAATTTTGAAATGAAGGAGTATGATGTGTCCTTGCAAAACACTGAATGTGCCAGGGTTATGGTGCAGTGTGTGAAGCTGCTGTTTGTGATACATATCAGAGCAGATATTTTGAGCTCTGCTTCCATCCAACTCCTTGGTGGTGCTCTTAGGAAGGCAGTAGAAGATGGCTTAAGTTCTCAGGCTCCTGCCACCCACAGGAGAGAGGCAAAGATGGAGTTCCTGGCTCCTGGCTTCAGCTCATCTCAGCTCAGCTCTGGTTACTAGGACCATTGGTGGAGTGAGGCAGCAAATGGAACCTGTGTGTGTGTGTGTGTGCGCGCGCGTGCGCGCATGCAGATCTGTCTCTCCCCCCGTCTCTCTTTCAAGTTAAAAAAAAAATTAAAGTCTATATGTAAAAGATCCTATCAAAGTGTCTCAAACACAGTACGCATCTGATAAAGATGATATCAATTAATGCACTTTCCTCTTAAAATGAAATGTAAAACTTCAAAAATGTTAATCGAAGAAAAACGAAAAAATAAATTTATTTTGTTACAAACATTTTTAAAAAGATTTATCTAATTTTATTTGAAAGGCAGATTTACAGAGAGAAGGGGAGAGAGAGAGACGGCTCCCATCTGCTGGTTCATGTCCAATCAGCCACAAAGGCCAGAGCTGGGCCTGCACAAAGCCAGGAGCCAGGAGCTTCCTCCAGGTCTCCCACACGGGTGCAGGGTCCCAAGGCTTTGGGCTGTCCTCTACTGCTTCCCCAGGCCACAAGCAGGAAGCTGGATGGGAAGTGGAGCAGCCAGTATGGCCACGATGGCTCCATAGTAATGTTTTTGAAACCCACATGTTTGAGGGCTTCAAATGGTTTGTGGAAAAGGTGTCATATAAAATACGATGCAGGTATTTTTTTAAATGCACACAAATGCATTTGTCTTTTTGCTCCGTTCTTGGATGAGTCTTATTAAGTGACATCATATACAATATTTATGTCTAATTTTTATTAGTTACTAACCTGTTAGTAAGCCTCTCAGTAGCCATGTCATGAATGCTCTATACCTTACCATGAAGTCTCTCCTTTGGTTCCAGCAACAGTCTGGGAGGTATGCACAGCCAGTGTTCATCCCTTTTTTTTTCTTATTTTTAAAGTGCATGCAGCCTGAGATGAAGGTCCTTATCCGCAGCTGCACAACCAGCAAATGACAGGGACAGGCATGATCAGGGTATCTCTGTCCCCATGTTCCGCTTTCAGACCTGTGACGCCTCCTACTGGTTTCTAAGGAGATTTAAAATGTGCCAATAAGGCAAACTTCTGCTCGCTGTGAAAAAGTGTGGCATGATCACACTGCCACCCTTAAGCATGGGTAAAGACTGATGTCCTTGCAAGTCTGGACCTCCTTAGCTCAGGGTCTCTCTCTTTCTGGTCAGTATAGGAAGCATCTCATCTTTTGGAGCAGGTAGCATCTAATTTGCTCCACATCAAATCCCAACACAGGCACAGTGTTGAAAATGGCAACAGCGTTCCCGAGTCTCCCCTTCAAAGCCTGACCACTTGGGCATGTGACTGTAAACCAACAAAGGGCACGCACTCTGAACCAAGCATGGCCGAAGCACAGACTTTGTCTTAAGAGCTGAAGCTGAAATGCGGGCACACATACACCTTGCAGCTTAAAATTCCCTGCTTTGAGAAATTAGGAGGATGGGATTTAGGCAGAGTAGTTACAGAAGAAAAACAAATGCCTCTTTGGAGGTATGGGGGAAGGGGAGGAGCGACGCATGCCGCGGATTTTCTCACAGGAAAACTGCTGCTTGCTATTAATACCATTAACCTTTCACGGTTGCTAATAACCAAGGTCATTTCCCTGGAAATCTTCAAGGTGGATTCTCGCTTGCTCTCTGCGTGTGTGCATGCTCACACTGCACTCCTCTGCCATCTCTTTCCTCTCCCTCTCTCTGTGCCTGTGTCTCTGCAGTCAGGAGCTTGGCGGGGTCTCAGCTGTCACCTGTAATTGCTGTTTGCAAGATGACAGTGGGCGTTTCAGGACATCCCTCGGCAGTTATGAAACTGCTGACCGATGGAGCCTCTCCTGCCGACGGGTTTCATTCAAGACTTGTGCTATTATATTAATGGGTTTAATTTGAATGGGACTAGCCTCACTGGCCAAATTACTGCCATTTAAATCAATTGGTTTAGGGGGAAAGATGGCCTGACCAGTGCTGTTAGACTGCAATTTATTACTGTATCAGCTTTTAAACTGGGCAAATCAAGTTTGCTAATACCAGTGCTCTGTCCTTTGAGCTCAAGTACAAAATACAGTAATGAGAGTCTTTGGGGCTTTTTTTTTAAGATGAAGAAGAAGAGGAAAAGAAGGGGGAAATATCAATTTTGAGTCAATGTTGCATGAGCCAGAACCAGGTAACGCTCCAAAAGTGTGCCCCGCATAGGAGTCCGTCGGTGCCTTTGATGTTCCTTCATTAAATTGAGATTCAAATGATCTAACAGATGTATTAGTTTAAAAAGCCTTTTTACTTGGATTTTTTTTCCCCTCTTCATAAAAAAAATAAGCGCTGCTTCTTTTTTTTTCACACATTTCAACCTGATTCAAATAGAGAAGCAAAAGGAAAGAAAATGCCTTAGATGTGCTCTTTTGATTTTTCCCAATCTTGCCTGAATAAAATGGAATGGAAGATCAAGAACACTCAATTAATTGCAACCCTGGGTGTTGCTGGGCGAGGGAGGGAGGGATGAAGGGAGCATTAGGGATGCACAACCCTTAACAAATGCATAGATTCAAAGAAGGAAGAAGAAGGGGAATAAAAAAGCGTGTCTGTATTTTATTGCACTCAGTAAGCTTTTCGCTTGTATTTATAGCTGCAATTATATCTCAATGAGGTTTGTCTCCAGTGTTGGCTTCACGCTAATTTTCCCCCTCACTGCATTCTTGGAATAGGCTCGGACTGTTTATGAACCAGACATATTGACCTCATTTACAGCTAGCAGTTTAAATCCATAATTTTTCCACCCACAATCCCTCTTTGACATTCCGGCGGTGCGGCCGGCTCAGCGAGACTGAACTAAAAGTCTCACACTTCATTGAACACCATTATGCGGCTTTATGCTTATAAGCCTGTTTCCCTCGGCTGCCTTTCAGCTTTGCTGGAGATCCGTTTGGCCACAGGCCGGCAGTGATTAACTGGAAGAATCCAATAAATCACCCTGTCAGCCAGCAGGCTCTCCTCACTATGTCTACACATCGACATTTGGATTTGCACCTCTCTCTCTCTCTCCCCGCCCCTCTCTCTCCCTTTTGATTTTCTATCCCTCTTTCTTCCTCCTCCCCTCTTCCTACAGAGCCATTAAAACACCTCTTTTCCTTCACACAAGGTGAACTTGAACTGCTATTGTGAGTATGGCTGAGTCCAGAGTCCTCTGGGGAGATAAACTCCTTTGATTTGCAGTTTTCTTTGGCCCTCATTCTCCCACCACCCCCACCCCCACCCCCGCCATCCTCTTCCAATTAATGCATCCCTTAACTCCTCTGGCCTCACTGAGTGGGGAGGATAAGCAGAGGGGTCTGGAAGAGAGGGGCCAGAAGCCAGGCGGTGAACAGAACTCCCATTCCTCTGTGTGAGGCTAGCAATATGAGGACAGGCTACAGGCAGCCTTGGCTTCCCTCTGGCACTGAGGCGCCTAAGTTTCCCTATCTAAGCCAGCCTGGGACCGGATACCTATGTGGGATCACCACCACTCATTGGCCAACTCTAAGTTTGGGAACATTCATGCCACTGTTCTGGGCTTTGCTTGCAAGGAGGATCAAAATGCATAGTTACGGAGCCACAAGAAGGAGCAGCCTTCCCCAGCATGGTCCTCCTTCATGGTTGCTGGGATCAGAGAGCTCCAAGCAGATTCTTGATGGCTCCTGCTTCCTGTTTGTGGCAGGTGAATTGGGTTTGTGAAGCGGCCTCTTCTTTGACTTGTAATTTCCTGACCTCGTCTCTTTCGTATTCTCCCCATGGCTGTGGTCTTTTTTTGTCTGGGATTATTTCTGCACTGTGAGCACAAGCATTTGTTTGATGTCCCAGACATCAAATATACTGTACACTCTCTGAGTGGCCCAAGGAAGTGGGCTTCTTGCTTTTGAAAACTCCACTGGCAAGAATGACAAAGGGCGGTCAGAGCTGCAGACACAAAGGCAGGGAGAGAGTGAGGAAGGGAGGGACTGGCAGGGGTGATTAGGAACCTGCTCTCCCAGCAACACACTGAAGGGACGCAGGGAGGCTCAGCCTGGGGCTGTACTGCATACACTTGTAACAGCAGCAACACGCCTACGTTCCAGAAAGGAAATCAATAGAGCCACGAAGGAGTGGCCTGCCTTTGTTGCCAAGCTTCCAGTGTGTGCTGCTGAAGGGAGGGCCCTTCTGGAGACAGACTCGCCTTTGTCACTGCCGTCTTCCTTGGACTGATCCTCTGTATATATTTCTTATTAAATGTTTCCATTTTGTAAACTCCTTTCTGACTCACGTTAGTTACATAAGTAGCCAGATAGACAAAAAATTAGATAACAGAAGGAAAGAAAACTCGCTGAGTATCTTGTGTTATGCCACCTAGTAAGCATAGCCCAGTACCTGGCACACAGAGCTTAAAATATATTTTTTCTCTTAAACTGCTTTCAACAAGCTAAGTGTTTGTGTTGCCCCAGCCCGCACAAAATTGTCTTTAGAATTTTAGTGCTTAAACCCATGGCGTGAAATGGTGAGGGTTTGGGAAAGTATTAAAGCCAAGGAGGGTGGTACCCTCTCCGATGGATTGGTATCTCTTTAAAAAAGATGTCCGAGATTTTCCTAACCTTTTTCCCATCAGAGGAAGATACAGGAAGGAGTATAACAACACAGTAGACTGACTACACTGGCCCCCTCACCTTGAACCACAAGCTCCTATTGCATCCTGAATAATGCCTGACTGACCAACACCTCTCAGTCTGGACTGACATACATAAAAGCCAACCAGGAGAAGCAGCTGTGGCCCTTGGGCACCTGCCGCTTAGACCTTCCCTTCTCTTCCCAAGCCTGCAGTCCAGCAAGTCCCCTCCTCCTCTTTGCATCTGCACCTCTCACACTTTGTGGATCTCACCCTGAGCCAGCACCCTGGAAGACTGGAAAAATCTACCAGGAGATGAAATTCAATTGGTCAGTTGCTGCTTGGAAAACATCCCAGTCTGTCTGCATGCAAATATGTTGAAAAGGATGAGAATGGTGTGAGACTCATTGCTGAAGATCACAGACATGAAAGAACCCTCCTTGAAATGTTTAAATCCAGAACATTTGTTGTCTATCTGCAAAGCTTCAACAGATATTATTATATAAAAATGTGAAGGCTTCTCGTCAGTTGTAAGTATAAACCAAGGAAATGGGTTTCACAAATCAACCAATTACTGTTGTGACTGAGACAGGTGGGACAGAAAATCTGTTCTTTTCAAAAGAAAAAAGACTTTCGGAAAGTCATAGAAGATGCTCATGCAATCTCACCCAAAGTGTTTAAGGGGTGTGGGGTTTGAAGCCACAGCCTGCCACTCTGGCATCCCATATGGGCACTGGTTTGAGTCCTGGCAGCTCCATTTCTAATCCAGCTCCCTGCTGGTGGCATAGGAAAAGCCGAGGAAAGTGGCCAAGTTGTGGGCCTGTGCACCCTTGTGGGAGACCTGGACAAAGCTCCTGGCGTCTGTCTTTGGCCTGACCCAGCTGCAGCAGTTGTGGCCATCTGGGAAGTGGACCAGCAGATGGAAGATCTGTGCGTGTGTGAGTGTCTGTCTGTCTGTCTTTCCCTTTCTTTCTATAACTCTACTTTCAAATCAATAACTAAATTTTTTAAATGAAGGTGTTTAAGGTGTGTCTTTCTTCAAAAAACATCATAGTTACTATACAAAGGATGTTGCCTCAGCATGAGCCACTTTCTCTGTTTGCGATAAGAAAACAATAAGTTTTTGTCACCTTCCTATGTCAGATAACTCTCTTGAGAAAGAGTAATCTATGCAAAGTGCACATTGTGTACCTCAAGACAAAGTAATATTGAAATTTATGTCAGCATTATCATTAGACCTTTTTCCTCAGGGACTCAATAGTTTCCATTATTGTCTCATTGATTCTAGCAACAGCATAAACCAAAGAAGAAAAAAAAAATCAAGGTTATATCACTCAAACTTAAAGCAAAAGAAATGGACTTTCTTCCTAGTCCTGCCCTTAACTAGCCCTGGGAACTCAAGAAAGTTCTGTTCTGCTGATAAAATGTCAGAGTGGAACTAAATGATGTCAAAGAACTCTCTAATACTGCATTCAATAACACAAAAAGAGAATCAGTCCTCCTTTGGGGTATGATTTTGTACAGTCCTCATCTCTAAAGGCTTCTTCCATTTCAGTTTTGTATATGGTTTCTCTGTGATCCTATTTGGTCACTCTGCTAACTTCCTTGTCCAACCTGGTAACGCAGGCACTGTTCAAAGTCCTGTCTTTGGCAGCTTCTCTTTAAGTCTGTAGTCTCTGTCCC
The DNA here is from genome assembly GCF_030435755.1 of Ochotona princeps. Taxonomy (NCBI): domain Eukaryota; kingdom Metazoa; phylum Chordata; class Mammalia; order Lagomorpha; family Ochotonidae; genus Ochotona; species Ochotona princeps. Next base: position 5,407,142 of record NC_080862.1, read on the forward strand.
CAGGGCTTCCACCCTCGATTCCAGTTTTGACTACCTCCGTGTATAAGTCTGATGGCTTCCTAAACCCAAACCCACCATTCCATCTGCCTACAGTAACACATTTCCCTCAAATGTACCACCATCATCTCAACTCACAAGTTATACATGTTTGTAAAAGAGGATAGAGTCCCTTATCAACCCACTGAGGGTAATCAGAGAAGCAGAACGCCCGTTGATGTAACTCACAAGCGTGGTTAAGGATAGAACAAGGGTTGGGTGGGTGAGGAAGCAGGTAACTGTGAGGACAAGTTGGAACTCAGACTTGTCTCTCACTGCCTCCACTTGTACCCTGGAGATCATTCACTTCAGGTGTTGGTGGCAGAGCTGGATTTAGTAAGAAGATGAGGTGTGGATTTGGGGAAAGAACTCCCAGGTGACAGTTGCACCCTGCGCCAAACTTCAAATTCTGCATATATGGCTCTGTTTCAAGTCTACACCAACAGCTCACGTGACATGTACGTTGTGGCCAACATTAACTAGAAATCACACGAGGAAGGGAATTCTGGGAGAGGGAAGACAGGGCTACCTCATTCACAAGCGAATCCTCTTTCTGCATTTCCTAACTTGGTTCATTACATGACATCTGTCCATCATTCAGATTAAAAACAGGAATCTTTTCTTGTTCCCACACCCAGTCAGTTACTAAAGCCAGTACACTTCACCCTCAATATCTTTTCCATTCAGATTTTTCTTTATCTCTTCCACCCTTGGCTGATAATAAAGTTCTCATTATCTTTTGCCTGAACTGTTACAGTAGTTTCTAAATACAACCATTCTCTTATCATTTTATTCCCTCTGTAATCCATGCACAGATGTAATCATCTTTCTGCCAATAAGGTTTCATTATTTCCCCACCTCTCAGAGATGAAATCTAGCTCCCAGTTTTGCTAACAAAGGCCCTCTCCAATTTGGATTAATTAATTGTTCCAACCATATTCTCCCCTGCTGCTTGTCAGACAATTTATAGTCTACCTACTCTCACACTAATCCCTATGCTCACTCTACCTTCTAGCTGGAATGTTCTCTCATCTTGGAATTCATCATCCTCTCAAAGTGTTATCAATCTCTGTCTAGACTCCATTGCTTCCCAGAATCTTTCTCCCCAAATATTTGTAATGATTCTCACCTCTGAAAAATCCTAAATAAATACATACTATTATAGTTGGAAGACTTGTCCCATACCCACTATGGACTAAAGCATTTTGAAAACAAGCAGACTTGCTCCTAAAAGTGATGATTCATAGGCTCAGGATTTCACAGGGATGTGAGGTAGTGGGTGAAGACAGCCCAATGGATCAAACAGCTTCAGCGACTTTTAATTTGGAGGTCAAGACCCAAATAAAAGATCGATGCAATTATATTCTTGAAGACTCATTCAGTTGCCTGATACCAACATCTAAACCCAATAGCAGTGTCAGTGTTGCTTTTAAGCAGGAGAGGTATTGACTGGTGTGATTGAAAGTCCAGGCACACTTGAATGCTGGGATCCTACAATTTGATACTCAGACTCAGGGCTGTGTGTATGTCCTTCATTGTGGTTCAGCCTCCATCTTGTGTGCCTTCTGCTCTTGTGATGGCACAATTCTCACCTGTGTGTTGCTGCATTCTCTGATTTTGTTACAATTTCAGCACAGGTACTAGAGTTCCTTGGATTGGAAACCTGTAGGTGGGATTACCCAAAAGTTCATGGAACATGTGCATTACGAAAAAAAAAAACTATCAAAAAAAGAAAGCTGAAAAAAAAAACTATGGATGAATTTCAAACAATTTTTTGACGCAAGAAAACAAATCTTTCAATTTCATTTTTCTATGGACATTGGAAGGTGTGTTCATGTGACACACCTAAACAGGCCACTTTGGTCAAAGAGGCAGAATGCATTGAGAGGCTTTAAGGTGACAGGCCACCCTTATACAAACCAGTCTGATGACTATTGTTCTAAAAAAGGGGTACAAATGCCATAAAAAAAAGAGAGAAAGAAGATGCTTAAAAGAAAATCTTTAACCTCTCCGGAAACTTGGGGAGCCAATTACCACCAAGGCGTGTCTGTATTGTTTCTTCCTTTGATATCTTCATCAACCATTTCTCAGCCCCATGCTGTCATTCTTCCATCCTTCCCACTACCCATGACATCTCACAAGGGTTGGCTACATAATACCCTCCATCATTCCAGCCATCATGCATGAAAGACAGGCAACGTGCAAATGAATACAAGAACAGGATCTGATGCAAGCTAAGACCTGGCCTGCTGTATGTAATTGTTTATTTATTTTTATTTCAAATGCATAGTTACAGGGAAAAGGGGAGATGAATAGAAAAAGGGAGAAGGAGGGAGAGAGAAAGAGAGAGAGAGAAAGAAATATCTTATGTCTGATGGTTCACGCCCCAAAATGGCTGCAATGGCTAAAGTTAAGCCAGAGTCGAGCGTTTTATTGATTGTCTCATTGGGTGACATAGTCCCAAGCACTTGAACCACCTTCCACTGCTTTTCCCCAGACCGCGATCAGGGTGCTGGATCAGAAGTAGAGCAGCCTAGACGTGAACGGGCACCCTATTGGGATGCCAGTATCACAGAAGGAGCTTAACTGACTGTACCCATGGAACCAGCCACAGTAATTTCTTTCAATCAGCAACTAAATGATCTTTTTGTTGTTGCTGTTAAATTCAGAAATGCTCAGTATGAGTCATTTGCTTTTTTGTGTGTTTACAGAAATGATTCAACATGAGTTTCTTGAGCATTGGTATCCGAGAATGGTATTTATACAAACATAGTAGTATCAGTTCTTCCCTCTTGGGTTGTACCTCATGTCTTCAAGAGACTTCACATACATCATTAACTAATTAGTCTTCAAGGTGCCTCTCTGGAGGTGGATATGTATTAGCCGGAATTACAGATAAGGAAGCAGTATCCTGAGGATTACACAACTTCCAAGAAATCCATCAGTGAATTTCAAATAATGTCCTAGTGATTCCTCCCTTGCTTGAAAATCCTTTCTGAGGTCAACTCGGGATTCATAGCATATCAGAGAAGCAAGTGCACTGTGTTCTCCCTGTGCAGATTCAACAGGACAACGTGTACCTCATTGAAGACCTCCATCTGTTGCATTGCACGTCTCCTGAGCAGACACCCACAACACTTAACTGCTGTTGGGATTTGTGAATTTCTCTCTAGCAGTGACTAGAGAGAGATGAGGAAAAAGAGGGAAAAAGAACTTCTTTCATCCTCTTTGAAGTGAAAAAGTTGAAAGTTAGTAGAAAAATCCAGTACGACACTTTCTATGGGTTTGAGGGCTCTTCAGATAGAAACCACCCACTTTTTCACTAGGCGAGTGACAGCTGGTGTGATAACCAGGCAGGCCAGTGGTCAGGAACCCAGGTTCAACACCAATTTGCTATGCCTCCTGTGAAGTACCTGCCTTATTCTCTCTCTCTCTCTCTCTCTCTCTCTCTCTCTCTCTCTCTCTCTCTCTCTCTCTCTCTCTCTGTTTCTCTCAGCACTAAAATAGAAACCACAAATTCAACCTGCACCACAGTCTCATAGAAGCACCATGATAAAGTGCTTTGCTGGAGCCAAGTCCTTTGTGCATTGCAAAGAGGTGATTTCTGATGGTAATAATTCCTGCTCTCACTGGCATTCCATCCTGAACTTGGAGATCAGGTGGCTGCCTTTGCAAGTCTGTGCTTTTTCCCTGTGAATCAGACAAGCCACACATCTTCCTATGGAGTGTTCATAAGGTTTGAAAATGAAGTCCTGTAGGGAACTCCTTCTAATTGCCAGACTGAGTCACTTTTCCTTTCCAAGCAAAGAGGTTTCTGTCAGTGACATGAGAGTGCAGGCGCTTGTCTGTATTGTAACAGCTTAATTATAAGTATGGGTATAATCACACAATCTGTCATTATACCTTTTTTTCACCCTGAGAATTTGTACTGCAATCACCATAACACTGTAACAACATGAACAACAGACTGCCTGGCCTCCCTGAGCTTGTCTCCTTTGCCATGCCTGGTGGGGATGAGCAGACAGCTTTGGATGGAAGAATTGACTCTTACCTTGCAGGAAAAAAAAAGCCTGAATTTTTCCTGGGGATTTTAGGGCATCCTGTTCACTTGGCTCCTCTAAAGGACAGCCAAGTCCCTTCTCTCCCAGCTAACAAACCCTCCCTCTGGTTTCATCTGTTTGAAAATTGCACAAGAAAAAAACCACCCTTCTGCTATTTTATACTCAAACCAAGTGAAGTGGAAATTGTGCAAAGAAACCTATCCATCTGTTATCCCTCAGCTCAGCAGTGGATGGAATTTATTACACAGAGCATCCTGCCCCCCGCCTCTGCCAGGCAGCCTGTGGGGTGACGGATGGGTGGGGAGGGAGGCTCGGGTCTCAGACAGGGGGGTGATTGCCTCTGCAGCTCCATCAGCCGAAGAAGCAAACCTAGTTATTACAGTGCAAGAGTTGGGCAGTCACAGAGCAGCATTACACTAGGGGGAGGAGGGTGTTTCCATGGAACACTGGGCAATCTTGCATCCCACAAGCATTGACAATACCGTTGTAACTACACCTCAACCAGGAGGCAAGATCACAGACAGAGGCTGTCTGAGAGAGCCAGAATCTACTTCATTGTGCTGAAAAATAAATTTCACAGGAGGAAGCTGTATGTGCAAAGGGACATTTGTATGGACTGTCATGGTTCAGTAATACTCTGTTACCATGTGTTAGGAATGCCTAAGAAAATGACTCCTGGGCAAAAAAAAAAAAAAAAAAAAAACAACTTGTGGAATCAGCCCCCTCTTTGGCTACAGTACGACATCTGGCAACACCCAGTGAATCACCTTCTGGGAATGCTGTGAAACAACCTGAGATAACCATCACTAGCATGGTGGTGATTGGGAAGGTCTGTTGCAGGTCCTGATGTTTCTTTGAAAGACAGCTGATTGGATCCCAGACATTGCAAAAAGTCATCGCAAGAACTGAGTTTACTGTTTCAGATTCTCCTTTTCCTGCAGTGCCAAGGTCTCTTCATCTTCCCAGAGAATATGATCATTTGTTTCTGTCTTATAAGTTTTCTTTGATCCATAATGGAGTACTTCAGGCACAAAGAAAATAGTGCAGATTTGAATCATACTCATTAATGATACCCCTCAAAGACCATCAAATACAACCTAATCCTTTAATGTTGCCTTGTACATAGCCTCAGGCTCTAAAAGAGATCAGGCAATTAGTGTCAGATCCGTTTTTTTTCCTCTATCAGGTTGAAATTCAAGCCAGCACCATTAAACCTGTCAATATCCCTTCAAAAAATATATACATGGTACAGTATCTATGATATCATGGAGAATAGGGTTATGTAATGTCTCATAGTGAATGAATTTGTCGTTCTTACCAACCAACCAAATATGTGGCCCTCTACCTCATCATTTTCCAATTTATTTATGCATCCAAGAATTCTTCCTATACACCAGATACTTACTATTTTGGGGTTAAAAATGTGAACAAAATGGGTATTGTCCCTACCCTTGCAGAGTATAGAGCACCCCCTGAAGGAAATAGTCAAGGTAAAGGTCAAATATAATATATTGTTTAAGAAGGGAATCACAGGGCCAGTGTTGGGGCATAGTGACTAAAACCATAGCCAACGACCCTAGCAGCTCATATGAATGTTCCATTTCCAGTCCAGCTCCCTGTTAAGAGCCTGGGAAAAGCATTGGAAGGTAGCTTAAGTGCTTAGGCCATACCACCCACTGGAGTACTCAGAAAAGCACCTGGTTCCTGGCTTTGGCTGTTGTGACCACTTAGGGAGTGAACCAGCAGAAGGGAACTTTCTTTTTCTTCCTCTCTCAAAAATTCTGGAGATTAAGAGAGTCCAATGACCAGATTTGGAGTTAAGTATGAACAAGGTGCAAAATAACGGAAAAGAAAATTCCCTTCACTTAAAAAAAAAAAGGAAAAGGAATTTGAGATTCTGTAAAATGGCTAAAGAGAGAGTATGGTAAACCAAAGAGTATGAATGTATTATTCAGATTCTCCAGAATAGAAGAAATGATAAGCATGTGTGTGTGTGAATGTGTGCTTATGTGTATGTACGTATATTTGATATACATACATGTTTGTGTATATTTGGGCCTACTTTAAAAGTTTGTGGAAAATGGAACTAAAAGGTATGTTCATTTTGGTGCAAAAGCATTAAAATTTATGCATATTGTTTTCATAACACGCATTTCCTATGAGCTTTGTGAAAACTCTTCATCTGTGCATAAAAAGATGTATTTTCAGAAACTAACTTCTGTGATTATGAGGGTGAGGGGATAAGTTCAAAATCTGTAAGGTGGGTCTGGTGCGGTGGCCTAGCAGCCAAAGTCCTCACCTTGAACGCACCGGGATCCCATATGGGCGCCGGTTCTAATCTCTGTGGGTCACTTCCCATCCAGGTCCCTGCTTGTGGCCTGGGAAAGCAGTCGAGGATGGTCCAAAGCCTTGTGACCCTGCACCATGTGGGAAACCTGGAAGAGGCTCTGGGCTCCTAGCTTTAGATCAGCACAGCTCTGGCCACTGTGGCCACTTGGGGAGTGAATCATCGGACGGAAGATCTTCTTCTCTGTCTCTTCTCCTCTCTGTATATCTGACTTTGCAATAAAAATATATCTTTTAAAAAAATGTCTGTAAGGCTGACCAGGAAGCTACGAATTCAGGAAAGAGTTAATAGAACCCTGGAATCAAAAGCCTCAGGGACCTCAATCTTTTCCCTCATGAAAATTACATTATTGCTGTGTCCTTTTGAAGGGTTCTCTGCTTTAATCCATTCTATGTATTTAATGGTAACCCCACCTAAAAACTACCATCCCAACAACATCTTGGCATATCTGACCAGATAGCTGAGTACTATTGCCTGGCCAAGTTGGCATGTGTAATTAACCATCAACAGGTAGTAAGCAATGCATAAAGAATCTACTTTAATTTAATAAGGAGTTTGGCATTACCCCCAGAGCTACAGAGAGCTATTTAGGATGAGGATTAGGGTCATGTCACAGCAGTGAATGAATCCAAGCTGCTATTTAGGAGGATGAGTTTAGCCACATTATCTGAAAGAAAATGCAGGGAAAAGGGCCACAGATACAGAGCAGGCCAATAAGGAGGCTGTTGGAGTGGATGAAAGTAATTTCTGAACTAGAAAAGGGTCAAGGGAAATGGAAGGAAATCGTCAAATTCAATAGTTTGTAGGCGGGTGGCAAAATAATTAGCTGGGCAAACCTTGTAACTTGTAGTGCCCAGTGAAAGCAAAAAACGTGGCATTCCTCATTCAAAAAATATTTTTATTTTTTCTGTGGTCTCTCTCAATGTCTCATAGCATATTTTACTTGCTGTTTAATATCATCACAGGAACAAGCAAGAAGCAGCAAGGATGTGGCCGCACGGCAGGTGGTGTGTAACCAATACTTATAGGCTCACCTGCCAGAGGATCTAAGTAAGAACAAAAGATGGGTTGGCAAGGCAGACCCATCCTCGGATGAGACTCCAAGTCCCACCTTGGGTTTCATTGTCCCATCAGACTTCATTTGCAAGACACAGATTCAAAGAAAAAAAAAACCTTTATGTATTTCAGGAAAGCAACCACCGAGCGTTATGCCTCAAGAACAAAGTCTTTGTGAGTGCCAGGACTTTTCTGATGGGATGAGCTACACACCTGTGAGGCTGCTGGCCCTTCTAGCAAAATCTAAAAGATCAACTAAGTCAGGAGAAGAAATAAGGATGACACCTGGATTCTGTCTTTAGGAAACGAGTGAATGGCAATGCTATTCACAGAGAGAGAAGGGAGGGAGTGTGGGCTTGGGACTCTGAGTGCAAAAGGAGGCTTCCAATCACATTAGTTCAACAGCAGGGGAGCCATGTCGGATGGATAAATACATTTGAATCTTTTTTTAAAAAAAGAAATTTTGGCTAAAGATCTAAAATGAGGCATAATATGTTTAGAGTTCTGTTTTGATTATTGTTGCAGAAATATCAGTAGGTATAAACCTACTCATCCGTTGCTGCTTCATAAAAATAAGTAGAAGGGCCAGTGTAATCTATTGACATAGAAGCTGTCAAGCCAAGGAGGCTATCATGGGAATGAAACTCTTCAGTGTAATCTCTTTCTCTCTCCCTTCCTCCCTCCCTCCCTCTCTCTCTTTTGCTCTCTCTCTTTCCTTTTTTAACGAAAGGAGACAAAGACATCTTTTTTAAAGACTTCTTTATTTTTGCTGGAAAGGCAAATCAGATTTACAAAGAGAAGGAGAAACAGAAAGATCTTCCATCTGCTAGTTCACTCCTCAAATAGCTACAACAGCAGGAGCTAAGCTGATAGGAAGCCAAAAGTCAGGAGCTTTTTTCCAGGTCTCCCTTGCAGGTGCAGGGTCCCAAGACCTTGTGCCATCCTCCACTGCTTTCCCAGGCCACAAGCAGGGAGCTGCATGGGAAATGAAGCAAGCGGAGCACTAACCAGTGCCCAAATAGGATCCCAGTGCTTGGAGGCAGGGGATTAACTAATGGAGCCATTGCACCAGGTCCAGTGTAATCTCTTTTGCACCACAAACTAACAAGCCAAGTCGTTTCTTTTATAGCACAAATATAGGAAAATAACAGAGAGGGGAAGGTTCTGGTCTTGAGATCACAGAAAGTTAGCCAGGGTTGTAACATTCCCTGGTCATGTGACATGGTATCTATCAGGTACTTCACTAAGCTTGTATAAATTTCCTCTGTCAAAAATCAAGGTAATCAACTCTCCCATTTGTGTGCAGAGGGACTGAAACAAAATACTGAACATGAATGCCCTTTTCTATGTTGAAGAATCACTACAGGTGTGAAGCTGGTTATTACTCCAGTCAACCTGGGAAAGCTACAAAGCTGAGTTAACTCCTTTGTGCCACTGGACATTAAATAAAATGTATGAAAAAAAAAAAAAAAACCACAGAAGTATTCTGAATGGAATGCGAACAGTCACCCGGAGGATTTCTTTGTTGTCAGGAAGTCATTTCCAGATCGAGTTCATAAATTACAGTTATTTTATTCCTTGAGCCAAGCAAGGTATTTCCAGATAGCCCCCATTTCCACTTCCCCCGTCCACCTGGTCGAGGGGCCCATCGCTGTCTCTGTGCACTGACTGCCCTTGTAGATTCAGTTCCTCCAGCCAGGCTGCAGCATCAGCTGACCAGTGCCTGCTTTGTAAGAGCCATGCCTCCTGATCCCCGTTGTGCTCCGTGCCTCCTGTACGAGGCACTAGGTTGAGGGGAAATAATTAGTAATCCAGGCACTGCCGTTCTGATGAGACACCTGCAGAGTAATCATCCAAATCAATATTTGGCTCAGCTCCTTCAGAGGATATATATCTCTTCCTGCAACTGCTGAATGGCAGCTTAGCCACGCTTGTACTGAAAATGAAGAACATATCCGAGCAGGAGGGGTTCCTCCTGCTCTCCGCTGTCACAGTCTGTTTCAGTACAGCTGCCGCCAAAGCTCAGGCCCCCTCGCGTGCTGAGAGCCTTCCAAACCCATCCGCCAGAAGGGACAATTGTGGAGGAGAGGGAGAAGATCATTTCATTGACTCAAGTGATTTAGGAATGAAGCTTATGCTGCCAAGGGAACACCCAGTTGTGTTCTAGGAAAACCATCAGTTTCTGACCCAGGAGCCTGGCAGTTTTCTGAACCCCTCAGAAGATATTTGAGTTTACAATGTATTGATTTACCTTCATTGTTCCAAACTTAGGAAAACTCTGCCATAGTTTTTCATGGTAGTCAGGACTAGAATCCTATAGTCCTCTGGCCTAATTCCATCTCCTGAGCATCACCTCACACTTTAGAGGCAGGCCACAACCCTTTCCCATACAAATGTGGTTAACTGTGTCATTACTGTATATAGTCACTATAATTTCCGGACTGTTTATTGTATTCAAAGTTCACTTAGAAAAATTTGCAGGGCTGAGAATGACAGACAAAAATATAGCAAAGAGTTGGAAATCTCCCAAGTTGGCCAATTTTCAGAGCTTCGTCAGGGTGAGGAAGATCTGGCATATGGCTGTATAAGACTCACACAAAACTCTGATATGGGCCTGAACAGCAACACAGTGGCAGTGGGGAGGGAACTCAAAATTCAATAAATGTATGGCTGGGTAATTTTTAAATTGATCATTTAGTATGGCCCTTGAAAGATGTTCTTCTGTCCACAGAAGTAGAACGCAGAAGACAGAAAGGATCAGTTGCCCAAGTCCTTCAGGTGATAGTAATACCCACCAAAATCTAAGTACAACCAGATGAGCACACCACAACCAGATTTCCTGTATGTGAAGATAATTCAGAGAGAGACCGCTAGACTCCTGGTCCACTGTTCCTTCCATTACAACCCTGGAACATAGCAAACAGCTCTTCTTTTAAGATTTGTTTATTTTTTATTGGAAAGGCTGATGTATGGAGGGAAGAAACATAGAAAGATCTTCCACCCGTTGGTTCACTGCCCAAGTGGTTGCAGTGGCCAGAGCTGAGCCCATCTGAAGCTAGGAGCCAGGAGTCTCCTCTGGCTCTCCTGTGTGGGTGCAGGGTTCCAAGGCTTTGGGCCATCTTCAAATACTTTCCCAGGTCATAAGCAGGGAACTAGATGGAAAGAAGAGCAGCCGGGACATGAACCAGTGGCCATGTGGAACGCCGGCACATGCAAGGTGAGGATTTAAGCCACTGAGCATTGTGCCGAGCCCAGTATGCAGTTCCTGAAGCACAATATTTAAGATCCAAGAATCGTGTGAGGCTTTAAAATGACAGAGTTGTTAATGAGGAATAATTTTTCTCCCATAGCATTCAAAATCATCTTTATGATTACAAATAGCAAGAATTACCCTGTGTTTGATGACATCTTTAAGTGTTAGCAATTGAACTGCTCATTTAATGAACACAAGTAAAAAAAATTAGTACAAGCCTAAGTTGGCCCCCAGATGGTTGCTTTTAAAAGTGTTTAGAAAATATCTATGTCTTTAAAATAAATTCTATTTCCTGGGGCTGGTATCGTGGCATAATGTATAAAGGTACCACCTGCAATGCCGGCATCTCATATAATTGTAGGTTCAAATCCCGGCTGCTCCACCTCCGATTCAATTCCCTGCTATTGTGCCAGAAAAGGCAAAGAAATCTGGTCCAAGTGTTTGGACCCCTGCTATCCAAATCAGAGTAGAATGAAGTTCCTGCCTTGAGATTTAGTCTGGCTCAGCCCCATCTGGGGAGTATCCCTGAGCATGGAAAATCTCTTTGTTTCTGCCTCTCTCTCTCTCTCTCTCTCTCTCTCTCTCTCTCTCTAACTCTGCCTTTCAAATACATACATAAATAGGTGCTATGTCATACCCTTTTTAAAAAATGTTTTGTTTTCCCAGTTACTAAGAGAGGGAGAAGTAGAAAGAAGAGATGTTCCATCAACTGGCTCACTCCGCAATTTGCCACACAAGCCGGGGCTGGACCCAACTAAAGCTTGGAGCCAGGAATGCCATCCTTGTCTCCCAAAGGAGTAACAGGGACCTAACCCCATAGGTTATCTTCAGCTGCTTCCCCAGGTGCGTAAGCAACAAGCTGGATTCCAGCAAAGAAGTTGGAAATGAAATGGTTGTTCTGTTATGGAATGTTGGCATTGCAGGCAGTGGGTTTACTTGCTGAACCACAACACCAGACAGCAGATGTTGCTTTTAAACCTCACACCGGGGTTTTTCTACCTTTCGTTTTTCTTCATACAATGCCTGCAAAAAGCAAGAAAGATACATCAGTGAATGGATCAGTGGAACAATTAATTTGTACAAAGGTAATAAGCAAAAATGAATGAACAAACGAAAGAATAAACAGACAAATAAGTCTAGATTAGATAGAGAATATAAAAGATTGAAGCTTATTAGGGAGAGCCATGGGCATATTAGGATCAACCAGGAAGCTCTTTAATAGTTCAGGGTAACTAAATCAGCTTGTGGTGCAAGACCCGAGTATTAGCATCTCCTTAAGCCCCACAGGGTTTTCTGTGTGCTAAACACATCAGCCTAACTGGTCTTGAGCTTTATAGATAAAGCATGAATGATACTTTTTCCAGTCTCCCTGAGTTTCTAATGTCTGACCTCTTGGATCCTGACACTCTCCCTTGGGTCATAAAAAGATGAGACCCACACCCAAAGACACAAATCCAGAGGGCCATCAAGGGAAAAGTTTCTCCTTGGAAACACAAAACATGGCAGTTATATAAAAGGAACCCAGACTCCCCTAGTAAAAAGCTGATGGCCACAAAACCCTTGCCAAAGCATTTGTTTGCTTTCGCACAACCCACACAAGAAGTAATTTTCCGGACCGTGAGTATGGGGTGCTGGCTGTCTGCAGGAGCAGCAGGTGTGGAAGAGACACGCCTGCTTTAATTGCTTCATGAAGCATTGTAAGGTTTTTGCCTGAATCTTGGAACAACACAGAGGCTTCTTTTTCATCTCTGGATACTGCAGACAGGCCAGATGGAAGCCTGTCGACTATGTGATGGAGCGTATTTTTCATTTGAAAGTAGAAACCACTGGGTACGTCATCTGCAGGGTAATCTGGGAGGACGTGTTTCTTCATTTTATCCAGCAGACCATGCAGAAACACCTGTTTCATATCTTGGAATCATTTGCAACTGCTCTCTGAGAAATACGTATGGAAACAATATCATTAAGCCACTTTTTAAAAAGATTTACTATAAAGTAAATATATAAGTAAATATAAAGTAAACATAAGTTCACTTGAAAGGCAGAGTTAGAGAAGCAAAGACAAAGAGAAAAGGAAAAATCTTCCATCTGCTGATTCACTTACAAAAATGACCATAATAGGGCCCGGCGGCGTGGCCTAGCGGCTAAAGTCCTCACCTTGAAAGCCCCGGGATCCCATATGAGCGCCGGTTCTAATCCCAGCAGCTCCACTTCCCATCCAGCTCCCTGCTTGTGGCCTGGGAAAGCAGTCGAGGACGGCCCAATGCATTGGGACCCTGCACCCGCTTGGGAGACCCAAAAGAGGTTCCAGGTTCTCGGCTTTGGATCGGCACGCATCGGCCCGTTGCGGCTCACTTGGGGAGTGAATCATCGGACAGAAGATCTTCCTCTCTGTCTCTCCTCCTCTGTGTATATCTGGCTGTAATAAAATGAATAAATCTTTTTTTAAAAAAATGACCATAATAGCCAGAGCAGAACTAATCAGAAGCCATGGGTCTGGAGCCTCCTCTGGGTCTCCCACATAGGTGCAGAGGTCCAAGGAATTGAAATTGGAAATGCTGGAACATGAACTGGTATTCGTAAAGAATGCTGGCGCCTCAGGCAGAGGCTTAACTAACTTACCACGGCACCAACCATGAGCTACGCTTGAGAATTCATATGTTTGCACGCTGAAGGAAATAGCAAACCTGAGGATGTGTGCTCCATTCTACAAACACTGCTTCCTCTGTCACCATCCCTACTGGTCCAATCCTGTTGCTGCTTGTGGCAAGGCTGACCAACTGCCCCACTTTGCCAAGGGCTGAGGAACATTCTGGATTAAGGGCATTTCTGATCCATAACCAATAAGGTCCAGAGTGAACATACCTGGTTGATCACCTTATCATAGACACACAGCCAGAGATGTGTGACGCTGAACATCCCAGTTATCTCACTTCCTGATTAGAATTTTACACTCAGAACTTCAAAGTACTTCCACTTCAGCAAGTGATGCGATGAGGTGTCCCAGGCCCGGTTACTAAACATCACTCTGGAAACGAAGATTGGCTAAAAAGGCATATGATCCCTTCCCTTGAGGGTGACATCAGAAAGCAGAGACAGCTAACTGCTGGAAACACTTCCCCCGACTCACAGTTATGGCCACTGATGCTCAGCTCACAGGAAAAATAAAAGGCATCTAACTTCAACTTTCTCTCTTTCTTTAAAGATTTATTTATTTTCATTGGAAGTTCAGATATACATAGAGGAGGAGAGACAGAGAGGAAGATCTTCCGTCCAATTCACTCCCCAGGCGGCCACAATGGCTAGAGCTGTGCCGATCCAAAGCCAGGAGCCCAGAGCCTCTTCCAAGGCTCCCACATGGGTGCAGGATCCCAAGGCTTTGGGCCGTCCTCAACTACATTCCTAGTCCATAAGCAGGGAGCTGAATGGGAAGCAGGGCCGCTGGAATTAGAACCTGCGCCCATGTGGGATCCCGGGGTGTGCAAGGTGAGGACTTTAGCTGCTAGGCTACTATGCTGGGCCCTTAGCTTTAACTTTCAGAGAAGGCATATGCAATATCACATTTTGAAGCTGGTTCTGGAGAACCAGATTAAACATTTCAATCTAGTGATTGGGACTCTCTTCATGCGACCTTAACAGTGCTTTCCAAAGCCTTTTACTGCTTGTCAAACTTCAATGTGCACCAGGCAGGGTGCATATCTAGGGATGTTGCTAAAATATAGAAAAGAATGTTGAGGGGCAGGGAGAGGGCCCTGGAGTATCCCAGGTGATCCGGAATAGCTAGGCCCAGGAGACACCCCAGGACGCTCAGGGCAGAACCCAAGCAAGCTTGAGCTTTCTCCTCCACCCGTTTTCAACATGTGGAAGTACCATGTAGCATTTGTTTGAAAGTGTATTCCACTGCTTTAAAACAAAGGTCACAGCATCACAGACAAGTTCACCAGTGGGAAGATTAGTGATGTTACAGCTGTGTAACATGGAGATCCTCACTGAAGCTCCCTTCGGACTGCTGTAGAACCTGTTCTGGGCTGAGACTCCAATATCTTTCTCATGACCTTGCTTTCAGATCCAACATTCCAAGATCCCTGTGGCAGCAACACCAAACTCCTGGCTTAATTAAAAAAGTCAAAGGGCAATACACTTTTCTCCAACACACACAAAACACAAATAAAGCATCCATGCAGGAGGCCTGGTAGGTCCTCATTAAATGATGACTTTCATTTGTAGCACCTTTCATGTGACCCAGGTAAACAAGAATAATAACAGATATGCAATAGGCTGGCACCCTGCCAACTGCACAAGCAGGAGTGTGGGACTTAACTAAATTAGGTAATGTTTCAAAACCAAGCAGAATAAAAATGCTCCTTGGGAGGGTTGCATTACAGCATGGTGTGTATAAGTTGGAAGCATCCTTTGTTTGCCAATAGTATCATGCAGTGAGTTAAATGGCCAAAGTGTAACACCAGCATTGCATTTCAGAGTACCATTTAAGTCTCGGCTGTTCCACTTCTGATCCGGGTCCTTGCTGATGCACCTGGGAAGTTAACAGAAGTTGTCCCAAGTGCTTGGGTTCCTGATAGCCAAGATGACCTAGATGGTGCTCTGGCTCCGAAGTGCAGACTGGCTCTAGTTCCAGTCAGTTCATCCATTTTTACCACTGAACTCTTATAAGGAAGCATTCTCTCTCTATAAATCTTTCAGATCAATACATTTTCTTCTTCTTCTCTTCCTCCTCCTCCTTCTTCTTCTTAAAAAAGCATCCTGGGGCCAACATTATGACATAGCAGATTAAGCTACTGTCTGCACTGACATCCCATATAGGCACTATTTAAGAACCAGCTGCCCAACTTCTAATCAGGCTCCCTACTAAAGTACCTGGAAAAGCAGTAGAAGATGAGGCCCAAGTTTTAGGCCGCTGCTTCCATTTGGGAGTCCTTGAAGAGGTTCCTGGGTCCTGGCTTCAGCCTTGATTGTTGTAACCATTTGAGCAATGGTAGACCAGCGGGTAGAAGATCTTTGTCTCTCAATGTCCCTCTCTGCGTCTCTGTCTCTATTTTTCCCTCTCTCTCTCATCTCTTCTCCTCCATAACTCTACCTTGCAAACAAATGAAGAAATCTTTTTTTAAAAGCATCCTTCATGCCATAAAAATTGCACTTAAGTTAGATAAAGGACCACTGAGGGTGCAGAAATACTTCAGCATCTCTTACTACAGCGCTATTTCTATGGTTGTATTTTACTTGATTTGAGATCAAAACTTACTGCCTATTTTATTTGTTGATTTATTTGCAGTTCTATTTTGCTGGTACGTGACTTTTTTGAGCTTTTTAATTCTTGTTATTAATTAATAGAAATGATTAGATTTCCCATTTTCCACAACAGATATAGAAGCACAGGGATGCTACATTTCCCCATCCTCCTTCTTCCCTCTCACCCCAGCCATTGGTTTTCCCAAATTAGTACAATAGCATATTCATTCACTTCACAGTAACAAGCTTCACTTTCCAATATTTAAAGTTATTATGACATAGAAAGTAGAGGAAGGATTAAAAAATAGGATTATGTAAGATAAAAGCGAACTAAGATGAGTAACACCGGGATTTCCATTTTTTGTTTTAGTTCGCTTTTTAAAGAACACAGCAAGGTGTGCCCTGAGACTAGACCAGGAACTCAGTAGTCCGGGAAGCACTTTGTTGGCTCAAGCTATAAGTTGTCTGCCATCTCTCCTCCCAGATGTGTGACATGGGAAGCTCAGATGTGAAAATAATGTGGTTAATGAAGAAAGATATGTATAGACTGGCAGGAACTGAGAGAATTATGGAAATTCATTTTACATGAGATCTGGAAATGAAAGCTCCTGGCATAATTCTAGATCTATGTCTACTTGGGGAGGCAAATGAACTGGGCCACACATTGTCGGAAGGGGTTGAGGCTTGAAGCAAAGGCTGATGTCTGAAACCAGCAGGGGCCTCATGGAAACCAGGGGCAGGTGCTGTGGCCTACTTTATCATTTAAATCAGTTCTCATGGATACTAAAGTAAACTTGAACCATTGCTTAAAGCAGAAACAACTTGTTGGGGGCATCTGATTAGTAGAGTTTAGGCCTACAAGTGAGATGTTTCAGAACAAAAAGCGAACGGCTTGTCAATCGTTTAAAATAAGGCTACTTGACAACAAGTACACCCTAAGAAACAATGAAAGACAGAAGATCTGAAAGCCAGAGACTTTCCTCTTGCAGGGTAGCAGGTGGCAGCTGCTGAGTAGCTCCTCCCTTTTTTACACATCTGCTCCAACTCAGTGTGTTCCCAAACAGACTGTCTTCACCCAGTTGGCCTGCCTTTGCTTCATCAATAGGTGATTTTTCCATCTCTGAATTGGAAGCTCTCCTCAGACATGCACCCTGGAATCCAGAGAGAGGAAGAATAGTAAGCAGGGGGGTTATGTTTCTCACCAAGATGAGCCTTGTGTGTACCACATGAAGAGGACAGAGCAGGGCACTCACTAATACAACTTGGACACATTGCACTTTCTTACAGGCAATGCTACAGACACTTCTTGGTCAATGAATGGTTTTTAACTTACTGCAAGATAGTCAAGAAATGCTAACACTTGAAATATTCTGTTTCCCCAAGCTCTCTTCAGAAATGTCCTACTGGTTTCCCCCTCTCCCCCTCCCCCGCACCCACTGGAAAGGAAGTGGTGATTTGGCACAGTGACTGGAGGTGAGCAAACGCCAAGTGTCAGGAGCAGATTACCAGAAGAACCAGGGCTCCTGCTGATGACCTCTGGGGTGCAGTGTACAGCATGCCTCAGATTCATACTCTACAGGTGGCAAAGGTGGCCAGAAGGATAAGATGTAATTCTACCACTCCTATTGTCATTGGATAAAAGGCTATTTCCAGAGCATGACCTCCTCAGCCTATCCTGCGTGTGGTCTGGGAATACTCAGAGACCGGAGAAAGCCCTCAAGTAAAAGGTGGCCAAAAGCTGCTCTAAGGAGAGCAGGGAGTGCTGAGGGGGACTAGCCAGAACAGCTACATTCTGCTATGTTACATGACCCCTGACTCTGAGAAATTGAACTCTCATTAGAAAGATAATAGTCAATATTTATTGGGAAAATATCCACTTAGGGTCCCATAGCAAACATTTTCCATTTGACACAACCAATCCATAATATGGGTAACTATCGTTATGCATCTACTAGATCGTATCCATTCTATAGATAAGGAAATGGAGGCAGTTCAACATTAAGGAACTTGACTAAGGTTGCCCCAGCTAGCAAATGTAGAGCTAAGGGCACATCCAAACTGGCTCCAGAACCCATATTTGAAGATCTGCTGTGGTAAGATCTTTGGAGATCTTTGCTTCTAAGATGGACAGACTTATTCATGGAGTAATTATTCAAGTTCAAAATTGAACAATAGTCCCACATAGGGATTGGGGACACTCCAAAAATACATTAGATATTAGTTACTAGTGGATATTTTCTTGTTTACCAACTGAGAGGAGCAACATGAAAATGATTCTTAATGTTTCGTATTGTGGTGAATAGAGTTGATATGAGTTAGCTTTAATACTTATTCATTCTTAGAACTTTGATGAAATCAAAAGGTTCTTATGGAAGAATTTCTGTATTTATGCACTTGAAGAAAACACACATATAATACATCACAAAGTGAAAACGACTTGGAAAAATTATTAGTATGGTACCAATTTTTACACTATCGTGTATATAAACCAAAATACTCATAAAGGTTACCAAGATTTGCTGAGATTTTGGGTTGTTTTGGCTATGCTTTCTCTGTGTTTCTAGTTTTTCTCTTATAAATATTCACTCTCTGCATGTGTTTCCTTGAACAAGACCTAAAATTTGGGTAGAATGTGATAGAAAAAGAGAAACTGGGAAACCTCCCCCCCAGTCTGTGAGTGGCTGTAAAGTGTTTGGTCTTAAGAGAACTTGAATTCTCAACTCCGGTCTGCCACTTGCTCGTTTTGTGTCTGTTGACCCTCTCCTGTCTTTTAGCTACAAAATGAAAATTACAAGCTCTGCTATGTGATCTGAGAAAACTCTAATACACTGCCACAGGCTTGGATATTATCATCAAATCCTTTGGGATAGTATTCATTCATACGTAATAGGATAAAAAGGAAGCAAAAAAACATGGAAAGTGAAGGTGTTAGGAGAGATACTGTTAGGCAGGTTTAGACTTTGAAGGAAACAATTTCTAGGCCAGACCAAACACAGAGGTGCAGCCTGGATTCCAGTCCAGTAAACCCACCATCTGCATTTCAGTTTCTGGACTGCTGATTTGCGCTGATCATTCAATCATTAGTAGTGGAAATTTCAAGTGAGAGACTCTCATGGCCTGTTCATTTCTGAATAATTATGAAACAATGGGTTCATATCTGCACTAGAAATTACATGGGATGCTGACTGTAATTTTTTTTGATGAAGCTGACTCTTTGAGGTCTCAAATGGAAAAAAAAAAAAAAGAAACAAGCCAGCATTGTCATCCACTGAACTCCATGTGCAGCCACAGGGCATGGGTAGAGGAGGGGGGCATTTGTCTTGTGCGGTGTCTTTTTGTTCTCTGCTGCTGTGGCTGCTGGTACTGCTGCTGCTATTTGTTTTTGTAATTGTTCTTCAAAGGCCTCAGGCAAGAAAGCTGTTCTAATTGTACAAATCACTGCGCAGCTGAATCCCAGGAACAGTCCCAAATAATCTGTGCAACCATTTGACTGAACTTTCCAACTAGCTGGGGGCGCTCCCCAACTCTCCTGAGGCCAGTGACTGACAATGGATATAAAGCAGCAGCCAAATGAGATGTGGAAACAGTTGTGTGTCAGAACATCAGTGATTTGATTCTGGGCACGCAGGAGTCAAGCTGTCATTGGTGTGATTGGCAGTGTGCTGACACAAATTCTCACACTGAGCCCTGCCCACCTTATTAAAATTGACTCTCAGATGCAGCCTGGTCTAATTAAAGTGACTGTCTGGTGGAACCAGTTGGTGCTGGGTGCAAGTCTTCCCTTTGCCATCATAGCTGCATGAGTGAGGCAAGTTGCACGGAGTTGTTGAATGAAACTCTTTTGTTGTGTAGAATTCCAGCCAAAGACCAAAAAGAGGATCAGTAACACACTGCAGGTCTGTGCTTAGCCAAGACATGGCTAAAATGGCTCCATGACCCACAGCTAATCATCCTAAAAGAAATGAAGGCTAGGGAGCCTTTGAGAGATTGATTGAAGAGGAGCAGGGGTGAGGTTTTTGAAGAACTTGCCCTGGTAGGGCCAGTACTTCTCATTGCTTCAAAAACTCAACAAATTTAGACTGAATTTCTACGATGTTAGAAGTGTGGATTAAGGTGCTGGGTGTACTGTCGTGAAGTAAAATTGTTTACTTCCATAGAACGTAAGAAGGGCTCCTCTGAAGATGCACTTAGGAGAATGTGGGTTGTCAGCAGGAACATGAGTAGGTCTACTCCTATAGCTGTTAGAACACAAGGCTGAAAATTTTGGGGAAGTAACCTGCCTCTCTGAAGGTTACCAGGAAAATAACTGCATTAATTCACAGGCTAAATGAATGGTATGGGTTGGTTGTAAAGTGTCTTGGAAAGGCCCGTACTCAAGAATACTAACTCCTTTGGACAAGGGTGGCAGGGATTCATGTCCTGGAGCTTACACTGTGATAGTCCTCTGTCCTCACTCCTGCCATTCCTCAGACAAACAGTTCATGAGACCAACGAGACTGGATCACTGTAGAGACATGTCCATTGGAGACCGCACCTTCTTTTCAACTTATATTATTTTCAGTTTAGTATGGCCCCACTGTAAGTTGAGGATCATCTGTATAATTAAACCTGAACGTACTACACCTTAGAAAAGGGTGTTTCCTAATCAAGAAATAATCATACAACAATCCAGTCAAAGGCAGTCATGTTTGGCCCCACATTTCTTCTTGTTTTGACCCCAAAGAAAGGGGATGTATAAACCTCAACTCAATTCACACAGAATTCACTCCCCACTGTACTTTCCAGAGTTTGGAGTCAACATGGCTTTGGTCAAAAGGGAGAAATGTTCATTTTTATGAGAGATTGCATTCTGACTTAGATTTAACTGGACTTTTTAAAACCTAGAAAGGAAGTCTCTTGAGTAAATGAAAAGGACTTTTAAAGTTTCAGGATCACCTGAGATACTGTCAGAGGGTGAGGAAGCAAGGTTTGACCTTCGAAATTGAACAACACTTCTGGGGTAGGGGAAACATAGTACTATTTATGCATCCAACTACTTATCATCTTGAACTATTTGGGAAACAATAAAATTTAAATTGCTGCGATCTATATTAGCCTTGCAAAGATATTTCAAAGAACAGAGATAACACAAGTTTCTAGAATGTTCTACTTATCTAATGAAGTAGGTACTTTGTTAATGTTATTAATATTATTATTATTATTAAAATTGTGCACTAATGATGCACTTTCAGTCCTTTTGCTCAACCACCCTTCCCTAAATGATACTATTGATGAGACATAAGTTTCTAGAATACTACTCTTTGGATTCCAATTGGATTCCAATTTTGGTGAGCATGAACCCGGCAGCCAGCTGCTGGATAGTAACTGTCTCTTTATTCATTGAATCTTTATTCATTGCTCTTTAGCAAGAACAGTGGGAGAAGATAATATTCATGGAGAACCTCCCTTGAACCTAGTATCATATTGGGAACTATGCACGTTTTTGCCAATTCATAGTCATAATAGCTAAAGCCACGAACCAGAAGGCTCTGGATTCCTCCCTTGTTAGAGTCCCTAAAAACTGGGAAAAAAAATCTCAAAGAACATCCTTAAAGCCTTGATACTGAAATCTTGAGAATTGGGAAGTTCGTTCTCAGTACAGGTTGCCTAGGAAAGCTTTCAGCTTCTGCAGCCAAGACTCCGGAGAGCTCTTCAGGGGCCACTTGTGATGGCAGCGAGGGAAGAACAAAGCTCAGAGAACTCACAGTGACACCTGCTTCAGGAGGGTTTGTCCACAGCCTCTGAGTCAACCCACTCTGAAGCAGTGAGAACTGAGAAATTGCTCCTGATAAGGAGAGTGGCTGTTCACGCCTCCTTGAAAGTCTGGTATTTTTTTTTTTTTTTTGCTAAATTTGGACATTAGATCAGTGCTTCATTCAAGAGTTGGTGATGAATGTTAGAGCAAGAACCTAAAGTCAGCGAGCTGGAACATAAGCACAGACAACTGGCATAAGTGGAGATTCAAGATGCCCCCTAAAACCTCCCTAGTAGGGGTGTCCTTGCTGGAAATACCATGTAGAAAAAATGTTCTCCAAGTTTGCCTTAGCTGGTGGCTGAGGGAGCTCTCTGTGGGGTTGTGGGAGTGAGAGGTAGGGTGGTGTCTACCTGATTCACAGAGAACTTACATGAGTATTTACAAACTTTAGAGCTGCAGACAGATATCTATGGGTGAGAACTGAATCACATTTGATCTAGGAGAGATCATTTCTATTGTGTGAAAACAAACTAGGAAAATACAGCTCAGCAATCCAATGGTCTAACAGACCAGTCATGAAAATAGAATATTGTGGATGTGTAAAATGAACAACAACAACAGAACTGAACCACACCATCATCAAGAAAACATAAATTCCAGTAACATTGCTGTCACCAAACATTGCATAAGCAGCTACCACATAACAGGTATTTCCATCTTAGGAACTTAAAGATGGTAAGGCATGTTGAAACCTCAAGTAACTTACAGTTGGTCTATGGGGGAAAAAAACAAATTAGTAAATTATACCATAAGGCAGGTAACATGGATCAGCACAAAACACTGTGGGATGTCATGAGACTTCACATCATGTTCACCAAGAGACTGCTGTAAATTGAACATCTAAAAAACAAGTGAGAGTGTGATACAAAGATGGCGAGGAGGGATCAGGGTAAGGGAGAGGAAGCCAGAAAGGCACTCCAAATAAAGGGAACTTTGCGTGCAAAGGTTTTGCTTGTAATAAAGCTAGGATGATTCAGTGAGCCTGTGTCTAATTCTGGGTGAGAGAAGTGTTGAGTGAAGAGGCTGAGGAATAGGCATTTGACAGAGCCTGAAGGACTTTGACATGCAGCCAATTCCAGAAGTACCTGGATTGTTTGCTGGGAGCATGCAAGAGTCAGAGAATGGCTCTGAGTCTGGGAATGTTGAGGACAACACATGTACATTTGAGAAGCACTACTCTTGCTGAAAAGTGAAAAAAATGTCATGAACAAACTGAAATAGATGTAGCAACGATTTTCCGTGCTGAAGGAGGGCCTCCGAATCTTGATCTCCTCACCCATTCTTCCATGTACAATTTGAGAAAAATATTTGCATGCAAGCAGTTTATTTAGGAGGTAATCTATGAAATACCACTTGAGAATTTGGTACAGAATAGAAATCAAAAAATAGTGTATTAATTAACAGTCAAGCCATTGCCACCGGAAATTGATTGTGTAAAACACACTTGGAAACTGCTCCCAGTTGGTTCATCCCTTGGCCAGCAGGAACAGGAGATGAGAAGCAACTACCTCCTTGAGGCTATAATGGAGGTTACAGAAACGTAGGGCCGGGAGGACGTAATAATAAAATTAGAAATTTCGGCAGTTCATTAGCAACAGTGAGGTGGAAAGAGACCATGCAGACGCTTGAACTTCTGCCCTTGGAACTGCATGGCTTCTGGTACTACTGAGAGAGATGTCCAGTTGTCAAGGCTGTGTCCTAAATCTATACTGTAATGGTTCATTCCCGTCCTTGCTTTTCCTCTTCATGCTTAACTAACGGTATTAAGTCCTACATTGGTCTTAATATGTTGAAATTCTAACTTTGACGTGGTGATATTAGAGGGAATGGTTGTATCATGGAGGCCAGGGTTTTATGATTGGGATTACTGTCTGAAGAGATCCCAGAGAGCTAGCTTGTATCTTTCTCCATATGGAAATACAGCCAGGAAGCCGTCACCAGGCAGAGAATCTGCCAGTGTCTTGATCTTGATTTTCCAGGCTCCAAATTTGGAGTAATAAAATTCTATTACTTACAAGCAACCCAGTGTGTGGGACTTAGTTAGAGCAGCCTGGGTGAACTAAAACAAGCACCCCCCCCCCACATCGCCTTCTGCCCCCCCCCCCCCGCCCCCATAGCCTACTGCACTTCAACCACCCAGGTCTCCCAGCATCTCTGCATTTCCATGAAGATGCTTACCTGGTGTCAGCAGGGCCAGTAAGTTAGATCCAAGGAAAGCAGCAGAGTCCCTGGGGGGAGAAAATCTCCCACAATGCCTCCTCACAAACCCTGTCTGGCTCTGGGCTGAGGTAAGTCCTCTCATTTCCATAAGTGTCAAATACGTCATAATAATGGCTATGATGATTTACTGAGCACTGACAGCATTCACATAGAAAGTGTTTTGTAAAACAATTAACATTGTAGAAATGTAATTACCAGGATTTATTTCTTGAAACAGATCCAAATGTGGCAGAAATTCTTACCAGTACAGGAGGACCATGCACTAGTCAAGCTCCAGTAGTTCATGTAGAAGCAAGATGTACATTTCTCCTTTATTTTGCACAAGGATTAAGATATAAGTGTAAGAGATGGTGGCTCAAAGCCAGACATTGTCTCCTCATTTTAAAACAATTGGACATTTGAAACAATTTGTGTATGTAACAACTTGGCTTGGGGATTTTTGAGTCTTGAGGCTCTTGATTGTGTAGCATCCTGACTATGTTATTTGACTTTCCGCCAACTCTCAGATTGTACAACTCTAAAACAGAGCAAATCATTCCTGAGTCCTAACACAATATCTGATCGGAGTAGGCATATGGGTCATCAGGTCAATGAATGGAAAGTGTTTCACTCTCAGTAAGGATGAAAAAGTAATTATTATTGCTTCTGTGTTTTAAAAGAACACAAAGCTATTTAGCAGTCAAACTATAATTTCTCTGTAATTCCTCATTGCTAGCATAATTTGTAGATCATATAAAAGATTAAGCTATCTTGGAAAGACTGCTAAACTAGAAAAAAGAAAGTACACCTTCCCCCTCCCCGCTCCCTCTACACACACACACACACACAGTGACTTGTGTCTCAGTTACTTCTCTCACTGGTTGTTTGACCTTAAACAACCCACTTGACTTCTCTGAACCCAAGAGTTTCATTGCCTAGTATGTGGAATGATTTTAGCCCCTCTAGCTTTTGGGAAGGATGAGGAGGGTTAAAAATGAAAATAAAGTTTCTGAAAATCCTCAAAGCTTCATGAGCAATGTGGATAAAAACAAGCCTTGTTTTTTGTTTTTCTGACTTTACTTCATCCTGTAAGAAACTTAAAACATTGAGATTTAAAATAGAAATGTCAGCCCTCCCACAGGACCTGCCCTGTTAAAGAAAAAGACTTGAAAAGCCTCATCGTTGGGGGAAATTCCTGGAATTTCTAGGATCTCCTTTCAATGATGCTTTGCTTCTCGCTGACTTATTGGCGTCTTCCACCATCACACTATATCCTCTGGTTAGAGAATCTACAAAGTGCCCATTCCACAGAACAGGGCAGGGGTGACTGTCACTCTGCCACTTGCATGGAAGGCTTAGCCCTGACATGTTCATTTTTTTTTATTATTGGAAAGGCAGGTGAGATTTACGGAGAGAAGGGACGGCGGGCAGTGCTGTGGCTTGGTGGGTGAAGCTGGTAGCATCCCACACTGGTGCTAAGCTTGGTCTCAGGTGTTCTGCTTTCAATCCAGCATCCTGCTAACTGGCCAGAAAACCAGCAGATAGAAAATGCAGTGCTTGGGCTTCTGCCACCTATCAGGGAGACCCGGATGAAGCTCTTGACTCTCATGTTCGGCCTGGCTTTGCCTTGGTTGTTGTTGCCATTTGGAGAGTGAACCTGGATGTGAGAGCTCTCTATGTGTCTCTCCATCTCTCTGTGTAGCTTTGCCATTTAGGGAAAATAAGCAAATAAAAAACAGGGGCTGTGGAGCCACATTTCTAGGGCTCCTGTCCTGGCTCTGATCAATGTCATTCCAGGTTAACTACCAACCCACTCCTCCTTATCTGCAAAATAGGGTAAGACCTGAGCTATGGAAATTAATGGAGTCCATATTTCCAAATGCTGAGATCCTGACACATAGCGATACTGGTTAAACACTGGGGCACGAGACACCACTCTTCCTGTCAGTCTGCCCACAACTTCCAGTGGGCCTTTATCTCCCCGAGGGTGCGCTTTGGGGAGAGGTGCCGGCACTTCAAAAACATCATTTGGCCTCATTTCTTGATTGACAGCTTCAGGCCCATATGTGCTGTGTCTTCCACCATCCCCCAATGCCACATAAATCTTTACAGAATTGGATTGTAAAGAGTCAAGTATTGGAAAAACTGAAAACCCTAATATCCCAATCGATTGCCTGAGAGGAGCTCCACAGTTTTTCTTTAAGCCCTTAGCATCGTTCAGGCCGTGCTGTAACAGTCCCTCACCTTGGACCCAGAAGGCAGAGGGCAACGCCATCTTGCAGTTTGTCCCTGCTCCTCTCTGGCTGCTGTCAGGTGGAATGAAATAAATGTTCAACGGAATCAGGTTGTTCTCATTGCACAGCAGTGCCCAGGATCCAGCTATTGGCACTTGTTCCCTCTTTCACATCCCTAGATGCATCTCATCCGAGCGAGTGGGAGGAGCAGAGGAGGGAGAAGCAAGGTGCAGAGGGATGAGAAATGCCACGCTTGTTTTAAATGTGCTGTGGTCTGGGTCTGGCTCTGGGTCATGGAGGAAAAATAGGAAACCTTTAAGGGAGGAAAAAAAAAGAGCTTAGAAAGAAGTTGGTGTTCTTTCCCTTTCCTTGGGTCCTGTGAATAAAATTCAAGGCCTCTTGTCTCTTGTGAGGCTACCAGTGGCCTCTGGTCACAGTCTGTGACGTCCAGCTTTGGCAGTCACAGAGCGGGCTGCGCCACAAGGTCCTCACCTATGGAGAGTCACAATACCCAAAGAAAGAAGCACTTTGGAGCCAGAGCTATCTGTACAATGGAAGAAAAAAAGTCTCATAAACTCTGTTTCAAACAGGTCATTCTCCTCAGCCTGTCTTTGTTTCCTCTCTTCATGGTCCTGAGCCAATTGTGAACAAGCCAGTCTTGTTTGGATTCCTGTGCACTCAGCTCTCTCAGACCCTTAAAAGCTTGAGAGGAAACATTTAAGAAGCATGATTGAGGCCAGCTGGGCTGCACTCCCGCCAAGCCACGCAAGCCACTGCTCTCCATGATCGATGCTGATTGCTGCGGCTGCAGGAAATCTATAGCGGTCAACAGAGAAGGCTAAGGTGGCTGGAAGGAATGAGATGGTCTGGCCGCTGGCCACACAGTCATCCCAGCCCAGGAAGTGCTCCTTCCTCACAGCGCCTCTTGTACAGACATCTGTCTGATGTCTGCCCAAATGACAAAATCGCCCTCAAGCAAAGAGAGGAAGGAATGTTTTAAAATGCCTCTGAAAACCCAGTCTTCCATCAGCCTCAATTGCCTGGTAGAGTTGTTTCTTATGCTGAATCGCGTCTCTCACATGAGTCATCCTGGTGGCCCCCAAGCGAGTTGCAATTTGGAACTCCCAGGGTGTAGCAGATTGCAGAAATGTCTATAATACTTCACCATTTCTTATGTCAAATCACTGTGCCCTGAGACTTCACAGTTCGTCCTAGGAACAGGAAACCTCACTCCTCCTCCCTTTGAATCTGAACTTGCCTGGTAGCCAGCATTGACCTGTAAGACAAAGGTCAAACTCTCGGCCTCAGGAAGTTGTTCTGCCATGTGAAGAAGCCCAAATTGGCCAGCGAGACGGTGAAAGATCCATGTGGAACCGAGTCATGCCTTCCCAGTCGAGGTCACCCTACAACAGCCAGCTTCCCGTTAACCTACCAGCTAACCGCAGATGCATACATGAGCCCAACTCACAGGAGCATCAACCTGGCTTCTAGCTGTCAACTCTAGAAACATGTACAAAATGAATATTTATTATTTCAAAAGCCTTTAAATTCTGAAACAGCTTGTTGAATCACAAAAAAATTCCTCAGGAAACTGATACTGTTCAAAAGGATCAATGTAAAAAATCAGCCTGCTGGACTGACCTTGTGGCCTAGTGGGTTAAACCAGCACTGGCAACACCGCATCCCATTCAAGCACTTGTTCAAGTCTCAGCTGCTCTACCTCTGATCCAGCTTCCAGCTGACGTGTGTGGGAGGGCAGCGCAGGGTGCCCCAAGTCCTCGGACCTCTGCACCCATATGATAGACCCCGATGAAGCTCTTGTTTCCCAGCTTCATGCTGGCCCAGTACAAGCTATTATGACCATTTGGGGGAGTGAAACAACAGACGGAAGGTCTCTCTCACTCTGCCTCTCCTCGTTCTCTGTAACTCTGTCTTTCAAATCAATAAATCTTTATTTAAAACTATAGCCTGCTATAGATGTATTGAACTTTGAGTCCTGCCTGCAGTTGCTTTGGCAGGAACAGTTCAAAGGATTTCACAGACTTTATGCAATACACTATCAGACTTTGGCGTGAGAGCTACAGGAAACTGAGTGTGTTATGTACAGGTGACTGTTACTCCTGAGACCTCTAGTTACCACTAGGTTCTGGGACCATAACACTTCAAGGCTGAGATGAGAAGCTTTCCCCTGGCTCACAGAGGGGGCCTGGAGAACTTCAGTGCTGCAGGAATCCTCCCTAGATCATACCTGTGAAGCCAGCCATTGAGTCCTTTTGTTCTGTCTCAGCGTTAATGCAGCAGAGGCTCGACAAGTACTTGGGCTCTTAAACCCACCTGGGAGTTTGCAAAAGAAGTTCTAGAATCCTGACTTCTGATTGGCAAGCCCAAGATACTGGTATTGCATCCATTTGGGAAGCAAACCAGGAAACAGAAAACACACACACACTCTCTCTCACTTATGTAAAAAGAGCACATCTTTTTAAAAAGAAAATTTAAAACTATCATGTGCAGGGAAGAGTCAAATTTCTACAACGCAAGCAAATTGATGCTGACAGATTCCCATTCGCTTATAGTCTGCCTGGCTGATGACACAAACCTTCAACCTACAAGCTGGAACCTTTAATGGTGCTTCCATAGTTTTCCATTATTGTGTTCCACTGGACATTGGATTAATAAGAGACTCCTTAAGGAGTGTATCACATTCAGACACAGTCATCCTTTAATTGTGCATAAATAATCCAATTTCTCTTATAGAGTGAGAGAAAAACTTTCCCCTCTTACAATAGTAATCACTTCTGTTCAGTCAGCGAATGAGAAATCAACAAAGCCAGTTATGGGAGTCCCATCACTCAAGTAAGTGGGACCATGTGTTCCCTAGTGGGAAACAGAACATCTAAACCGGCAAGATTTCAATCAATAGAGGGAAAAAATTTACCAGTATATCACAGACAGGAGCAAATCCCATCCTTTCCCTTTGGTTCTCTGTCCTGTGTCCTGTGTTCTGGTTAAGAGGAAAACAACATTGGTTCATGCCGTACACTGTCCTTTGTAGGACACTACTCCAATCCTGTGGCAAGTTTCTATTCAGTCAGTTCTATTGCCTGAACCTTCAGAGACCCGTGCCGGTAGTTCACAAGGCCTATTGCTTTTGGAAGACAGATTCTATGGCTAAAGCCTATGAATTCCAAGGGATCACAATGATAAATAAAGCCCAGCTAGTGTACTGAACACAGGGGAGACAAATCCAAAGTATGTATTTCAGAAAAATCAAAGCTATCCATGATAGAAATCCAAATTATATACCTGATACCAGGTGGCTTAGTTCTCTTCCTTCGGTGAAAGATGGCATAATTGGGATTTTAGTTGGTCTCCTGCATGATCAGGCATTCAGTAGAAATGCCTGGATAAGTCTTGGAGAGAGAAATGTTGATCACCATGGGGCCATGCATAAATCCTATTCCTATAGTTAATTCAATATTGATTACATCGAGCAGGCATTGGGATCACAGGACCAAGATGTTAGCTGTTACCCACAAAATAGATTTTCATGATCCTTTGATTACTGAGAATATTCCTTGGAGTGGAAATATGAATGCTCCAATGTTGTGCTCTGGGAGCTCCATCATTGGACTCCTCCAAGAATGAGCAGAGAGCCACACTTCCAATGTTTCTCTTTCAGACAAAGTAAGTAGCTGAAGATGAGAAGATGCACTTCTCATCAAGAGGATTTGCCTTACCAAAGTACTTTAGGACCACATCTTGGTTAGCAGAGTTCTGGGAACAAGCTATGATGACACATAACCACTTATAATTCCTTTCCTTTGAGTATGGGTGGAATTTGTAAATAAAGCAAGATGTCCCTTTCATTATAGACTAACTTACTTACATGGTTAAAAAAAAAAAAAGCAGAGTGTCCAGGAGGGCATTAATCATTTGGCATGCTAGGACCCAGAGAAGCTTGGCATCTCTTGGATAAATACTTTGTTTCTCTCAGGGCCCAGTAGCAAGACAAGAGGAATTAAAACAACACAAAAGTAGTAATACAAATAATATCATAGATTTACTCTGCAGTAATCATGGTTTATGCAATGATTTTTTCTGTCAGGATTTCTCAGAATCTCCATAAATCAATCACCTAGGCATAGATATATAATTCATGCTGGAGTATATAGCACAGTTGGCGAAACACTTCATGAATGTTTCAAGCTGTGCTAAAGCCCTTTTCTTATTTTAGGCTCCCTGTAAAACCAATAAACTTAGGTAAGTCCTATGGCTCATTGATCATTACAATGGCTGATGAGTCAACTAGTCAAATGAATCCCAACCCATGAAAAGAAGGATATTTCTATTTGAATAATCGTAATATTTTCCTCACTTTATCAGGAAAACATATTGAAGGCCTGCCTCCAGCAGACGGTGTGTCTACTAATGTAAACCAACAGACTCAATGTTGAAAAAGCTGAGAATAGAAGTCCATTAAGACTGTTGTATAAACAAAGTGCTAAGATAGATGACTAGCAACGTACCCAAAAGGGCATGGGTTATTCATCAAGGCTAAGTAATGAAATCAGGGAGGCCAGGACTATAGGGCATTTAGTGCCCTTAAGCTCACTAGACATTGTAGGCCCAGATACCTATTATTCAGGCACTCACGTTAGGGCCAATATGCACAATCTGATATATAACTGATCACCAAATGGCTGTTTAGTTCTTATGATATAGTCACTTCTGACATAGGTTTAATAAAGGTACAGAAGTCTTCTGAGGGGGAAGCATTTGGCCCAGTAGATAGGAGGCTGGTGGCAGGGACGATGTTTGCATTCAACATCTGAGAATCTGATTTTAAGTTCACTCCCAATTCCAAATTCCTGCTGCTGCAGACTCTGAGAAGTACCAAGTGATGGCCAAGCAATTGGGTCCCTGTCCCCTATACGGGTAATCTGGGTTAAGTTCTCAGCTCCTAGCTTTCCTGTTATCCAGCTTTGGCTGTTCTGGGCAATTGGAGGGAAAAAAAATCACCCTCTGTCTCAAAATGTGTATTTTAGAGATGAATGGGAGATAACAAGAGAGACATACTTCCATACAATCTAACCCTTAAAATTTTTACAATCTGGCTTGACAAATGTTGATACACAAAAATGACTGAATAATTGGGCTTCATGACTGCTTAAATTGTTTATTTTTCCCAACTCACAAGTACTATCAAGATTACATGGATTCGAATAGAATACTGGTCTTTTCTAAAGTTTTGCTCTTATGAGAATATATAGCCTATCTCTGACCAACTGTTTGGTCTATAAGAACATTTCAAGGCCCTGAATATTGTTTTTACATCAGAGTTTCATTGAAGCTAAAACTGAAACCAGGCTTTCTGTAGATCTGAGTGGGAGTGCTGTCTTGGTATTTACCAACTTGTGCCAGAGAAAGAGGAAGCTAAGGGCAGAGAAGTTGTTCCCCCCCAGAAACATCCTATTCAGAAGCACTCCATGTATGCCCCTGTTTGCTGAAGGGTTGAGGCATCCCGCCCCTGTGACATTTCTAGCGCCAACCATCTCTCTGTGTGTCCACCAATATAAATCACCTGCAGAGACACATCCCTGCACGGCCTCCGTTCCATCACATTCATCACCAGGCAGGCCCGCTGACCGCTCAACAGTTGCTTCACCCTGACCCAGAGGCCCCACGATGCTGAAAGACAGAGACGAAGGACTCAAGGAATCGTCTTCATCCCCAACATTTCTAGAATGTTTGTTTCCAGACTAATCTCAGGCCTCCAGCCGCAAACACACTAGGCAGCTTGTTTTGAAGTTTTCACCACCTTAGTACCTAACCCCAGGACAGCACTCAGCTGCAAAGAAAAACAAAAACGAGCAGGACTCCAAAAACTTATTAGGGAGTGAAGAGTCTTACTCCTTTTGCCTAGCTTTTCATCAATGAAAGGACAAAGTTCAAGACAGCTTCTTCTTGAAGATGAAATGATGACTTGAAACTTGTCCACTCGTTTTCATACAGTAGCCCTCAAGGTGAAGAGAATAGAAGTATCACCAGATGAAAACCATTAGAATGTGAATTTATGAGCCTCATGGTCTGAGCCCTGAATATTGTGGCAGAGAAAGGCAGTCTATGGGTTGATATTTTTACCCAATGCTGCAGGTCACATTCTGATCTTGGCCTGTGCTTTGAAAACATTCACCATGTGGTGATTGCTGTTGTCATGTTGTTTTTGCTGCTGATCCTATTGGTATTTTTCAAATAGCCGCTCTCTACACACCACTAGTGTGCTGTTAGAATTGCTGAATTTGCAAATCATAGCCATGACATCTGAAACACAGAATTGCCTAGGAGTTAATAACCTGAGTCTCAGGTTCTGCTGCTACAGTAAGTGATCTTAAAGACCTTCTCTCCAGAATTCTGTTAAATAATTTTCAAGGAGTTCTTCCTTGAATTCTCTCCCTAGAATTCTGTTAAATACTTTTCAAAGAATTCTTCAACTTACAATATATGGGTATTATGAACACCAGTCATAATATCCAACTATGCTTTTCTTTCTTCATTCCATACTCATTTATAAATATTCAATGCAATCCCAATCAAAATCCCAACAAAATTCTTCTCAGAAATAGATATGATGATACAAAAGTTCATCTGGAATCACAAGAGACCACGAATAGCTAAAGCTATCCTAAAGAATAGAAACCAAGCTGCAAGAATAACAATTCCAGAGCTCAAGACATACTACAGAGCAGTGGTTATCAAAACAGTTTGGTACTGGTGCAGAAACAGAGAAGATCAATGAAACAGAATAGAAACACCATAAGGGAGCCCACACATGTATAGTCAACTAATCTTTGACAAGAGAACTGAAAACAATCCAGGCAAAAAGCCCAGTCTATTCAACAAATGTTGCTGGGACAACTGAATAGCAGCTTGCAGAATAAAGAAGCAAGACCTGCACCTGTCACATTTTACAAAAATCGGCTCTCAGTGGATCAAGGACTTAATATAAACCCAGAAACCATCAAATTATTAAAGGAAAACATAGGAAGCACTCTCCAAGATATAGGAACAAGGAAAGACTTACTAGAAAAGATGCCAAAATCACAGGCAACCAAAGCCAAAATGAACAAATGGGATTACATCAAGCTAAAAAGCTTCTGTATGGCAAAGGAAACAAATAACAAAGTGAAGAAGCAACCAACACAATGGGAAAAAGTTTTTGCACACTACACAAGTGATAGGGGACTAATATCCAGGATTTACAAAGAACTTCAGAAACCCAAGGACAGGAAAAAAAACTATAAAAAAGTGGGCAAAGGAAATGATATTTTTCAAAAGAACAGATTCAAATGGCTAACAGACATATGAAAAGATGCTCAAGCTCCCTAGGCATCAGAGAGATACAAATGAAAACCATGTTTAGATATTACCTAACTCCAGTGAGACTGGCCTGCATTCAAAACTGTGTTAACAGCACCTGCTGGCATGGATATGGGGAGAAAGGTACCCTCCTTCACTGCTGGTGGGAGTGTAAGCTAGTACAAGCACTGTGGAAATCAATATGGAGAGTGCTTGGAGAATTGCAAATAAATCAGCCATATGACCCAGCTATGCTGCTCCTAGGAATATACCCAAAAGAAATGAAATCTGCATATGAGAAGGGGATCTGTAATCCTATATTTGCAGCAGCACAATCTACAATAGCAAAGACATGGAAACAATCCAGATGTGCATGCAAATAATCCAGATGTGCTGTGGTACATCTACTCCATGGAATATTACTCAGGTATTAAAAAGGATGAAATTATGCCATTTGCAACTAGATGGTCCCAACTAGGGACCATTATGCTCAATGAAATAAGTCAATTACAAAAGAACAAATGACATAAATTCTCTCTAATATAACAAAACTATCATGCAAAGTGCAACTTCAGAAATCCATTCCATATTGGTTGGTTTTTTTTTTTTTTGCTGCATTCATGTGTTTTGATTTCAGTTTCATGTATTCCAAATACTTTTTCTTCTCTTGTCAAATTTATTGTTGGCTCATGTATTACACGGTGACATCATTTTACCCAAGAGATTTTGGTTTTCTTTTTGTCACCCCATGCATTGGTTACTCAGTGCTGGATTTTTTCATGGTGCTGAAATTTTGTTGTTGTTGTTGTTGTTGTTGTTGTTGTTGTTGTTGTTGTGGCTGCTGTTGCAATTCATACTGGTTGTTGACCTTATCTCCTGGCTTCTTACTTATGGAAACATATAGTGATAGAGTAATAGAAACTACCATATCCAGATGTGGGGATACAATGCAATATGCATCCCTGCTTCCAAATCAAAGATGGACTCCCAGTGAAACTGTTGGAAATGTGTACACAATGGGTTGCTGGACTGTCTGACATTGTCTGTACCAGCGGTGTCGGGGCACATTTAAATAATAGGCTGATGGAATCATGACTCCATATGAAGGACTATGCTATTGTAGCAACATAGGAAATATTTGTCAGAGGTGCAAGTTTGGGGGTGGCGGAAATCCCAGTCTATACAATATTGTATCATAAAATTCAAAAATTCAAAGTAAAAATTTAACAACAAAAAAGATACATTTATTTTTATTGGAAAGTCAGATATAAGGAGAGGAGAGACAGAGAGAAAGATCTTCCACCCAGTGATTCACTCCCCAAGTGATCACAATGGCCGGAACTGCACCAATCCGAAGCCAGGAGCTAGGAACATCCTCCAGGTCTCCCACGCAGGTGCAGGATCCCAAGGTGTGTTAAAGCGAGGACTTTTGCTTCTAGGTTACCGTGCCGGGCCCAAACGGGTAGGTGTTTGATACCACCATTTAGTACCTCTTAGAGAGTCCTGTGTCTCATATTAGAATTCCCAGCTCTTCTTCTGGTTCCAGCTTCCTACTAATGGGGGCAATATATGATGGCTCAAAGGCTGAAGTGCCTGGCATCTGCATGGGCAGTTAGGATTGAGTTCCTGGCCCAGTTTTTGGCTATCTGGGAACTGAAATAGCATTTGGGAATCTTTGTCGTTTGTCTGCCTGCCTTTAAAATGAGAAAGAAGAAGAAGGAGGAAGAGAGTTGGAGGAGGGGGAAACACAGTTAAGTTGAAATTCAAGAATTTCAAGTGAGACCTTTCACATAATTGTGTGTGTGTGTGTGTGTGTGTGTGGTGTTTTTCAGAATAATTCAGGCTATTTGGTTCAGGTGTAGAATACATGGACAAGGGGTTTTTCAGGGCTGTAGTGATTTTTCTGCTTGTTTAAGCAGAGGGCTAAGAGGGAATCAGTGGGTCAGAGAGCTGAGGTATACGCAATAAAGTATGTGTTACAATGGGTCATTACCCAGGCTTAGTAAGGACCATCGGTGGATCAGCAGGCCTCAATTAGAGTTTGATTACTAGAGGAAATAGACTGGAAATTAAGAAGGAGAAGCCAGAGAATTGGTTGTTTGGAATTGAAGGTAGTTTAATTTGATTTGCCCTTGGTCCTAAAGGGCCCAAGAGTTAAAAGTGTCGTCTGCATCAATACTTGACTTCCCAAGGCACTGCACAGTGGCAACAGTGAGACAGCCACTAAACGCTGGACTAATATCCATCTCAGGACATGAGAAAACTGACCAGGAGGGACATGGAGGGATGAAGAAGACAGGCCTCTGACTTCTTCTTCAAAGAATACGTTTAAAGAAAGATGGATCGGTGACGATTCTGAGGAGCTGAGAAGACAGTTCCAGGCAAGCAGCATACAGGTGATTTCAGATGCAAAGGAAAGACAAGTTACTCTTTCTCTTGAGAACAACTAGAAGTTCCATCAGTTCCACAGATTACGTTATTGAAAAGTCAAAATGATAATAAAGCAGGAAAAAAAATCAGGAAAATATTCAAAAGCAAACTACACTTTCTAAGCTTTTGGATACGGCCCAGATTTCCAGGTCTGTCCTGGTTGGTTACTGTGAAACAGAGCAGAGTCTCAGTATGTTCAATAATTGCATGCTTAGCCTTCCGCCACCCATCGGCCCAGCACTTCATCAGAACATCTTTCATCCACTGGTTCATAACCCAAACTGCCACAGGGGCCAGAGCTGTGCTAAGCTGCAGCCCAGCTCCTGGAACTCTGTCCATGTCTCCCACACGTGTAACAGGCACCCAAGGAATTTGACCATTTTCCATTGCTTTCCTGGGCATGTTACCAGCCCAAATTCTAAGCAACACTCATGTAGGACGCCCCAGTAGGACATCACAACACCCCTAAGCTAGAACACTTTTGAGAATAAGAGGCTGTTACTAGTAACACTGTCTGCAGGACAATAGGTGTGAGCAGGACTTTCAAACAAGCTAGGAGGCACAATCATCTTGCCCACACATAGCTTTCCTCAGAAGACTTCAAAACGTGTCACCCAGAAATCATATATGAGAGACGCAGACAAAATATAGTAAGATTTACTCTATGAACAAAATTCACAGAGTCAGCCTGGGTTTGCTGCCTCTCATGGCTCTCATTTTAAGAAAAAAAGGTTTTGCAAAATATATATTTAACAAACTAACTTGATTTGATCTTCGTTAAAAGCTTAGAAGGGATTTAAAGCAGAAATGGAAGACTATTTCAGCAAGATTTTCTGCTGCGACCTAAACTGCTCATCGCCTCCCCATCCCATCCCATCCTGCCTACACCACCCTAAAGTGTAACCCTGCTCACACCCCAGCATAATTGGCAATATGCTTTGTTCTGAGTTTGCCTTGCTGATGCCTCATTATTGGACGGCTGCCAATGTTAGCATTCTAGCTACATGCACCAGTGGTTTGATCGGAGCTGGGAAATCCTGCTGTATATTTCTGTGCAGGAAGGAGTGCACTAAACAGCTCTGAAGAGGAACTAGACAAATGTTTAAACAGAAAACAACTGAAGGGCAACTGCTAATTCAAAAGAAAAGATGGTCCCAACTGACTTTCTTGGCTCCCCTCCCCCTTGGATTCTCCCTCACTTCTTTGTTATCTGTGTTTTAATCCCCAAACACAGTTCTTGCATTACCCATGAGGCAACACTTCTAAGTGCTCACATATTGGCTCAATTATTCCAAAAGCAGGGAAACACAATGGTTTTTTTTTCTCCTTACAACCATCACAACTTTGGACAGCTTTTTGGAAATACATGTGTGTAAGAAGTTTCCTTCTTGCCTCCTTGTTAAGAGTTTTCTTGCCCCAGCTACTATAGTAGCATGAGCTGTGATAAAAAACCATGACATTCACAGAGAAAGTAAGTTTCATTTTTGTGTCATTTTAAAGAAAAGTCTTTCCCTTGAGATAGTAGTCTACATTTATTCTGCTTCCTTGAATATTAAGTTCATAGAGAATCCTCAGATTTTTGGGGCTGAAGTCTCTACAATGTGTTTTTGTTTCCCAGTGCAAAACAAAGAAACACATTAGTTTTTTGCCCCAACTTATAGGATCAGTATTACATACAAGTAATAAAAAAAATATTAA
The DNA here is from genome assembly GCF_030435755.1 of Ochotona princeps. Classification (NCBI taxonomy): domain Eukaryota; kingdom Metazoa; phylum Chordata; class Mammalia; order Lagomorpha; family Ochotonidae; genus Ochotona; species Ochotona princeps. The sequence continues at coordinate 5,444,853 of NC_080862.1, forward strand.
AAGTGTTGTAATGAGGGGTCAGCACCTGGCATGTTAAGCTAAGTCTAACTGGCATCCCACACGGGCACTGGTTTGTGTCCTGGCTACTCCGCTTCCAATCCAGCATCTGCTTATGGCCTGGGAAAGTGTTGGATGATTGCTGAACTCTTTGGACTCCTGTACTCACATGAGAAATCTAGAAAAAGCTCCTGGCTTTTTATCGACTCAGCTCTGGCTATTGCAGCTATCTGGGGAGTGAACCAGTGCATGGAAGGTTCTCTCTCTCTCTCTCTCTCTCTATCTCTATCTCCTCTCTCTTCTCTGCATAACTTTGCCTTTCAAATAAAAACAAAATAAACACTTTTTAAAAGTGTCTTAATGAAACTGTAGAAGCATTTTTGCTCATAATTTAAGATGTTAGGTAAGCATATCGTAGATCCATGGTTTTTGGGGTGAGGACTAAAGGCTCTATTGAGGGATTCTGAGAAGACACTAAGTGATCACTTTTTTCATGAGTCAGTGACTGCTGAAGGTTGCATGAAGATTTGTTGAATGTTCAGACTGATCTCCCTTGTGCTTGTTAAAATCTCCCAAGCTACTCTTCCATGCCCTTCCTTGGATAGGAGCAGAGACTCAAAGGACAAGCAAAGCCCTGTCATGCCCTTGATGAATATGGTCCAGATAGCATGCTGCATGACTTGGGGTGCCACTATCATTTCAGGGAAGCCCGTTATTGTTCATTAGCACAAAAAGTGTGTGCTGAATATAATGAAAGATTGCTGGTTTTCCTCTGTCATCTAATGCAGTTCTTTGAGTAACTGCAAAGATTCGTCTCTAAATGACTAATTTGCTTCCTTTTTTAATAAATGACATGCAGTTAGGGTAATGTGTTGTTATTTAGTTACGTTAACCATGTAGTGAAGGGGTAACAAATGGACAATTTTAAATATGAAAGAATAGTAGGTAATTTTTATATTATCCCTTAAAGTATTTAGACTCATTATGCATAAGTTAAACTGCTGGGAGGTCTAAGCACAAACCAAGCGCTCAGATTCTACATTTAATGAGTTTCTTTATTCCTCGGGGCATGAATTAGACGGCGATACTATAAAACTGCAGCAAGTGCTCTGCTTCTCAGCTGATCTCTTTGAGGAATGCACCAGTCAGTGAACTGCCAGCCAGGAGATGGACTAATCTGATTTAGAAAGGATTAGTTTGGGGAACTGCGCTTCTGAACATCAAGGTATCTACATCTCTCTACCCAAGAGCGGAATGTTTAACTCTTTACATCCAGGGCCGGGGGTGTTAAGAGCCTTGTGAGATACAAGGTCACGTCCATTGCAGAGCTTTAAGACAGAAATAAATTTCACTGATGGTCCTCTCAGATCTCCTGAGGGAAATCCATCTTCAGGCTGGTGAGACTAGAAAGTTCCTGACAAGCCTAGATTCCAAAAAAAATTTTTTTTTTCGGGAAAAGCAAATGAAAAGAAAAAAGAAAGAAGCCATTATGCATCGTTGCATGCAGCAAGAACGGAAGAACAATATACACCTGATTGGGTGGGTTCCACAGCTCTCCACATTTCTGCGGGCGGCAGTGGGTAGACTAGCTAGCTGATCGTCTGCATAGAGGGCAGAAAACGGAGACATGGGGCAATCACCTGTCAGTGAACCGATGTGAGATTGTAGCATCTGTCATGCTCTAGGTTCTTTGTAGCTTGGGCTTGCATACTTCGAAAAGCGACTGAATTGAGTGTGGGCTCATTTCTAAACCAAACAGGACTGAAAGTTCTGGCTGGCTGATCTTTCGTTCTTCCCCAACTGTTGACAAAAACCTGGGTCTCACACAGCTGCTGGGCAACAGCCCAACAGGCTTCCCATGCTTGCGTGTGTCACATGTTAAATGGAAAATCATATGCAAAAAATAATTGGGAGCTCCTGGAGTTCTCAGAGGTGGGGCCTTTAAGGAGAGGCTAGAGTTCAGAGGCCCTAAAGAGGCAAGAGTGAATTGGTTCTGCTGAGTGCCCACTTGTGAGATTTATTCTGTGGTCTGCATTCATATCAACTCTAAGTTCTCCCAAGAACCCTGGTCACAGACTTCTCCACCCTTATTTATGAGGGAGGATATGAAACAAAACAGTTCCATGGCCAGTGTATTATAAGAGTGGGTTTTGAATTCAGCAGTCTGGTTGAAGAGCCCATGGTTTTAACCCACGTTGGTAAATCAATGAATGTAAATGTCTAATGTCACCTACCTCCATTTTACTGTCCCATTAAGTCAGAACTAAAGCGAATTCCAGATATTTTTTAAAAAGGCAAAAGTCAGCAAGCAACCTACCAATTTTGTAGGTATTTTTTTTCTTAAACTTGAAGCTGAAATGAGTTTTAACTTTCCTCTAGGGTAGGATCACAAGCAAAGGCATAAAACACTAATCATTTGAACCATAAAATATCAGGCCCAAAGTGCCTGATTTTAAATGTGTGTATGAAAGAATTTATTTCAACAGGAAAGAAACACAATTCAACAGACAGCCACATAGAGGGGAAAAGAGAAGCTTCTCAAATCCAAAGTGGAGAATTTGCCTCTACATACGACACAGTCGATCATGAATGAGTTAAGAGGCAGAAGCTGCAACTAGTTTTCTAAGCAAGTAAATTGAAACACATAAAAAGGCATGTTGCAACATATCCTTTAATAATACATGCAAGAAAAGTAATTTCTATTAATTAGAGTGTACATTATTAATGAAGTATTTAGAATCCTTACCTTAATTTAGGTGTTATCAGGAAATTAAAAGTGCTACTAATTCCACCCTAAAGGTTGATGGCTGACTATTCAGAAGGCAACAGGAGGCCAGTCGCTGGGAGCTTCCAGGGACTGACAGGAGAAGAACTGCAGCCCAGGAAAGACACCTGAATTTCAGTAACGCACGTCCCTTTCTTACAACCGTCAAACGTGCGTGCCAGCAAGGTGGCGTCCCTAGAAACTTCTCTACAGAGAAGTGGCTCTACCTAGAACTCTCTGCATACCAACTCTGTTTGCTTGGAAGATCATGAGTATCTTCCTTCCTTTAAGGTGGGAAGTACATCTACTAGAAGAAACTGCTTTATGCATAAGCATATTTTAGGGATTCTCCCTGGGACCCCACCTTTCTTTTCAGCAATGGCTACCATCCCTCTTCTTAACACATCTGTCCTCGTCCCATTCCTCCTACATTGTCATCACCAAATTCATTGTCCCAGGCTTTTGTAGCAGACAGTGAGGGTCAGAATCCCTTTGGTCCTGGTGTCTGGATGTTAAAGCCTGTACAAGTCTCTGCTCTAGCAACACTGATTGACACCTGTTCGTTTCTGTTCCCATCCCTTTTCACATTCTACCCTCCCCCCTCCCCAGTCCTGTCTAACAAAGGTCACATGTGAATCATAGCCAACTCAGGCTATTCATTTCCATAAAAACAGGATTGATGCCGCCTTCTCAATACCACAGTCAAGACCTAGGCTTCGCATTGAGTAATGCAGCCTAGTTTATCCTAAGTTATCATGGGTATTTTTGATGCCTTTACTGTCACTTGGGTGCCAGTGATAGTGTTTAAACTTGGGCTACATTATAACGGTCTCCAGCAGCTGTGTGTGATAGGAGTTATGCTTCTACCCACTCTACGGGTGAGGAATGTGTCGCACACAGAACTTACGTAATTTGACTAAGACCGCAAGGTTGGGAAGGGAAGAACCATGTCTCAAACCCAGCCAATTGGACTCTCCCTTGTGAAAGTGTTTTCTCCTGCTATTTGAATTCTCTGTTAATATTTGCAGGGATTCTCATCTCACATTTATCTTAACCAACCCAAAGAAACTGTAAGTGTCTGAAACTGTGGACTATTTTGATAGTCTTAATCCTAAACAGGGTCTTACACATTTAGTATGCAATCAGTGAGAACTATTATTGTGACCATTGTTCTTTTATAACACCCCTGTTAACACCTACTCAGGCATTAACCTCTTCTTGCAATTCTCCTTAAAAATGCCATTCTACCTTCATGACCTGAAAGCGCTGATGCGCTTTGCAAACACCCTTATGTGGGTTCAGCTAGTAGAGGTGATGGCCAGAGACAGAAGCAGTAGCAGGGATGGGGAGACTTGAAAAGCCAAGAGGAGGTAATGCAGTGGCCAAACCACCTGAATCCTGATTACTCGCCTACAGTTGATTATGCCTTGGGACATATTGTTCTTGATTAACTGTACAATCGCTAATAGAAAACATTAACTAATGGACATGCATATTAATGTGTGATGAACAGTTGTTGACCTGAATCTGAGTGGCTCATTTTCTGACCACCTAAAGTTGCTTTCAAAGAATCCACATTTATGTCTACGGAGAGAGAGCCTTTGGAAGACCAAGGGAGCCATGAGTGCACAGTGCATATGGGAAGAAGAATGTTCATTATCTTATTAAACCCCAGTTCTTCCCAGGGAGGTTAGGAGACAGCTGGCAAATTTTACCCCTCATTTGCAGATGGAGACTCACTGGCTTATGGTAATTTTATAATATGCTCCTAGTCCGGAAGGGAGCAAATGGAGAGGTGCTACATGGCACCTACCTGTAGCTGTCACATACTGAGGAGCACAGAAATAGAATGACAGGGAGAGGTACAATTAGGCAGCGCAAGACAGAATAGAAGGCACTTTGATGCCCTGCTAACGCATTTCTTCTGTGTAACAAAATCTAGCATAGTCAGCTATTACTCCACATGTCTCCATCACAAGATGGTGTAAGGTCAGTTACACTCTGCATGTGTACTATGCTTTAAAAGTTTCAGAGAATATTCATAAACATGACCTCAGTTCATAGTATCTTCATAAGCTGCTGCTCCTGATGTCTCCATTTTGTATAACCAACCATCCCACAGTATTTTTTTTAAAGATTTATTTATTTTTATCACAAAGTCAGATATACAGAGAGGAGAGACAGAGAGAAAGATCTTCCGTGCGATGATTCACTCCCCAAGTGAGCACAACGGCCGGTGCTGCGCTGATCCAAAGCCAGGAGCCAGGAACTTCCTCCAGGTCTCCCACACGGGTGCAGGATCCCAAAGCTTTGGGCTGTCCTCGACTGCTTTCCCAGGCCACAAGCAGGGAGCTGAATGGGAAGTGGAGCTGCCGGGATTAGAACCGGCGCACATATGGGATCCCAGCGCATTCAAGGCAAGGACTTTAGCTATTACGCCATGCCGCCGGGCCCTGTCCCATAGTATTTTAACCAGCAAAGTCAACTTCATGCTCAAGAGCACCTAGCTGTTGAGTGAAAGAACGAGAAATTGTCCTCAAGGTCTTGATGTGATATGGCTGAACACGCAGCGCCTAATTAGATTTCCTGTCCCACTATTTACAACCCTCTTCACTTTGGATGCCTCTTGTTGCTGCTGATAATGATAATGACTGAACATTGTTCCGCCGAACACTGGCTTCTCCATTTATCTTTCTGGTTTAGGAACTAGATATTATTTTCCTTTCTTAAGAATCCAGTTCTTGTCCCCCACTATAGACTCCTGGCTTAGACAGAAATAGGGAACAACATTAGCTTCTCCTAAACAATGGTGTTTTTCATTTTCTTCCCCTAAGGAATATTTATTAAGCATCTCCGAAGTGTCATACATTAGAAGCGTGATAAATGACTGAGACAAAAGCCCAAACCACATTCTAATGAAGTGTGTAGTCTAGAATGAAAGGTAAGTATGTCAACAGCGTAACATAGACTTGGTCATTCTACCATTTAAAAATCCCTTGATTATTCCCTGTATTTTGAAAGACCCAGTATATTCCACAAAAGTATGCAAATTCTTAAGAAGCTTGCATTTTCATTCCATGTCTGTCTGTAAGCATCTCTTTCTCCTGAATTAGCTTAGCTTAGGAAACCTTTCAGTCTGCAATGGGTTACCCTTCTTTTACATAAAATTTTCATAAGACTGAACCTTCTCCCTCAATTTACCCACACCCCTCCACACACACTCCTTGTTCAAAGAATTGCTTTAGGGAGCAAGCAAGACTAATTAAAGGTTCTGGGGCTGGCATAGTGGCTCAACAGACTAATCCTCCACCCACAAGCACTGGCATCCCATGTGGGCTTTGACTCATGTCCTGGTTGCGGCACTTCCAGCCCAGCACCCTGCTTATAGCCTGCTTATAGCAGCAGAGGATGGCCCAAATCCCTGGGTCCCTGTACCTGAGTGGGAGGTCTGGAAGAAGCTCCTCCTGGCTCCTGGCTTCGGATTGGCTCAGCTTGGGAGGTTGTGGCCATTTGAGGAGTGAATCATCAAATGAAAGATATTTCTCAATGTGTTCCTTTTTTCTCTGTGTAACTCTGCATTTCAAATAAAAACAATTTTTTTTTTTTTGTCAAAAGACCAATCGGATGTTCTGACAAATGGAGAAATGCATTACAGAGGACCTGACAATTGCCTCTTAAAACATACACAAAATTTGGTGAATTGTTGCGAGCTGTAAAGAGCATGACTTCTCGCTTGCTTATTGCAGTAACCTAACTCTTCTCCCATTTGCCTCCAGAGTCTACTCCTCACACACTGTCCAAAGGGATCTTTAAACTCTGTGAAGCAATCAAGTTCCCTTCTGCTCAAAACCTGCCAAACACATTCCCATGATACTCAGCAACAAGACTTACAGAGGCTACCTGCTTACAACCCCCTTGGCTTTCCTGGCCTTGTTTTCATCCTTTCCCCGCTCGCCTTCCCCCAGAAACAATGGCTCCTAGAATATTCCTTAGAAAATATTCCTTCCAGCACTCATTCCTAGAACTATGCCTCCCACATGGTAGGCAGACAGTAGAATTCAAAGAAGATTAAATGAATGAGTTCAAAGTTGAAGAAATGAGAGTACCTGCTTGTTAAAAAAAAAAAAAAAAAAAAAAAAAAAAAAAAACCCAACATCTTGACCAAACTCCATTTTAGCCTCTGCCCATATTGTGTATCTTTCAAGTATCACTCTCCTTCTTTCTGCCTCTTCACCACTTCTTTCCTGTGCCTCTTCCCTCTCAACAACTATCTCGGCTGTATCGCTCACTGCTTGCAAAGCCTGGAGGAACATACCATTTCCTTATGACAATATAAGGGAGATAAGTATGTAACTCCATGAAAGAACCATTGTGAAAAGAAGTGAGTTAATACACAACAGGCCCTTAAATCAGGCTTGACACATGCAAAGTGCTCAGTAGAGAGCCAGGATAGAAGCTAAATAAGCTTTCCAGATACATGGATTTTTCCAGCTCTAAATTCAGTTCTGTTTTGGCCACCTCTGGCTATCCAAATTCAGCAAAAACAGTTCTCATAACTGAGGGTGGCATTGTGGCACAGCATGTTAAGCTGCAGCTTGCCACATGGTAACTCACATCCGAGAACTAGCTCAAATACCAGGTGCTCAGCTTCCCATCAATCTCACTGCTAATTCACCCGCAAGAGAGCAGTGTTTGAAGTAATAGAAGACCTGTTTGGGGTTCCAGACACCTCGCTTCAGCCCCTGGCTGTTGCTGCCATTTGGAGAGTGATCAAGTGAACAGATTTGCTTTTTCCGTCCCTCCCTCCATTCTTTCCTTCCTTCTTCAGCCTTTTAAAGCATGTTCATAGTCGTGAATAGTAATGACTTTCTAGTGGCACAAGTTGCTCTAATGAAATATTAATGTCACAAGGGCAGAGATGCAAGGGGCAGGAATGTCACCCTCAAAGAATCGATTCATCAATGCAAATGAGTCATAATTGCACCATGAAGAGAGGGGAACATTTCCTGGTCAATGAAGTACTCTGTGTATTAGGCCAAGAAATGCAAGCATCTATGAAAACAGCTGCAGGAAACACAAAGTCAAGGCAAAAGTTGTGTGAGCAGCAGGCTAATAGGGAAGGTGATTTGTTGTCCAACCCTAGAGCTTCACAGTAGGGTTGAATGCAAGATTTTGATGTTATTTAAAGACAAGAAGAAGTATGGAACACATTTTTTTTGCAACGAGAGTAATCAAGTTGCCCTACCTGAAGACAGCTACATATAAGGAGCAGGGAAGACAGCAGATTCAGAAAACAAGTTGAATGGCGGTCCTACCTGCTAAGAGGCTCTCAAGGTGCTTGAGCAAGATCAGGCAGTGTCAATGGAAAGAATGAAGGAAGTGATCCTCTACAAACCACAGGGAGTTTCTCATGAACTTTCAGTCACGCTTCGTCCTATGTCTACTACAGCAGTCCATAGAAATGCTTTTGAGGGCCAACTAGAAGTGTTTCTTTCTCAAGATGCTATTTGTTATCTACCAGGAACTATTTGATTCACTTCCCAAAAGGCAGGTGCATCCTTTAAAGTAAGTTAAGAGTGGTTCCTGGACATGATTCTTAAACACCTTTTATTTCTCTCATGCCCAGGGGAAACTTCTGGAATCATTTATTTCTTATATACGTGTCTTACTGAAAAAGCCTCTTTACTTTCACATTAATCCAAGGCTCTAAATAGCTAATTCAAATTCATTAAATAATTCTTGTTATATTCTGTTAATTTTGGCAAATCTAATTTGTCTTAGTTGGGAGTGGCAGTCATTGAGAACTTCATTTCCTGAAAATTCCTAATGTGTGTGAAATTGATAGAATCATTCTTTTGAACCCAGACTCCCAAAGCAGTCCTCCAATTAGAAGTTATGTCATGCAAGAATCTTCTTCTGGGCCCAGCACAGCAACCTAACAGTTAAAGTCCTCGCCTTGTACCCACCGGGATCCCATATGGCCATAGGTTCTAATCCTGGCAGCCCTGTTTCCCATCCAGCTCCCTGCTTGTAACCTGGAAAAGCAGTATAGGTTCCTCAGGGTCTCCCAAGCCAATACAGGGACCCAAGGACTTGAGCCATCTTCTGCTTCTTTTCCAGGCTATAAGCAGGCTTAGAGGTGGAGCAGTGGGATACAAATTGACACCCAAAGGGGATGCTGGTACCTCAGATGGAAGCTTAGCTAACTATGCCACAGTGCCAGCCCCAGAAAAACTTTAGCTCAACAAATAATAACCCATTGAGAACATGTTTAAGCAAGACAAACGAATGTGCCATCTAAGTGAGCTCTCCTGGCCTGTGGTTTCTACAGCTTCACTCTTTGTGGCGGTCAGAACTCTGCACTTGGTCAGCTTTGGGCAGGGGATGGGTGATGGGTATACACGATCACTCACATACAGACCAGTTAGGCAGTTGTGTAGGTGAAGAGGAGTCAGAACTACACAATGAAGGCGCAGGGTTCAAACCTAAAGACCAAAAACGGCGGGAAGAGAACCAAGCTGTTTACTGAAGGAGTATGATTGTTTTTCCCCCCTTTAAAGCAATAAAGTATACAGTTTCAGGACAGATGACAGCCCTAAACATTTTCCTAAGTTGTACTGTCTCTACAAGAGATGAAACTCTTCAAAAAAAAAAAAAAAAAATGAACACATGCCAGTCATGTATCTCCACATCTCCAAGAACTTTTACCGAAAAATAATGATTCTGAGATCAAGAATTTATTCCTTGGATCCACACACAACCATTTAAGTTTTTATTTATTTTGAAAGCAAGGAGACAGAGAGTTCTCCTATCTGCTCATTCAGTTCTCCAAAGCCTGCAGTAATCAGACCTGGGTGAGGCCACAGCCAGGAGCCAGGCACTCAATCAAGTCATTGACATGAGTGGCAGGGACCCTCGATACAGCAAGTAGCTCCTTTACCTTTTGCATGATTAGGAGGCTCGAATCCAGAGTGGATCCAGGAATCAAAGCCACTCACTCTGATGTGAGACGCAGCTGCTGCAAACTGATATCTTAACTATTAGGCAAACCACTTGCCCCTAAAAGATTTTGAATTAAGCATAGATGTGCACAATTGTGAACTCCTGGCATGATCATTTTGTTGCAAAGACATTGATTTGTTCTCTCTGTAATTATTTTGCTTTTTCCCCTCTCTGCTTATGTTAAGTCAGCGTCATGACTTACATACACATTCAACAACAGCTGCAAACTTTGAACCCTCCAGGTGCAGTCATGAGGCTTTGTGGTTCACGTGATGGACTTGCCTCTTTCTACCTTTGAATAAGACAGTTTTCCACTAGGAGTACAGGTGAAGAAAAAAAATCATGTTAAAGCACAGTTTCCTGGATGAGAGGTTTCTTTTATCCCAATTTATTACTTGTCAACGTCATTTTTTGTCGGTGAATACAAGATAATTAATCCAGGCAACTACCCTCTAAGTGACTAGAAGAGCATCAGCATCTCAATACAGTGAGATGGTGAGGTTTTGCCTCTTTGCTGGTTCAGGACAGAGAACTGTGGAGTCTGTAAGGGAAGAATTGTCTGTCTTGCTGGAGGGTGTGCACCATTTATCATGCTGCCTGGGCTGTCATACAGGTAGGAGGACCCTGGAGAGCTCTGACCGTGAGATTGAAGGTTGGTGCCAATTTACAGCAACACAAATGCATTGAACAGGAAAGAGATGGCTCCTGATCTCTTCAATTTTCTTACATTACCCTGAAGGCTAGAGAATTAAATGAAACAGGAGCTGATGACAGTGTTAGAGGGCCCTGAATGCATGACAGGAAAAGCATTAAAATAGCTCAATAGCTTCACTGTATACGTGTGTTAATCTTGCCCCTGAATGAGAAACAAGAGCAGAAAACGCTGCCTTTTGGTTCTAACTATTCCTCAGTGAGAAAATGATACACAAGTTCTGCCTGCCTGTCAGAGATCCCAATGGAGGTAACACCAGGAAAGAACAGCAAAAACCTGTAGGTCGGCTGAACTTGCAGATTTGCTATGAAGCAAAATGCCTGGATAACTTAGAATGTATTGATGTATCTTAATGACTTATAGCAAATCCGTTTGTCTCCTCCTACCAACAGGGTATGGCAGAGACTAAATAAATGTAACTCTTGGTGTTTGTAGAACACTCTTTGGTTCTGACATCATCTAATTCCAGTTGCCTCCACTGTGCCACCAAGTTTGCCCTCAAAACAACTCATGAAACTGAGCTGTACTGGTGGCAAGATCAGTGCCACACATTCCCTGGACTCCAAGATTGTTCTCCTAGGTCTGTCTCCTAAAACCATTGGTAATGGCATCACCTGGAAAAGAATGAGAAGCGCCGTGCAACTGGCAATTAAGAGCAGAAGGCCCAAATGAGGCTATTTCTTCTACCTCTGCCCCAGTCATCAAACTGCCAAACCAAGAGACAGAAAAGAAAATAAATAAACATAGCAAAAATAACACTTTGGATGAAACTGTAACATTTCCCAATGGATGAAGCACTAAATTTTGAGAGTTTCTGGTGACTGCCCACCAGCCTCTGAGTGGTATTGAGAATGATGTCACGTCATGACATCAGAGGTGGCCTCCATGGCGGTGTATCAGACTGCTTAGGTGGTCAAGAAGCACAAAGGATGATCTCTGATCGTGTTTGACAAAATAGTCTCTTTGGTGACATGGAGGCTCAATGTAAACATGGGCTTAGTTTGTGAAGGATTAAAGCAGCCATAGTAACCCAGAGATAACAAACAAGTGTATATCCAAACAGCCCCAAGTGGACTGGTCTTCCCAGAACCATGTTCCATTTATTAATGTATCAAATTGCTGAATACCTATTGAATGTGGAGAATTGAATGAAATATTAGAATTGCAAAGTTGAGATTGGCATGGTGGCATGGCATGCTAATCCTCTGCCTGCCAGTGTTGGTATCCCATATGAACGCTGCACCACTTCTGATTCAGCTCTCTGCTTATGGCCTGGGAGAGCAGTGGAGGGTGGTCCAAAGCCTTGGGACCCTGCACTGACAAGAGAGTTTGACAAGAAGCCCCCGGTTCCCAGCTTCAGATCATATCAGCTCTGGCTGTTGCAGCCATTTGGAGAGTGATTCAGAGAATGGGAGACCTCTTTCTCTCTCTCTCTCTCTCTCTCTCTCTCTCTCTCTCTCTCTCTCTCTCTTTGTTTCTCTTTCTCTGTCATTAAAATATGCCTCTCAAATAAAAAAATAAATAAATCTTTAAAAGGGAGAAATGTAAAATTTTCTAAGTTGCTGTTTCTGTTCTTTGAAAGAATTTATTAAAAAGTAGTGATATTGATAACAGTAAGAGCTTCAACTCTGGGCCGAAAACCTGCCTCTAATCCTTGCATGTGTTCTACTAAGGATCTATTCTCTTCAGAAAAACAGTGGGTAATGACAGTTTCCAGGTCTAGGATCAATGAAGGGTTGAAGAGAATCCATGCAGATCTCTGAACACAATGTCTCCTACATGCTGCACATTCAACATTCAACTGTGTGGCTGTTTCTGTGGCGCTTCAAGAGTCACAAAAACAGAGATGAGGAAGCATCTATGTCTGTGGGGAAAAGCAATGCAGAAGTATGAAGTGTCTTATTTGAGCTATGATTTAAAATATATATGTATATATATAAAAGAATCCCCCTGCCAGGAACCATGGCCTTAAAAATGTAACTGTATCTGTCCCGCTCAAGTAACTCAGTCAAGTAATTCTTTTCCTTGGTTAGAGCAGGGGAACCAGAGGTCAACACAGGAGTGAAAATTAGCTAATATAATAATGTCACTTCACACAAAGAGGAAATTGCTATTCCATAACCACAGGCCATCTTTCCAAGGTCTGTTTAATGCACAATGATGACCAGCAGACCATTGAAGTGATAATAAGAGTAGATTAAATGCAAGGAGGGGTTAAAATAATCAACAGTAGTGCCAGATCCTATGTGGAATCTTACTGCCATATTCAAGAGTTACTAAATTAACAAATCTAGACACACGTGAAAACTGATATTACAGGACTATTTTTGATTAAAATTCACGCCATTCAATATATTCTGTAGATATTTCTTGAACAACCATTAAGCCCCAGGAAACTGTATCAAACCTTTGTATACAAAATAAAATAACATAATCCCAAGATCCAGAACTTCCATTTTAGAAAGTAGAGTTTCCAACTTTAGTGAGTACCAGCTGCTTAGAAGATTCCCCCCTCCCCACAGGAATTTTCAGAAAAATCTTAAAAATAAAATTTTAAAAAATGGTTATCCTGGTTCAAGAAAGAAATTGTAATCCATGGCTGATTGTTTTGCAATATATATTTTCCACAAACATTTTGAAGATTTTTTTGTACATAAGATGTGGCTCAGCTGAATACCATTGTATGTTATACAAAACCAAGAGAGGAAAGACTGAGCAAACATTCTAACAATGCGTAGATTAAACAGTGCAAGAAATGGCTAAGGAAATAGCATATTAAAGTATTGCAAGAACTACAAACTCAGTGGGATATAGACAAAAGGTCACAAATAAAATACAATATGGATAGGTTTGAAAGAGATAATAGACATTTCCTACTCTGCAGACTGAAGAGGTATATTTGGGAATTGATGGCTCCAATAGAACCAGAAAACACTCAAAACTTGGAAAATACTTTATGAAAAAGATCAGCCTCACTAGCAAACAAATAAATGCAAACTAAAATGAAATCGTATGTTTGCCTATCAAATTAGCAAAAGAAAATAAAGAATAATCCTGTAGACTGATGAGGATGTGGTGAGAGAGATGTTTCCATACACTGCCGGTTGTCAGTAAATTGTACCGGCCTTCCTGAAAAGTAATTTGGCAATGCATATAGAGAATGTTCACATTGATCCTACTCTATGGTGCTAACAATTTTATCACCATGATACAGCCTAAGAAACTGCTGAGACATCAGAGCATTTTTTTCTATACAAAAATTCCAACTTCCCTAAATACTAAAATAAAATGATAATAACAAATATTTCTAATATAAAAATATTTTGAAAATTCTAGTACATGCTCACAGCGTGATACAATACAATAATCCCTTTGAAAATGTTATAAAACTGCTCTGGTTTTAGGAAGATTCATGATATATGATCTCTGGGGAAAATACAAGCAAATGGAAATTTTACATCAAGAAAAACATGTTATGCTTGTTTAGAGACAATGGTGTTACCTACATGAAGAATTTAAGAAAAATCAAACATCTCATTTTAAAATAACATTCTAGGAAAGGCGATTTTTGAAAGGTAACATTTGAAGGACAGGTGCTGTGTACTAGCTAGTGTAAGGTTGTTAGGGACACCTGCTTTGTGTATCATAATGCCTAGTTTTAGTTCTAGCTACTCCTCATAGAGTTTCTCTGCTAATACACATCCTGAAGGAAACGGATAATGGTTCACATAGTTGAACCCCTGCCATCAGGTGGGCGACCCAGATGGAGTTTCAGGCTCCTGCCTTCAGCCTGGACCAGTCCAGCCCTTGCAGCCATTTGGGCAGTGGAACTGTTAATACTCTCTCTCTCTCTCAAGAAAAGTTGACTAGTGTTAATTTTTGTAAATGTTACCCATATATGTTGCCTAGAGCATCTGTAACTTTTTTTTAACACCAACGGGATGGATTATTTCAAATTCGCACCAAAGATGTGTTTCCAATTTTATCCAAACCCCATTTGTTAAGAAGAAATCTTCCTTTGTGTAGCTTTACAATTTTGTGTTTGAAGGATGTCTTGTAAGGGCCACATCACAGTATCCTTTGAGGATATTAGTCTCTCGGGTATTTAACCTAGGTTACATAACCTTGAACCTTCATTGTAATTTTTCCCCTTGTGCTAGATACATCCCATACCATTTAATAAGTAGCTTTGAATGTTGCTACTGCTGTGACAAGTGAAGTTAGTTTAACTGTTTCAACTTGATGACAGTATACTAACTCTGAATTGAGACAACAAAATTTGTTCTTACTATAACCCCTCAGTTATCTCCAATTTTAGCAGGTACTGGTTTAGAATAAGCAAATATTTTCAGTCCTACAAAACTCTGAGTTCACGGCAGTGCATACTAGAAAACTGAACCTTAAGAAAACATTTTAGTATGAGGAAAAGTAGTTCTAGCTCTCCTTTAATCCTCTATCTTATTATAATTTGCAACACTAGGTTTCATCCATTGAGAGGCCTAAAAATGCTTTTGTTTATTCCTAGAGAGAGTCTAGTATGAATGTGTAGAGTTATTGAGAGCTCAAAAACAAATACATATAGGCTTCAACATTCAGCCTCACTCTTAACTTAGGTTACAGCTTGTAGGGGTGCCTTAACCTCAAAAGAGGAACACACCTTTAGTTCCGCTTTACTTTCTCACTCTGACGGTGGGTCCGTTTGAGGCGGGGTTGCTCTGCTTTTCTTTATGAAAAGTTGACTTTAATTGCCACAGTCCCTTTAATCCAAATGATGTAGTGGTGGAAGTTGGAAAAAAAAGTGAAACAGGACAAGAACGGACCATACGTATGCATGTGAGTGAAAGAAATGAGGACAGCCTGAGCCAGCAGCAAATTACAGGTTTAGGGTTTAGCAAGGTATTTTGGCTGCTATCTTAATGGAACCGGAGTCTAAAAGCCTGGGTATCCTGGGAATGGTTGCACAGTGTCACTTTTTTCATTTCTTAGATTCTTAAATATCTTCATCACTGATTTAGTCCAGTGCTTCCTGTATCTTGTCATTGCATTTTGTCCACGCAAATCAACCAACTGTCCGCCTGAGCAGTTGTCTCACAGTGTGGTCAGCGTGGTTGTCAGAGCTGCTAGTGATCCTGATAAATGCTTTCCACTAATACAAGGATGTGGATTTAATATCTGCTTAATACTTTTTTGCTAATATCAATTTTTAAAAAACATTATATTACACAAGCTTAATGCTATTTTTACATTTTAAAATTAGAAATTGTGATTTTGCAAAGCTAACTGAACTTCAGAAATATTTACATTCAAAGTGGCAGAGGGAGTTACAAACATTCTGAGTCAATGCTTGATTTGGACATCAGTTGTGATCAATCACAGCAGAGGAGTTGGCAACTGCATTCAGGTTGACCCACTACCACCTAATTCAGCTACAAGTTTCAGTTCTCACCACTTGAACTACAGCACAATTCTATCACCAGGCTTTGAGACATAGCCCAGAATCAACTATTTACACTTGTCACAGTGTAGCAAATGTCACACACATTTTCAAAAATGACAGAGTCATTCAAGTGACATCTTCTTGCCAGAGAGAACTGATCAAATTTAGTTTCTGAAATAATCAATTCATCTTTAGCGTCAACCCAATAGCCTCAATAACAATGCCCTTTCCGGTAGGAAATATCATGACATTTGATCCAGTCATGGAGACATTGTATGTGAATTCATTTCAAAGAAGAAATGATTAAATACTTCCTTTACCAGAAGGAGGAGAATTGAATTATTGCTCCCAAAAATGAAATTATGATCGATGAACTAATTAGCCTCTAAGATTTCCTTATGGAGAGATGAAAGAAGGGATGAAAAATTCACACACACTACCCAGAAGAATAACTAAGTACTCTGCCGACGAGCTAAGGGATATGGGTAGTGTTAAAATGAATAATTTGACAATATAAACTGTCATTGGAGGGTCTGTCATTAAATTGTCATTAGAAGAGCCTCTTGTTATTGAGCAACACTTTTATGAAGAAAATAAATATTGCCAATCACACGAGGAAATGGAATTATCCTTTGTAAATCTAAAACACAGTCTCAAGAGAGGTTTATTATAGCTGTATTTTTAGAGGAGGGCAGCCGAAGGCATCCTTCTGCAACAGCTATTAGACAAATGACCTGGTGAAAGTTGCAGACGGTCTCGTTGCTTGTAGAACAAACTAGACCCTTACAACTTCAAGAGTTTTTGAAAGACTGTTATGTTCAGTCATGGCAACCAGTGTCTTATGGTTTGTGGTCTCTCTTTGAATAATTATTTTAATTAAAATATCGTAGCTAGAAGTCTTTTTATAGTTGATTCAGTGTGAACTGCTATGAAATCAATTGATGCTTATATTTGGGGAGAAGGTGAGGAATTAAAGCAACTGTAAATTTGGTCAATAATTTCAATATTCCCCATCAACCATAACACCTTTCCTAAGAGAAGAAAAATTAACAAATCGCCAATGTCTGTTTTCCACTTCCATCAGCAACGTTTGTGTTGACATAAAATTAAGCCTTAAAAAGAAGAAAAGCAGAATTCCTGAATTAGTGACCAACTCCTCAGCTGAGACAATTGAAATAGACTCAAGTTCTAGATTGTTACAGGACAAAATACATGCCAAAGCATAAGAGAATGTCTCAAGGGCTAAAATAACCACCTCCTGAAGCCGACTCCAGTCAGCTTACAAATCAGTAACTGGCGTCAAACTCTTGTGAAAGGTTCAAGCCAAAAAACCAAGGGTCATTATGAAGACCTGTATTGCATTCAAAGTTCAAATCTTCATCTATCATTAACTGGTAAATCTTCAATGTTCCACTTCAAAATAATATTCCTCACTGGTCCACATCTTTTCATTTCAGCGGCGGTGCCTTAATGCATTGCACTCATGTCTTCTAGCTGTCTGTGGCAATAACCACTCGCCACAACACATTCTCTGAACAGCAAGCGTTTTCTAAGCAATGAGGCTAACTCTTTTTACTGGAAAGCTCTAACGTTTACATATGTATAATTTAAACTCATTAACTTGACCTCTAGGATCTCACATGACCTGACCCTTTTCCCACCTCTCCTGGCACGTTCAAAACTTCTGTTCTTTTTTCTGCTTCTCTTTCTTCACTCCTTGCTCTCCAGAAACCATAATCTTCTAACACTCCAAAGAGGCTTGGTCCTCAATGAATTAGTTTGTATTAGTCCAAACTTTTTAAGCCAGTTATTTACGTTTCTAAAAACCAAATCGCCTGTAAGCAATGATAATTTAGCCTCTTTCTCCATAAATACGTGAAATTTTTCCCTTTATCCTGTGGAATGGTCTGAATCATGCACAGCACTAGTGAATTATTTATTTGCTTAGAAAAAAGCATTTGCAAGTTTTCAGTAAGTACAATGTGCTGTTGATATATCAGACATTATTTATGAAGTTAGGAAAGTTTTCATTAGCTTTAATTTGTTAGAAATCTGTATCAGAATGATTTTCAGTTCTTTTTTTTAAAGATTTATTTATTTTATTACAAAGTCATATATACAGAGAGGAGGAGAGACAGAGAGGGAGATCTTCCGTCTGATGATTCACTCCCCAAGCCACAACGGCCGAAACCCGGAACCCCCTCCTGGTCTCTCACACAGGTGCAGGGTCCCAAGGCTTTGGGCCATCCTCGACTGCTTTCCCAGGCCACAAGCAGGGAGCTGGATGGGAAGTGGAGCTGCCAGGATCAGAACCGGCACCCATATGGGATCCCGGCGCATTCAAGGCGAGGACCTTAGCTGCTAGGCCACGCCGCTGGGCCCTGATTTTCAGTTCTATGAAATGTTTTTTACAGCATTACTTAAACTGTATTTCCCACTTTTGGCCTCATAATGTGATGAATTATATCAATGTTGCTGCTTGGACCAAACCATCTCTTACATGTTAGAATTAACTATACTTGTAAACTATTTTTGTGAGTTATATTTTGCAGAATTTGGTGCAGAAATGCCTAATGCTATTTCTACGAAATAAATTAAGGTGATTTTTCATGTAATATATGTATGCATGACCACTAGAGAACAGTATAAATCTGCATTTATTTTTTTAAAAATTGAGAGTTTTGTCTGAGTATGTTGAAATCACTAGAAGTAGAAATTTAGAGAATGTTTTGATTTTTTTTCTACAGTAGCAAGTATTTTGAGGCTTTTTACTACATGGAGAGTCAATTTTGATAGTTTTTATTTCCTAGAAGTAAGTTCACAGATAAAATGCATTAATCATTGCTAACATGTAATAACCTTATTATTTTTTTCTGTGCCTATAAGGGAGTACCTGAGAAAATAACCCATCTATCTAATACTTTCAAATAATTAGTATAAATACTACATGGTTTTCTAATTTGCAATTGTTGTTTTATTTAAGATTCCATCTCTTTTCTTATTCCTAATATTAGGCACTTAATCCAACTTCCCAAATGTTGCTTTTTTACTTAGTGATTTTAAGTAATTAGGTCTTAAATATCTTTAAAAATTAATTTTTCATTTTAGGCCTTCTCATTTATTATTTTATGTGTATTTGACTCCCAAATTTCCACTTCTTAGACTTATCTAGCTATTTTTTTCTTTGGTAACAATTAATTTTAATTTTTTACTCTGTCCAGAATTTTGACTGTACCTTGTTAATCAAATTCTCTGTGAAATTGTATTCTAGATAACTGCTAATGTATTTATATCTACTTTTATCTATGAGCAATCAGTTAAATTTAAAACTTAAACGTAGCTACCATCTTGCTTGTAATTTCCAAGGTTATTCTGTGACCCGACAGCTCAGTGGCTCAGAACAAGGACTAGTGCAGCTGCAGAATACATAGTCAAGACGAGTTTAAGTGGAACTTCAGAAAGTTTGCATGAAACTTATTTAAAAGATAAAAATTATTTTGGCAAAAACTTTTTTGATAATAATAATAATCCACACGTTATGAGGTTTTACATGTTTCATTTGCCAGAATTTCAAAATGTTTTTAGACCAAAGTAAAAAAAATCTTTTCATTTTCCATTAGCTTGTTGAAGTCCCTTCTAGTATTCTAAATTAGAGTGGGTCTGAAATGATGTCCTTTTAAATAAAATAATACCTTTTAAAAAATAATACAAATACTTGTGCCAGGGAACCAAACAAGGGAAGAAGGCAGAGATCAGGGTGGCTGTGTCTCTAAGGAACACCACCAGAACCTAAGGTCACCGAGTCGTTACTCTTTATCACTTCCATAAGAACTTATCTTGCCAACATGGGCATCTCAGACTGTGCCAGATCAGTAATTCATATCGTCCAAGTCTCCTGATTCCAGCCCCAGAAAAGGCATGCACTCTTTTTGTTTCTTTTTGCCTGTGTGTGTAACTCTTACAAAGGGGAAAGAATTAAGCAAGTCCAGATGAATAAAGATAACGTGGGCCTAGGTCACGGATAGCCCTGAATCATCACCATGTGAGCAAATCTCTAGCATCCAGGTCTTCCAATTAATATTCAGATTAATCAGAGCTCCAAGGAGCCATGATTCAGGTACCACAGTGAACCAGAACTCATTAACTTTCCCAGTTGATGTGATATTTAAAACACCTGCTTATTAATACTGAGTATTAGCCTCCACTGGTACAGAAAAAAAAAATGATGCAAACCCATCATGAAGTCATTCATGCTAGGTGCCAGCAATCAAATAAAATATTAAAATAGTTCTGTCTTAAAAAAAAAGGCAGGATATTCAGAAAAGCAGGAAATCCTAAGCGCCATCCTAAGGTCCCAGTATATGAGCTCTAGCATACTAAGGACTTTATCTGCCCTTCCAATAAAATAAATACATCTTTAAATATATATATATATATATATATATATATATATATATATATATATATTGTCCTCTGAAATCAGAGTCTCTCTTTCATTTTTTCCCTCTCTCTCTCTCTTGTTATTATCCCTTCTCTTTGCTCAGGCTGCAGCTGGGAGCCAGGAACTCTCTCTCTCTCTCCCATGTTGGTGGCAGGGACCCAAGCACTTGGGTTATGCTCTGCCACTTTCCCATGCACATTAGCAGAGAGCTGGATTGGGAAGGAGAGTGTGCCACAATACTGCCCCCCTCAATGTATCTTTACTGCTAAACTAGGTGCACACCTCTCAGACGTGATTACTTACAGTAACGGCTACGAAATCCATGGCATTGCTTTCACATATAGAAAGGCTTGTTCTTAAAGCCATCATAGCAATAGCTTAGCCAAGTTTTAATTTTTAGAGCTGGGGACATTCACACTCACGCGTGTGGGTGAATTTTCCAAGATCAATCACACGGCTGAGCAGATCCTACAGATGGTGTTTCCTCCTTCCCCGTCTACCCACTGATTCCTTTGCTCCATCCTCCAGCGCTTATGTCAGAGAACAGTTTGCACATCACTACACACTTTCATGCAACATGTCCTGTTTTTTCGTAGGGGTTAAAGCAACAATCGTAAGTTTCCCCCTTTGGAAGGTGGAGATCAAATATTGGACACTACCATTTGGGCAAGTGATAGAGATTTTGAAGCATGTAGTAGCCCAAACGTCCTGACATATGCTGCTGGGAAGGATGGATGATATAACACTGCTCATCTTCTAGGCTGTCAAGTTGATGATCTGTGATTGTCAATGAGTCAGTGATTCATCTCTGAGCCCTGCTAACTTGGCACTACCACGAAACAGATAAATGTAATCCAAGTGACAGTGTTCGAATCAGAACTGATTTGATTGTTCGTTTGTGATAGGCACCCAGAACCTAAGAATTCTCACATTGCTTTAAATGGGCAACTTAGACATGACAAAAAAAAATGTTTTGGTTTTAATGCTCAGTTTTCATTTCACTGAAGATAGAAGTTTGTTTATAGTCACATATATATGATATATACATGTGCATGTTTACTCATCAGACACATACATATGAGTAAATGCCAAACTGTTCTTCAAATTTCAGATAAAAATAGTCGTGTTTCCTTCCACAAAAATGTATCATTATGTTCCGCTAGTAGTATTTTTATAGAAGCTGAATCACTTGCTGACTGTCAGAGAGGAACCAAATTTTCCACTGAATTTCACTAATTTATAACATTATATTTGTAAATGGCAACTGGAACCAGTGTTAAGTTCCACAGAATTGAATAACCAAATGCAGGGGCTGGTACTATGGTGTATCAGCTTAAACCTGCACCTGTGGCCCTGGCACCCCAAATGGTTGTCAGTTCAAGTCCTGGCTGCTTCCTTCCAGTCCCTGCTAAATAGTCTGGGAAAGCATCCGAGAAGGCCAGTTCCTCTCACATGAGAGACCTAAAGAAGAAGCTCCTGGTTCAGCACTTTGGATCAACCCAGTTCTGGAATTTGCAAGTATTTAGAGGAGTGAACCAGTAGATAAAAGATATCTCTCTCTCTCTCTCCTTCTCTCTCTCTCTCCTTCTCATTCTCTTTCTCTCTCTCTGCCTCCCCTCTCACCCCATGTATCCTTCTTTCTCTAACTCCACCTCTCAAATATAAATAAATACATAAGTACTTTTTAAAACATAACCATCTATTTGAAAAAAGGAAATATGCAACTTTTAGATCGATGGAAATGATACAAGTCATTCATAAAATAGAAAATAAATTTGAAACCACAATTTAACCAATGCGAAGAAAGACTTGTTTAGAATTCTAGAGCATGAACAAATTCCAATGTTGCTATTTGATTTTGAAGACATGATGAATTCAAAGTTCCACCTCTAAGTATACACTTGCAGTAGTCAAAGGCGTCATCCAACAAAAACAGCATGAAGACTTCCATTCATTTGATCAGTGTTCATTGAATATTTACCATGTGCTAAGCAATGTGCTCTAGAATAAGGATGAACTTTTAAAAATTGAAGAGAGTTAGTAGAGGATGTATTCAATAGGACCTCATATTACAAAAGAAAAAAATACAAGGCACACGGGGCATTAAAGTGAAATAACACCACACCACATTACTGGGTGGGAAGGAAAGGGGACAAGATGGAATAAAAAAAATGCTTTGTAAATGTGTAGCCAAGTTCAAAGGAAATAAAGTATATCTCCAGGAACCAGAAGTAGAGAATCAAAAGCCAATGAGGCAAGCTGCAGCAGTGATCAGCACGATCCGTGTAGGAAATGGACTTAGTACAAGTCCCAAGGGCTGAAGGCTGGACTTGACTTTAGACTTCACAGTTGCCCAAACACATGAAAGCAATGGGATGTTCCTAAAGGTTAGGAAGAAATCAAAACCAACTTAGACTTTTATATCCATCCAATCTGTCACAAAGACCAAGACTGAGCCTCATCTAAGAGGGATTGACTAATGCACTTCTACAAAACAGAACCATACAACAAATAGAATTCGGATGATAACAGAGGGGAAAGAAGGATTGATAAATCATATTTTGAAAACAAAATAAATTCGTAGGATTTTTGGGAAAAGCTGCTTCATATGTAACTCACCTTCATTTTCAACCCTATTGTAGCTGGCCTGTTTCTCTTTAATCATAATAATGTTGCTATTTCACCTGCAGAGTTCTGATTCTAGTTCTTCCCAGTTCTTTCAGGGTTACTCTCTTTCCTACTTCTTACACTCCTGGCTCCAATATCTTATTATCCCAGCAGACCCTTTATACTTGAACAAAATCTCCACAGTATTTCTATTTTCACTCCTCATAACTCCTCTGCATTTTTCCATTGTATGTATGAAGCTCAAATACTACATATTTGTTTATTGATTTAGTATCTCGATTCCAGCAATAATTAGTTGTGTTTATAATGTTGCACTTTCACTCTGCTGTGTCTTTGTTTGGATGCTACAGAATAGACTGAAAGATGCTTGCAAGAAAGGATGAAGTTTTCTTCAATGTTGCGTTCTGTCCATTCTAAGTGCATCTCCCTACAAAAACAGGTGTTTGGACAATATCTGTGAGGATGATCAGCACACCATAAGGGCTATGGTTTTAGAAGTGAGCAAGAAATGTGAGCTCAGATGTGGTTATTTGGGTGTCATTAGAAGTATATCACTAGTTAAGCAACTTAGAAACAGAAAATATCTTTTAATTAGAAAGACATTTGTTGAAAGGGAAAACGGTCACTTTGTTAATCTTGATTCATCCTAGTCCTTGCGATCAACTCCTAAATGGTCCCTATTTTGATGACTCCAACATGCAGAGCAAACAGCAGTCCAGACTTTCAAAATCAATTGTCAGAAGACAATAGTATACCAGGAATTGGATGTGAAAGAGAAAGAGAACTGTTGGGATTTTCTTGAGTAAATACGAACCAGAGTAATTCAAGTGTGAAGAGTGCATGTGAGAGCCCCAGTGCATCTACATTTGGGGAGAAATGGGACTTTAAAGAGTGCTTTCATGCGGGAAAAGCCCTTTTTTATTACAAACATATTTGCAATAAGTGGCAGTTTTCATACCAAAATGGTACCGCATTCATAGCACATCACCTGTCTCATGCGACAAAAGCATGGAATGTGAAAGCCATTTCTGAGTGCTCTAAATTCTTCAGAGACCGTTCCGAGTGTGTGATATGACATTTAGGGAAGCAAACACTGTGTTAGTCAGTTGCAGAAACACTTGAGCATAACCCATCCCCATTCCACAATGACAAAACCCTGCAGATGAATGTGTGTGCAAATGGAACGCTTGTAGCTTCTGCTTTATTTTCGTCTCTTCCACTTTGCAACCATAGGATTTAAAGATATTTTGACACATCATTTAGAAAAATTATTTTTTTGAAAAAATTATCAAGTATATAATAAGGGGATAAACGTTATATTATGTAATTGCCCAAGGGCAATTTCTTCATAATTGCAATGGTAGCTTTGAATAGGAAATTCCAATACTCTCATGTACGTTCATGTGTTGTAACGTTCTTCCATATTTGTGTGTGTGTGAGTGAGACAGCTAGCACTCATGGTTATATAACACCTTTTGGAAAGCAAGTATTCTTCTGCTTGTGGGGATTTTCTTTGTAGTTTAAGCTATCCTCCATTGTAATTCATTTACTATTAACCTTCCATGTGTCATCAGGTTTGTTTAATGAGTATCTTCACCTGGCCTTCCCTTGGCTGGGCCGGCTGACCTCATTATATAACTGGCCTGGGACTTTTTCATACTCATGTTCTCTGCAGTCTCAGACCTTATATCCTTCTGTACCCAAATCTACCACTTCTTCAAGTCACGTGTCAAATCCTATGCCATCGCATTTCTATTTGACCCACAATGTTCTATCTATTGTCAGAGCTCAACGTTTTTCTCCCATGTAAAAAATACATACAGAAATGGCCAAATCAAGATTATGCTATTGCACTAATTTTCAAAGTGAATAGACCTTTTAAGCAATGCTTAGATTCATTTTTCAAGATTTATCTTTAAAAAAAATTAATTTTATGAGGCAGTTCCAAAGGGGCTTAGATTCTTAAAGGGAGCATCTACAGAACCTTAACACAACCATAAAATAAGGCTAAAATCAAATACCAGCAGGAGTCATGCCTGATAAATGAGGGCAAGTTGTGACTTCAAAGAAAAAAAATCAGAATCTTAAGAATGCATTATGGGTCCCAATTCAATGGCTCAATGGTTAAATCCTTATCTTGCATGTACCAGAATCCCATATGGGTGCCAGTTCGTGTCCTGGCTACTCTGCTTCCCATCGAACTCCCTGCTTTTGGCCTGAGAAAGAAGCAGAGAATGGCACAAGGCCTTGGGACCCTGCATCCGAATAGGAGACACAGAAGAAGCTCCTGGCTCCTGGCTTCGGATCGGCTCAGCTCCGGCCATTGCAACCACTTTGGGAATGAACCAGCAGATAGAAGATTTTTCTCCCTCTGTCTCCTCCTTCTGTAAATCTGCCTTTCCAATAAAATATAAAAAAATCTTTAAAAAAAAAAGCCTTATGAATATGGCTTATGCAAAAAAAGAGTGCAAGGAATTCTAACTAGCTTCATTCATATTATATAATGCTGTAATAGAAACAGTAGTAACACTTTCCCAGTAGAGCCAATGCCAAACAACTGATGACATAACAAGAATTCATATGGTTTGTCTTAATCTATCTTTTAAAGATTTATTTATGTTTATTTGAAATGCAGATTTACAGAGAAAGATTTTCCATCCTCTGGTTCACTCCCCAAGTTGCTACAACAGCCAGAACTGAGTTGAACTAAGCTAAGCTGAGCTGTAGATAGGAGTTTCCTCCGGGTAGCCCACGCGGGTGGAGGGTCCCAAGGCTTTGGGCCATCCTGTACCACTTTTCCAGGCCACAAGCAGGGTGTTGGAAGGGAGGTGGAGCAGGGCAGCTGGGATACGAACCGGATCTCATATGGGATCCCAGCGGATGCAAGGTGAGGACTTCAGCCACTAGACCACTGCACTGGACCCTGAAATATTTTTGAGGTGTTATTTTCAGTGTTTCAACACTTTTGATCTAATAATTAATATCATCAAGCAGCAAAGAAATGGCAAAATATTACAAATTTAGGAAAGAATTTGCAACTAATATTGACAGTAGTTCAATGTAAAAGTAGCAAATTTAAATGAGTTTAGATTTCTAGCTCGAACACCTGTATAACATGAATAAAAAGAGAAGACAAAGGTGAACAGAGTTTAATAATAGAGAACCAATGGATGCTGGTATGTTGCTTGAGTTGGTCAGCATTGCCTGTGGAATATCTGCTTACAAAACAAACAAACAAACAGATCCTTTGGTTAAAGACACTTGAAGCTTGGAAATCCACAAAAAAAGAACTGGAAGTCTTCAGGATGAGGGCGGCCCCTTGAAATTTTAAGTTTGGTTTGGTGGTAAAACCAATCAAAACATGTAAGTTTAAAAGGAAAATACCTTCAAAGGAGAAAGAAATGGAGAGTTGACCGTCTTGTAATTCACAGAAGTCATACTCCATAAAATTACACAGGAATGAATGAATGAGTATTGAACCATTGCTCCTAACGAAGGAAGAAACTAGGTTCCTACAAGTCTTTGGCCATACCATTTCCTTCATCTGCTAGCAGCAGAACCGTGCTCTGTGTATGTTTGTGTCTGCACAATGCCCAATTCACTACAGACTGCTAGTTCACTAACATTGAATCCATAGCCAGCAACTCAGTGATTCATGCTTGAATAAACATATTTTCTCCCTAATGCACTTGCACTTTTCTTGCTCATCAGGTCAGCCTGCACTTGAGCACACTTGAGCCTATTTTATTTTTATAGTCTCCGGAATTTTTCCTATTTTTCCCCAATTATTAATATATATAAAGAAAGCATATTTTAGAGAAAAAACATGGAAAGATAGGATGAGGATGTTAAAATGGACAGAAGGGGTGACAAGAAGCAATAACAGGAACTTGGAGCAATAAAACCAACTGGCTGAAGATCATGTATTTTTACGAATAAAGCAGGGGGAAAAAACCCTCCTATAGTTCTGTCCCATAGCTGCTCAAGACTGTCCCTGAAATACTTTCACTCCTAGTTCATCTAAACATGAAATTCAGACTCCAAATTCATTGTAGGCCCTCTTCTTTAGAAGCCGTATACCTTCTTGGAGTTTGATTTTTTTAAAAAAGAATTTTTATATATTTATTTCTTTTTATTGAACAGGCAGAGTTACAGACAGAAGGAGAAACAGAAGTATCTTCTATCCTCAGGTTCACTCACCAAATATCTGCAATGGCCAGAGCTGAGCTGATCTGAAGCCAGGAGTCAGGAGCTTTTTCTGGGTCTCCCATGTGGGTATAGAGTCCCAAGGCTTTGGGCCATGTTATACTGCTTTCCTGGGCCACAAGCAGGGGGCTGGGTGGGAAGCAGAGCAGCTGGGACACACCAGCATCCATATGAGACCATGGTGTCTGCAACGGGAGGATTTAGCCATTGAGCCATCGTGCCAGTCCTGTCAAATTTCTTTCTGAACATCTGCTCTCACTATACTAGTAAACTCACTTGAGACATTGAGACGTCCCATTAGGAAGGTCTCCAGGACACAACGCATGTGGTTGGCACGATTTGTAGCTCAGTTTACAAATTTCAGCTGTTCAGTTGGACACGTGCACAAGCCCAGTGCTCTTAGAGCATGGCCTACTCTACATACGCCATTGTTTTCTGAGCAGGTGCTCTCACTAGAGTGATCCTTACATTTTCAGAGGTGTCAGAATTTTTCATTAACAATGAACCTCACTGGTGCTAGTCTGGTTAAAATGTATTCTTCTTGTATTTGCTTGTCAAACTGTGAGGGGATGGTGGAGAGGGGTTAGGGATGTTGTTTCATTGTTGTACTTCCTAGTAAGAAGAGGTATAACCTTGCTGAGAGGGTGACAAATTCAGTTATAGTCAACCAGGAGTTGACAGGTTTTATCAGAAAACCAAACACGGGAAAAGTATGTATGCTTGCTACCAGCTGTCACAGTATTGAACAATCAATGTTTGATGAAGCCGACCTGCAAATACACACATCTCTGGAAGTCAGCTTTAAGTAGCAACTAGCTGACAAAATTAACAAGGAAAGACCTTGGTGGAGGATATCAAAAGACAAGGGGATGAAAAAAAGTAAAAGAAACCAAAATGCTGCCAGTTTCCTTATTTACTTAGCTGTGTACTGAGATAACCTTCATACCAGGTAGAATTTGAAATGCAGTTGCAGTTATACAAAGACAAATACATGATCTCTGTCTTAGCCCATATTGAATATATCGTTTGGATAATTGTCAGGTTTTCCAAATTAGTGACGTAGTGGAAAGTAGCAGCTGGTCTTTGGCTGTGCAACAGTGTTCTGTTGTGCACCTTCAGCTGACAGTAACTTCTTTTTAACAAGGTGAGAGACAGAAGCGCAGTGCCATGCACATGAAGGGAACTACCCAAGGGCTCTGCATCGTACAGGCCAGCTCTAGATCTGGTGATTGCATTAAAAAACATCTTTCCTAGAAACAATTTTTTAAAAATCTTGATCCAGCAGAAAAGGTTCCTTGCAAATAAAGTTCCCATTTTTTACCCAATTCGCTCTCCTCACAAGTCGAATCAGCGGCATTTTCCTTTGAAACGGACAATTTTAAGCTATAAAATTTCTCTCATAAGTTTGTAAGAGTACTTCAACTTAGAGAAGGATCAAGTATGATTATGAAAACGATATTTCAGATCAACCAAGAAGTTCTTTCTTCATCTTCAAGGATTTCATCTTCCTCCCCCAAGGATTTATTGTGCATTTCTGATGCCTCGATTACGAAGCCCAATTTGCAACTTGACCTGTATGAATCTAAAGCAGTAGGTTGTGATTTTCCTGAAGCTAAATATATGGACCCGTTTAACTTTGACTCTTCTCAAAACTAGTGGCAGCCATTGGTCACAGCAGATCTTCCAGAGTGGCAGTGGAGTGGAGTGTCACATCACTTGCAAAAGCTTTGTGGAAGCAAGCTGTGCCCATCCCACACAGAGATCTACTGCCTCTTGTACCACTTCTCTGTCAACCTGCCTTCAGTTCCACCTTGACAGAACAGAACACCATTGTCAACTACCTGAAAAAGACACAAGAGATTGTATCCAACAGCTCATGCAGGCTAGAGAAATAAGTAGAAAACTCAAGAAATAAATTCCACGTCTGTCCTCCCAGATACAGTCCATTAAAATGTATTATACCATAATTAACTCTTTCAACACAATGGTGAATTTTCACATCTGCATTTTTTCCTGCACACTTTCATTCTGTTATTATGTATTTTAGCTCAACTCATGATAACATCTATTATTTTATGGCAAATAAAATAGTGTTGTAAATATAAATTTTGTGCCCTGTCAATCTGAAAAAGCCACAAATATTGTCTATTGCTTTGTGCTTCTTATCTCTGCTTCTCCAAATTTTTCCAATCCATATTGAGTTAAAGAATTTTGAAGATTTTTTTTTCAAGACTGCTCTATTATTTATCTAGTTCCAGACTGGCGAATAAGGTTTAATCTTGCCAATAGAGATACAGAGATGAAAAATGTCCACAATGGATTCTGTAAATAAGAAATGTCTAAAAAGTTAGGTTACCCTTCACACTGCACAGAGGGCAGTCTCCATGCACATGCAAAAGGACAAGCGTTGACTGGAGTTTGATACTTTGCTATTAAAAGTGTGAAGAATGTGGGAGACTGGGGAAATGGAATGCAGTCACATGCAGAAATGTTACAGACCAAACTGTCGCAGAGGTTAATGGTGAAAGCATACACTTTAGAGACAAGCAAAACAGAATCAGACCAAAGGGCTAACATTGCCATTGCAATTGTGAAGAGACAAAGCTGCCAGTGGAATCCTCCTTTCTCTTTAAGAATAGGAGAGAACACTACTAAGAAATATGGCATCAATCTTTATTGTAATGACCAAGACAATGTCTTTAGCGCCAGTATCCGGAGCAAACCAAGGGCATAGTTTGGCTCGCCACAATCCGAGACCTGCAGGGAAAAGAAAATAAAAAGAGGAAGAGGAGGAGGAAACAACAGGAGACAGAGGAGGAGGGAAACTAGTTGCAATTAGGTTGTTGCAAAATGCAGGGTAAACAAACACCTGCAATTTTACAGACTGGGGGCATGGCCCTCCTTCAGCATGGAGATATCTAAACCTCTTTGCAAAAGGAGCAAATGAAATTTTAATCCTGACCTTCATGGTACCTGCAGCTGCTTTAAAAATTCATGCTACTTTTTTTTTTGCTTGAGTTGGATATGGTAAGTACTTGTAGCAAATCCTCGTATAAATCCGGTTGCTGATCCAGAGCTTGAGTTACATGTGCAGTCTACTCCTACCCCTAAAGCTCTGTGCTCCGTGAGGAACACGCGGGCCCTCCCTCACATCTCCAGTGCACTTGAACCACAGGGACAACTAGGATGGCTAGTTCTCAAAGCTTGAAGATCCCTGACAGAAGCACCCGATGCATTTTTCTTGTAGGAAGTTAACTTAGATGAAAGAACTTGCTGATTTTATGCATAGGGTATGCAAGGAATTTGCCATCTCTGTGTGCAAGAATATATATATTTATGTATACACATAAATGTACATACACATCTATACACACATGTACTTTTCTTGAAGACTTTAAAGAGTGTCATTGGGGCAATGTGATTCTTTTTATTTTTTTGCAATATATTGGCTGAGAAATTATTAACTGGCTTATACTCTTGAGAGTGTATATGCATAAACATGAATATGCATTCACTACTTATAGGAAATATAGGATTTAACATATTTATGGTAGATATTATCATGTAAAGAGAGCTTATCCTTTTCTAACTGTTAATAAAATACCTAAATATGGCTGCTGTACCAATTATTTAGACAGAACAGACAAAACTCGTAGAGAAGCCCCAAAGAAATATATCAAAGAATTCACAAATGTTGACAGCTATGGTTTGCAATGTGTCAAGTGGAAGACACAATTTGAAAAACACTAAGGAGTTGGTATTTGGCTCAGGAATGAACACAGCACTTGAGATGCCAGTATTCCAAAGCAGAGTTCCTGTATTCTAGTGTGCTTCCCATCCAGCATTCCTGTAGTTTGTACCTTGAGGGGAGAAGTGATGGCTCAAGGGTTTGAGTCCTTAGTACCTGCAAGAGAGACCCAAACTGAGTTCTCAGCTTTTAGCTTCCAGTTCCAGCTCTGTAAGCACTTGAGCAATGAACCTGCAAATGGAAAATTTCTGTGTGTCTTGCTTTATCTCTTTCTCTCTGCCTTTGTTTCTTTGCCTTCCAAAAAAAACCACACTTTTTTAAAAAAGATTTATTTTTAATAAAAAGTCAGATATACAGAGAGGAGGAGAGACAGAGAGGAAGATCTTCCCAAGTGGCTACAACAGCTGGAGCTGAGCCAATCCAAAGCCAGGAGCCCAAAACTCTTCTAGGTCTCCCACACGGTGCAAGGTCTCAAGGCTTTGGAACGTCCTTGACTGCTTTCCCAGGCCACAGGCAGGGAGCTGGACTGGAAGCATTGCTGGGATTAGAGCCGGTGCCCATATGGGATCCCGGCACATGCCACGTCAGGCTCCAAAATAACTTTTTTTTTTTTTTTTGGTTTTCAGCACATGTTTATTAAGCTATTATGTGTAAAAGGGGAAAGGAAGGTGATGAAAAATAAGACATGACTGTTCTACAAAGTTTACAGTCTTTTTTTTTTTAATTTTTTTCTTTTTATTGTATTGTTGTTGACAATCTTTACATAGTTAATTACAGTTAAAGAAAAAAAAAAGAAAAAAAGAAAAAAAAGGTTCAGGGGGATAGGAAAGTGGGCAATGCCATTATGTCCATATTGTTTCCATCATGCATCTGAGGTAAAGGGGGACATTGAGGGAGAAGCCCCACCCGGTTTCCCGCCCACCCCAAGTCCCGGATGTGAGGCATGCTCCGAGATATGTGCCCAAGTGGTGCTAATAGTTCTCCAGTTATGAATCGCTGCCAGTTTCGCTCGATGAGGTCGTCCACTGATTGACATGGTCCATCATAAAGTCTCCGTTTGCCCCATAATTTGCTGCCAACATATAGCTGAGATGAATGACTGTCCCGTTCTGTCTTCTGTCTTTTCTTGGTTAGAGTTCTGAGTCCAGCAATTCGATTGCGGAGATCTCCAAAGATACTTTTGAGCTGGCACTGGGGACTAATTCTGTCAAGTCAAATCACAGGACCACCTAAAGAGTGCATAAACCGGGAGTGAGAGAGACCTGGGAGGGAAAAGTGGGTTCCCCCTTCCTGGATCATATTCCCGTGGGAGGGCATGAAAACTAGGACGGGGGCTGGGATGGCTAGATAGAGAGGCACTCAACAACATCCTTAAGGGCTGGATGGTTGAGTTGATTAGATAGAACTAAGCTTTAATACCCATTGACAAGTACCAGAGCCAAATGGGATGGGGGACAGACTGGTCTTCTGCTACACATACTGGCAAACCAGGGTAGGGGGCGGGCTTGGTGGGGGTTATTGTGGGTCGCCCCGGCTAGGCTGTAGCTCCCACTGGTTGATGTAAGGGCCGAACCAGACTGGACTGCAACACCCATTGGTTCCAGTGCAACTCGGGACTGAAAACAGAACCAACCCAGCAATTGAAATCACCAGCTGATCGGGTGATGGACTGTGCCGGGCCCTGTGCTTGCTAGAACATGTAAGAATCTAGTCTGGGAATACCTCAAAATAACTATTTTTAACAAGTAAAATCACCCAAAAGATCATTGTCCCAAATGCCTCCTTTCCCCTTGTGTATTAAATTCTCAGTGTATCTTCACTCCCAAACAGGCCTTTGATGCTTGGTAGAAGAGAACAGCTCTCAAATGAGAACTACTTTAGCTTATGGCACCCATTTTCCTTCACCTTCTTCATCTCTTAGCCATGCCCCTCTTCTGTCCTGAGGCTCATCTTCCGACCTCTGTCCCAAGCACTGTGTTTCAGGGCTCTTGCTCCACCGCTTGTGTTCCAGAGTACCGTGGTGGTATTACAGCTAAACATGAAGGGTTTCACAGCAGCTTTCCTACGGTCAAATATCAGCTCTTTCCCTTCCTATCCAGATCTAAGCAATCTGGGACACATGACAGGGAATATTCATTCTATAAAAGAGGAACTATGAAAACAGAATCTGTCTCAACAGGTGACTTGTGCAGATTAAGCGAATAAATGTGCACGGAGTATTTGGAAGAGTATTTGCACCCAATCAATGGATTGCTGCAATTCCTTGATGTTTCTGCTCAAGAATATAGCCTATATCCAAATCTCTTCTCTTATTAAAGTAGAACTTGTACAAAACAGTTTTGAAAAACATAGGGATAATCCAACTTTTAAATATCAGCAGGAAATTATAAAAAGGAATTTTATGAAAAAAGATATCTAGATGGCCAATAAACATTGAAATGGTGTTAAGATGTTCTATATTATGAACCATCAGAGACTTGCTAAGTTGAAGGAGTTTAAAGACACAGTAATAAAATGCTGAACACTGTGTCTGATCAGTCAGTTATTCCATGTAGTCCAAGGTTTCATTCTAACCAGAGTTCACTATAGGTTAAAAGCCACATGTCCCCACACAGACTGTGACTACGCCATGTGCTGGATGAGTGTCACTTTAAAGGTGAGCAGTTTGTCATTTTGGGAAAAGCTAAGGTGTGTAATCTTCCTGCAGGCTCTGGCTCCACACCTCCTAAGAGGTGTGGAAGCAGATCTGAATTTGGTTGAGCATGAACAAACTTTGAGGTTGCTTCATGGCATTTAATTACTTTGCTGCATGTCTGAACTTGCATGGGCATGAAGTAAAGAGAAAGTTAATGCAATGAGAAGCTCCAGCAGACACACATTTCATTTTGTTCATCATTAAACGATGCAGTTGTTAAGTGATTCTGACAGTTGGCAGAAAGTCCTGTCTTCACAGTCCTGAAGCCCCTGACCTTAGAAATAAGTAGATTACAAAAATGCCTTTCATGATCTCCAAGACATTCCTACTACTCTGCTTTTAGGATAGCCACAGTTACATTGTTTGAGTGTGGCTTTTAATCCTTATTAAAATACAGCTGTGAATTGGGGATGAAATACTTTCCACTGTTATCAGTCATTTCTACCCGAGGATTAATGAATGTCAAACTCTATCCCAAGAATATATTTTGATAAGTCAGGCAGAGGCAAGGACGAGTCAACCCAATGCGTTTCTGAAAGTTGAAGGGCAGAACAATGTTCCAGAGAAGGGGGATTTGAACTAAGGCAGCTTCCTCACTGTGTGATCAGCAAGTCTACCAAGAGACTCTCAACAAAGCATTTTATCAGCATCCTTGACAGTACCTAAGTCTAAAGAGACATAACTTCAAAAAACACCCTAGGAAGATTTCCTGAAACAATTTTTTAAAAGATTTATTTATTTTTATTGAAAAGGCAAATACACAGAGAGGAGGATAGACAGAGAGGAAGATCTTCCATCCAATGATTCACTCCCCAAGTGACCACAACGGCCGGTGCTGCACCGATTCAAAGCCAGGAGCCAGAAACTTCCTCCAGGTCTCCCACGCAGGTGCAGGGTTCCAAGGCTTTGGGCCGTCCTTGACTGCTTTCCCAGGCCACAAGCAGGGAGCTGGATGGGGAGTGGAGCAGCTGAGATTAGAACCAGTACCCAGAGGGGATCTCAGCGCATTCAAGGGGAGGACTTCAGCCGTTAGGCCACTGCGCCGAGCCCTCCTGAAACAACTTAAATCCCTGGGGGAAAAAAAATCACACAAATTCTAAATCGCATAAAATGTATATAAACATTTACAAAGCATTTATCTAAAATAAAAAGGTATATAAAAGCACATGTTTATATATGAAAATAAATGTCTATAGCAACGTGTATGTCTGTCTGTGCGTGTGTGTTTCCTCACCTCAACACTTGATTCTGTTTTTAGTTTAGTAACTCATCTTTTGCTCAGTATTAGTACTCAGGCAAAGTGCACATTCACTCACATAGTGAAAACCTCAAAGATGTCAGCCATGTGCTGCTAAATTATATCACACGGCGGCCTTCTGCAGTTAACATCAAGCTTCATCACACTGCAAAGCAAGGTTGCTGCCAAACCAGAACCAAACATTTTGTTTTCTATTTTTTTTTTTTTTTTAAAAGTCTATATTACATCCTCCGGAAATTGTTGTCTTTTGCTTTTCAAATTATTTTAAAAACTTACAAAACAAACATGGTGAGTTAGACGCTTGTCACAATTAACGACGCATATCCAGCAGCCCCCATGTGTTTATCCAAGCCCAGTCCTTCTCCCTCCCTTCTGAGGCTGACGCAATCAACCCTTTGTGTTCAGGTGCTTTTCTTAATTTCATCTCCACATCAGGGGCCACAGGCAGCACTTCTGTATCTGTCTTGTTTCACTTGACTCAATACCCACAGTTTCCTCAGCTGTTTTTTTGGTTTTGTCTTTCCTACCAATGACGGGGTGTCATTATTTTTCTACAGCTAAATAATATTCCATCGTGTGTTACGTCCCACGTTTTCTTTTTCCAATCGTCTGTGGATGGCTACCACAGATGGTTGCATGTTTTGTTTTTATGAACACCACTACTATAAATATGGTGGAGCCACACAATGAGTTAGTGTCTTGAATGCATACCAAGTACTGGGATTGCTAGATCACACAGCAATTCCATTTCTGCTTCTAGCATTTAGATTTGTTGTTACCTTGATATTACATGTTTGCATGATGCAACTGTTTTCATGTAAGTCTGAATATGTTTCAGTAGACATTCTTTCCCCAAAATATTGCAATGGTATCTATTCAAAACTGCATGCTAAATTGCAAAACTAGAGTGAAATGAGTTAGGCACCATCCATTTAAACTTAAAACATCATAGCTGGTGAAAGGAATGGCTTCTTTACTGTGCTTACAAATAAAGAAAAGTAGATCTTCCACAAAGTGAATATTGAAGATATTTCTCAATGAGGAATGTCCTGATGGCTACTGCAAATACCTGTTGAGGGAATAAGAACCATTAGGTCTTCACCTCTATCTTACAGCATTTCAATAAAGATGACTAGGAAAGCATATAATCATAAACAAACATCTTGAAGGTTAAACAAGCTTAAGCATTCAAGAGAGATGATTATATACCACCCACCTGATAATGGAGAATGCCATCATTTATTCCAATAGCTAATTTTCTCTCACTATATCTTGGCTTTACCAAACAGAACGTTAATATCCTTCAAATGTTAGTCCTCCCTCATATGACCTTAAATTAAAAACAATATAATGAAGACTCACCTGTACTACACACACAGAGGGAGAGCTTGCAAGCATCCTCTTTCCATTTCAGAATTTCAGACTTAAGATAAATGTCACCGTTCGTAACGCATCTTCTGTGAGAGTTTCACAGGTGATGGAGAAACACAAGCTGGCTCTCCTTTCTCTTATCACCATGTATCAAAATTTCAGACTCAATTAAAAATTAACATCAACCCGAGATAATTAGTGAATAAATCCACTGTAGAAAAAGACGTATAATAAGCCTTCTCTAATCCAGGAAGGAATGCTAGGTCATTTGAGAATATAGCTACCGAAACACCCTTGATGGAAAGCTCTCTCAGCCTATGAACTCAGCAAAACCAAGTCTCCCTGTAATGGCCTCTCATTGAAAACTGAACTCCACGGCTGTGTAATAGTTTGTGCCTTTTCGTCTTCTGGTGAAGTATTGAGGAATTAAGGCTTCCTGTCTGTAGGCACCCGGTGTTTTAATTTACAAATTAAATTTATGTTTCAAGTTACATGTTATATATAGAAGGAATAGTGACAGTGATACTATTTGTTGAAACCTATTTTGTGTGGCTGATGTGGTGGTTTAATAGGCTAATCCTTTACCTTACAATGCCAGCCTCCCATATGGACGCCAGTTCTAGTCCCGGCTGCTCCACTTTTGGTCCATTACCCTGATTATGACCTGGGAAAGCAGTGGAGGATGGCACAAGTGGGTAACCCAAGGCACCTGGCTCCTAGCTTTGGATAAGCTCAGGTGTGGCCATTGCAGCCGAGTAGGGAGTGAATCAACATATGGAAGATATTTTTCTTTAACTCCACTTCTCTCTCTCTGTAAAACCTGCCTTTCAAATAAATGAAATTAATAAATATTTTTACGTCTACTTTGTACACTGACAGGTTACACATGATTGTGTGATCTCATGATTGTCATTCCATAAATCAAGCGTGATACATGTTTTATTGATTTTCTACTGCTACTGTAACAATGTACAAGAACCAATTTTTTTCCCTCTTATTTGTGGAAGCCAGAAATCCAAAATGTCTTATGGGCATAAAAGTTAAGGTGTTACCAGGGTTGTTTCCCTCCACAGACTTCAGGAGACACTGTTTGTTGTCTCTCCCAGTTTCCGGCAGTCAGTGGGACTCCTTAGCCTGTAGTCCCATCACTCTCATGTTTCCCTTTCATTTTGTGCTGCCTAATATCTGGTTTTGAATGTTTCCTAAAAGAATAGATGTGAACCCAGAAGAGAAGGTCCTGACTCCTGGCTTCAGATCAGCTCAGCTCCAGCCTTTGCAGCCATGTGAGTGAATCAGCAAATGGGAGATCTTTCTCTCTGTATCTCCTTCTCTCTCTAAATCTGCCTTGCCAATAAAAATAAATTTTTTGAAAGATTTATTCATTTTAATTGGAAAGCCGGATATACAGAGAGGAGGAGAGACAGAGAGGAAGATCTTCCGTCCAATGATTCACTCCCCAAGTGAGCTGCAATGGTCGGGGCGCACCGATCCGAAGCCAGGAACCAGGAACCTCTTCCAGGTCTCCCACACGGGTGCAGGGTCCCAAAGCTTTGGGCCGTCCTTGACTGCTTTCCCAGGCCACAAGCAGGGAGCTGGATGTGGAGCAGCCGGGATTAGAACCGGCGCCCATATGGGATCCCGGGGCATTCAAGGCGAGGACTTTAGCCGCTAGGCCACGCTGCCGGGCCCTAAAAATAAATTTTTAAAAGAAAAAAAATAGGTGTGAACTTCTTGCGGCATTTGACAGAATATACCAAAAATATATTCAAATGGAAAGTGTAATTCAAAATTCTTTAAAGTGATGGCTTCATATGCTTGAAAGATGACATGAAATCAAGTTTATAATAGGTCAAAATATGAGGAGCCTTCAAAAGGTACAGGGGAAATGTGTATTGTGGAAACACTAAAATTACAAAAACTTTTTTGCACCAAAAAAAGTATCATTTTAGTTCCATTTCCCTATAAACCTTTTGAGGACCCCTGATGCCCTCTAATCCATGCATTTTGACATGCCCCACACGCACCTATACTCCTTACACAAAGATCAAAATACATTCCAGGCTTATGTACTAAATTTTCAAGCCTAAGCTTGTAAAGTAATAGACTATGGATCATTTATGGCCATTTCTGCTTTTAAAGCCTGAGAAGTTCTCTTGAATTGGAATTTCAGCAGATACTGCCCAGGCCTGGAAAGATAAGGAGAGAGAGGGAGCAAGGATAGAGGAGCCTAAGCTGGCCAGACTCAGCCGTCAGCCTGGTTCCAACCGTGTTCTTCCTACTTCTTTTCTAACTGAGGACTCCGAGTGAGAATTCATCTGGAAGCGATTTCTCTGCTGCTAAATTTCATTTGGAAGTCACTAGACTTGAAGGCTGTGATTACTTACGTGTCAGTTACATGTCTAATACATTCACATATGAGAGAGAAAACCCAAGAAAAAGAAAACAAAAACGAGAGAGGCTGAACCTGTGCCTAGTAGCTTCCTCCAACATTTCTGCCACCTCCACAGAGGTACCCACCCTTTCGCCTGTTGGGCAGATCACTGTCTTTATGCAACTGGTCAGACTGACCACAACAGACGTGTCCCACACAGCATGTTCAGCCTCTCTTTCCAGCTCCCAGCATATCTTTAGTAAACCACTTCTTCGAGTGTTCCAGTCTATCATCACAGCGATAAACACTTGAGGCCCTCTCAAAAGAAGCCAGCCACCAACTCGCTCCTCAGCCAGCCACACATGCAGGCACTTCTGTTGTATCTACAAACACGCACTGGTTGGGAAGGAAACAAAGTGGAAAACACTGTTTATTTTGCAAACAACTGCTCAGAAACTATATATTCTTCTAAATTTAGTTAACTATTTTCAAAATAACTTGGCCAACGGCAGCCTGTTTTATACCTTGAAATTACTGTTTGCTGAAGCATTCTTTATACTCATAAAGACACGGCCAAGGTCATGAGCTTACGGCAATAATCTTTCCAGAACCTTCCTTCACTCACACAAGGGATTAGAGCAGTCATCTCTATTTGCTAAGTTGCTCTCATGATAACCATGCACTAACTGATGTGTACTTCTAGAATACGTTAGCTCTTCATCAATCACATCAACCAGGTCCCTGGCGTTACTTGAAAAGTTCAAAGTAACTTCAAGCATTATGTATTTAAAAAGAAAAAACAGAGTGTATTTGCTTGAAAGAGTTCCAGGAAGGCCACACCATCAGGTCTTGGGTGGAGTGAATCAGGAGCCAGGAGCCTCATCCGGCTCTCTCACGTGGATGACAGAGGCCCAAGTATTTGAGCCATCTGCTGCTGCTTTTCTAGATGCATTATCAAGGAGTTGAATTAGAAACGGAGTAGCCAGGAACTCGAATGGCACCCATATGGGATGCCAGCCTTGCAGGCAACAGCTTAAAGCACTGTGCCACAATGCTGGACCTTCAAGGATTATCGTAATATCTTAAATAAAATCATGCAACAGATCAATTTAGCTCCTCAGATTAACTCATTCATTCACTCACTTACAACTCCCCTATACATTGCCCTTTGTGTTATATTAGGAAAAGGACAGAAATTTCTGGGGTTGCATTACCACCCTGAAAAAATTATTTATGGAACCTGCTTATCTTATACACACATTTCCTTGCATTATCCAAGAAAAACTTAGAGATGATATCTGTCAAAAAGAAAAGCTACAGCTTCCCAGGATATGTTCCTAGAAAATAGAATTACTTTAAAATGCAACTTTTAGTTATTAAAACACTTCTTAATTATTTGCAAAACATTTAGGCATGCCAATATTCCTTGTGAATGTGTTTCTTAAATCAAGTCTCAGTGTCAACCATTTGTCAGAGTTCTGACACAGCACACAGCGTGTGACTGACAGGGTGGGGCCGGGGAGCAGCTCTGCTGATCCAGCATTGTGGTGATCTACAAAGGGGATAGCAGCTGTTGCTGGGAAAGGTTGAGTACGTGGCTTACTAAGTGTTATTAAAATTGCCTACGGCAGCGAACAATAGGCACCCACAGGGACTGAGGAGAATAATGGGGTCACCCAGGTGGAGGAGAGGTAATTGTCACACAGAGCAGCTCGACTTCCTGGGATCTGCCCTTAACACAGGAGGCTGCAGGAAGAACCCCCTCACTGCTTGCCCATGAAACTGGTCCGGGATGATTTCTTGCGTCTTTCTTTGCCTGACTTTTCGTGCATCATTTCTCAGCTTGCTTCCTAAAAAGATCACGTTCCTCAAGCGTGCCCAGTAGAAGGGAAATTGACCTGGCAAACAACTGTGATGCCAGAATCATTAGGAAGCAACAGAACTGGACTGTGGAAGCTGAAGGCATGAATGCTGTGGTTCCCACATGTCTCTCTCCTCCCACAGATGTGTTGGCAGC
This sequence comes from Ochotona princeps, assembly GCF_030435755.1. Taxonomy (NCBI): domain Eukaryota; kingdom Metazoa; phylum Chordata; class Mammalia; order Lagomorpha; family Ochotonidae; genus Ochotona; species Ochotona princeps. Next base: position 5,485,500 of record NC_080862.1, read on the forward strand.
ATGCACAGTGAGCCAGAGTTCAAGTGCTATTGTGAGTCACATTTCACACCCCTTGGCTATGGCAGAGTGTTTCTTAGGCAGAGCCTCAGCCAGCCTTGTAAACTTGAACAAACAAGCCTCTTGAGAATCACAAGTGATTTTTTTTCCCTCTTCTGAGGAGGTGCCCTCTCTGACATGATTCCAGAGTAGACTCTGAACAGTGAACTTCAACACGAAAAAGCAGAAACTCCAACAATGCTAGACTTGCGAGGCAGTGAAATCCAGGCAAGCAAGAGGGAAGGTAGCCTCAGGTGGAATTTTTTTACAAGTTGCTGCCATCTTCATGTTTCCTTCCTGTTTTGCTACACTCAACTATTGCAAAAAAAAAAAAAAAGTCTCTTTCCCAGGCACCCTGTCGTACTCTCATAGAAATTCATATTCGTTATGATCTCTTCTTGTGAATACATATCCCATGATGAATCCTCGCCAACCATATCCAGTCCCTCTGTCTACGGTCTCTTTATTTGGGGAGTTCATGTGTTTGCTCTTTCATCCTGCAACCTAAATTAGCTTCTGATTCTGGAAATTTCTGATTGTAACTTTCATCAAAACATGTTAAAAATCTGAAATTCAAACTCTTTTGGTGAAAAAAAAAAAGACACAGTCAATAATCCCATGCTAAAGCAACAAGATCTGGTTCTCAAGAAAGACAAAGCAAGTCACACGTATCATGGACATGGTATGCCATGGTGGAGAAAAACCATCTTTAACGAAAGTGCATGTCTTAGCACTGTCCTCAGTATGAAGACATTTTTGGTATTAGTACCATTCCTAGGGGAATAAGAATTGAGAATTGACTCAGACATAATGAACTGTGTTGATTTCATGATTGCAGTTGTGGAGGGAAAAAAAATCTATTCTCTTAGGCTTTGTCAATAGCCAGCACCACCTATCGTCTCCTCTTCAAATTCCTGCGTGTGTATTCGTTCAACCATTATTTGGTGATTACTATCCCTTTACTTAATTTTAAACTTTAGCAGGCTCTGTTCTTTTACCAGTGGATCCTTGGATTCAATATCTGAACAAAGAGCATACAAATAGTCTTTAAACGTCCAATACCTGTTACAACCTGACAGTACCAAGTTTTTCCTTTGTCTTCTTGTCAGGATTCATGGCAGCTTATGCAATTTGCCCGTCTACTGCATTCCCAATACCTATGCCTGAATACACTCCTATCGAAAATAATCAGGGATCCCTCCTTCTCTATATCTGAGGGCTCTTCAAAAATACACATGATGAAAAAAAAAGCATACATGGTTTTAAAAAACGGTTTGCATCCAAAGGAACTGAATTTTTTAAATTATTTATTTGAGAGGAAGACAGACACATAAAATTAAAAATACACCTCTTATCTGCTGTTCTGTGTCTCTAATGCCAGGAGTAGTCCAGGACCAAACTCGGGAAACTAAGAGTGCAAGCCAGGCTTCCCATGTTGTTGTAGGTAGCGGTGGTGGTTGAACTCTCAACACACATCCCAGAGTCTCCGTTAGCAAGAAGCAGCAAACGGGAGGTAGGAATCCCACGCAGTTGCTCTGACGTGGGGCACATCATCTTCACCATTGGCCTTTCATTTTCCCATAAGGTTTCTGAAGGACCTGTGTGGATTTATGGCTTGGGGCACTCTGAGTCTGGTCTGGTCTGAGCCAGCATTAGCATGTCATACACCTTAACTAAAACTGTTGACTTCTGACAACATACACCCACCTATATCTCCTTGGCATCCGCATAGGGACTGGGATTAGAAAAATTTCAAGGGGCCCGGCGGCATGGCCTAGCGGCTAAAGTCCTCACCTTGAACGCCCCGGGATCCCATATGGGCGCCGGTTCTAATCCCGGCAGCTCCACTTCCCATCCAGCTCCCTGCTTGTGGCCTGGGAAAGCAGTCGAGGACGGCCCAAAGCTTTGGCACCCTGCAACCGCGTGGGAGACCCAGAAGAGGTTCCTGGTTCCTGGCTTCGGATCGGCGCGCACCAGCGCATTGTGGCTCACTTGGGGAATGAAACAACGGATGGAAGATCTTCCTCTCTGTCTCTCCTCCTCTCTGTATATCCAGCTTTCCAATAATAATAAATCTTTAAAAAAAAAAGCAGAAAAATTTCAAGAAGCTTTCAGGTGAACCATATAACTTAGAAATGCTAAAAAAAAAAAAAAACAAAACAAAAAAAAAAGAAAGAAAGAGCTAAGTATATCACTATCACACCAAATGTAAGTAATACCCAATTTACTATTTACTGTCATGAAATATGCACAAATCTATTTATATATTCACAGACTCCACATGGCACCAGAGAAATGCAAACAAGTACATAACATATAAAGCTAGCGGCACCATATAACAATGTTGTCAAAGCTTCTTGTGGCTACTTTAGAGAGAATCTACTTGAAGGCCACCATGTGGGTCTGGTGTTGTGGTGTACTTAAAAGTTAAGCTGCCGCCTATAGCGCTGGCATTCCATTAGGATACAGGGATTGAGTTCTCACTCCTCCACTTCCAATCCAGCTCCCTTTTAATATGCCTTGGAAAAACCACAGAAATCAGCCCAAGCATCTGTGTGGGAGACCCCAAAGAGGCTACTGGCTTCATCCTGGTCCAGCAGTAGTCATTGCAGCCATTTGGGGAATTAACCAGCAAACAAAAGAGCTTTCTCTCTCTCTCTCATCTCTCCCTCTCTCTCTCTCTCTCTCTGTAACTCTACCTCTCAAATAAGTAAAACAAAGGTTTTTCTTAACTTTTATTTTTCATGTTATAGTTTGTTAAGGTCAGGGATTTCCCCTTCCAGCAGCCCATTTCAGCAACAGTCACTAGTCTATCATTCTGCTGTTTAAGCACATGATGACATTGTAGGTGTGGACAATGATAGAAAGTTCTATTGTCAAGATATATTTAAGAGTTTCATTGAGAGTCCATCTTTAAATCAAACAGCCTCGCAGGAATATTTTAAGTATCCTCACTTAGATGTTGCTAACAGGTGGGCAAGAAATAAAATGCCAGTAAGTGGTTTGACTAATAGAAACATGATACACTGTGGTAAGGCTGCGTGTTGGAGATTAAGGTGTCAACAGACAGTCTTTCTCATAGGTACAAACAAGAATCTAGTCTCTCTTCTAGGTTCTGGCAGATAACTGGTGATCCTTGCTTCTCTTTTTTACTTTTGAAGCTTTATTTAACTAAAGGCAGAGAGAGAGAGAGGGCGGGAGGGAGATCTTCCATTCACTGGTTCACTCCCAAATAGCCACAACGAGCAGGGCTGGACTAGCCAAAAACCAGGGCCCAGGAGCTCCATCTGGGCCCCCTGCGTGGATTATAATGGCCAAATCATTCAGGTCATATTGCACTGACTCCACAGGCACCTAAAGCACCAGGATCTTGAACCAGCATTCAAGTGAGATGTCATCATTGGCACAAACGGCAGCTTCGTTCACTGCACCACAACACTGACCCTTTTCCATGGAATGCTACATAGCTATTCAAAAGAATGAAAATTCTACCATTTGCAACAAAGTGGCCCCAACTGAAGACCATTATGCTCAGTGAAATAGCCCAATCCCAAAAGGACAAATGTATGTTCTCTCTGATATAAGGCAACCTTCATGCAAAGTAAGAAACAGATATATAGGTGAACAAGTATATACATATATTTTTCTAGATGAACTGTATGTCTGGAAATGAAGATAAGTTGCATATCTTCATGAATAAAGGGAGGACTCCTAATGAGACAGTTAAATATACCTTGATAATATGATACTAAATTTCCTATCTTTGTCTATACCCACAATTCCATGATGCACTTAAATAGTAGAATGTTGGACTTCTGAAATTTGCTAAAGGATGGGGAAATTATGGGAGGGGAATATGGGTAGGGAGAAAATCAGGGGATGGGGAGAATATACCTACAAATATGTATCTTGGAAAATAATTAAAATAGTAAGAAAATATTTCCTGAATATCCTTTCTTCTTCAGTTTAGAGTGGTTATCAGTAGACATCAAAGGCACTTGTGAGAAACTCTAGTTTTACAGGCTCAGGAGAGAAGGCTATGTTACATGTCCTGTTAGAAAATTTCAAAAAGTAATTAAATTTGTACTTAATTAAACTCAGCTGCAAACACTTATAAGAATCAAAAACAAACAACATGAATCAGAAAACTATCGTCTGTAACTCAAATTCTCACTGCAGTTTTTTGCACAAGAAATAAGCTAGGATTGGTTCTTACATTTCTGACTTGTTAAAAATAAGTAAACATAAGAGTAGTATTTTGTGAGTCTTCTAAGTTCAAATAGCAGTGTCCATAAAGGATTTTATTAGAACACAATTATAATCATTAATTTATGTAATGTCCATGTAGTTGAGCCACAGCAGTGTAGCTCAATAGTTGTGGGAGAAATTGTGTTGCCTCCATCTCAAAATACTTGCAAGCTGGTGGTTTACAGAAAGGTTTGCTAACCCCTCTTATCCTGGAACTGTGAATGGCTCTATAAATTTGTTTAAGATGTAGACTCTACTCTCCAGAAAAAAATGCATCCTGGATAAAAGTTGGGTTAGCTGTAACAATCTCAAGGACGAGCAGGCAAGGTCAGTGGCACAAGAGACATTTGAGTTTAGTGAATATTCAAAGGAGAAGAAGGTATGAAGAGATGGAGAGGCGCTCCGTTGTACCTCTGCTAACAAGTCAGGGTTGTTATACATCGGAGTCCTTTTGTTTTTTCCTTATTCTGCCTCGCACACACCTATACATAAAAGAAGATAAAAAATACTTTTCAGGGATGATTTTATTTTTAAAATTCTACTTTGATTAAGCCCTGAGAAGACAATCGAGCCAAGGACATGTCTACTAAACTCTCATACATTGTCCATAAATGTGACAGCTCAAAGGAACTTGGACACTATTTAATCCAATACTTTTGCTTCATAGATGAGAAAATTGAACTCAGAAAGTAAGTTTCTCGCGTTTCAACGGTAGAAAATGGCTGGGCTAACAGAGCAGTACAGGGAAGTGATATGTGATTTGTAGAGCACCTGTTTTTACATATGATTTTAATATAGCTCTCATGAGAGCCCCACGTTGCACCTATTACCTCCATTTTACAAAACAAAAACCTGAAGCTCAGAGAAAATGAAATCTCACCGTTTTTATAGAACTTGCATAGTTTTTGTAGAAAGCAGAAGCTAAAATTAAGACTCTAAATCCTACGATTTTTTTTTTTTTTTTTTTTGCTTTATAATCTCATTTTAGTACCATGGTATTCTCAAGCCACTAAGTAGAAGGAGTGATTCTAGAAAGTGTATGGGAAGTAGAATGAAGAGAAATTTACTTCTGTGGAAAAAAGATTGAAATATATATATATGCATGTATACTTGGATTATATATATTATATACTTGTATCCTTATTGCCCTGGGGAGACTTAGAATTAAGCCATACCTAGTCAGACCATGTGCTGTGTGCCTTGCAAAAATAAATATGCACTTGTTCCCATTATCTTGGCATGAGTAGTTAGCTTGCTACACATCCTGTGATTTGGTATGGGTGTTGTATGAGGATGGAAGCCAATAAACAAGATCCTACAACACTACAACCTCATTAATCTGTGCAAAATGTTGAGCCACACACATGGGAAATGTAGGGGATTCTCAGCCCTCATGCAGCTTATAATCTCAGAGACAAGGTCAACTGAACATGTTTCAAAATGAATACATGCGGGTCAGCATTGTGGCTTAGTAAGTTGGGCTACCATGCATGACACTGGCCTCTTGCTGCTCTGCTTATGATCCAGTTCCCTACGTATGCACCTGAGAAGACAGCGGAAAACGGCCCTAAGACCTGGGCCTCTGCCACTCCTATAGTAGACCAGTGTGGAATCCCTGGACCTCGGCTTTGGCTTGCTCAGACCTGGCTGCTGCTTGTAAAAGATTTATTTTTCTCTCTCTATCTCCCCAACACCACCACCACCACCACCACTCTTTTTTTTTTAAGATTTATTTATTTTTATTGGAAAGGTAGATTTACAGAGAGAAGGAGAGACAGAGTAAAAGATCTTCCATCCACTGGTTCACTCCCCAAGTGGCCTCAATGGCTGGAGCTGAGCTGATCCGAAGGCAGCAGCCAACTTCTTCCGGGTCTCCCTCATGGGTCCCAAGCTTTGGACCATTTTCTACTGCTTATCCAAGCCACAGGCAGGGAGCTGGATGGGAAGTGGAGCAGCTGGGATATGAACCTGCAGCCATATGGGATCCCAGCACAAACAAGGTGAGGATTTAGCCACTGGGCCATTATGCCGGGTACTCTTTCTTTGTCTTTGAAACAAGCAAATCTTTGTAAAGAAAATAAAATGAGTGAAGAGTCTATCATATTATATATTTAGCCAAAAGAGCTAAAAACTCCAGTCCCCACCAAAACCCAGATTTTTATAGCAGTTTTACTCATCATTACCAGAAGTTGGAAAAATTCCAGATGTCTTTATGTTAATGAATAAAAATAAATGAAAATTTTAAAAACTGAGGCACAATCAGATAATGAAATACTATTCAGCACCAAAAAAAAAAAAGTTCTCTCCAGACACAAGAAAGCATGGAAGAAACTTTGATGCGTACATGCTACTCAGTGGAAAAGCTGCATGTTGTAAGTTTCCAACCTACATGACATACTGGGAAATGCAAAACTGTGGATGCAGAGAATATCCATGGGATACAGTTAGTGAGTGGGACGGGTGGGGCCAACGCCTGTTTCAAACACTCAAAAATGAGTAATGCAAAGTAAGTAAAGCGGTTCTGTGACAGACCACGGGGCTAGTGGATGAGGGTCACCCACGTGGGTGGGTCATGGACCTGAGCTCCCACCATGAAGCTGGGATCCGAATGAGCCCAGGAAGCCAGGGCCAACCTAGAGACCCACAGGGATTCCAATCTACTCAAACGCTGTTTAGGAGGAAGTGTTCCCCCTTTTTTCGGGAACATATTTAAAGGGCTATTATCCAAACTGTTCGCACTAAAAAGAGCAGTAAACACTCATCTTACTAAAACTCCTTAAATACAGAAACATTTAGCATGCCCAGTCTGGCTTCTCCTGGTTTTTTTTTTTCGTTAAATCCTCCATGCAGAGTACAATTTACTTCACCATTAAAAAAAAACAATCTTTTTTTCCATTCTGTTTTGGTTTGTGGGTTTTTGTTGTCATTTCTTCCTAAAGCGTTGTTTCCTCACATTTGCATCTCCCAGCCTTTTTAATGTGATATTCCATTTAAACTGCCTTTTAATTGTATGTGCTGCCTTGGCAGAACATGACTGATGTACTCCCGTTAATTAGGGCTCCAGTCAGCAGCCCGTGCCAGCTGGAAACTGAGAAACAAGCGTAAATTATTCTGTCATCAATCAGCTCGAAAATGTTTGAATCACTAATTAGTTTGCAATTTGGGTGACAGCGTAGCTGACGCAGGCGGTGTCGGAAACTTCAGATCTTAGATGAATAATTTGCCAGGAACAAGCACAGATTCCCTGCTTTTAAATACATGAAGGTTTATCTGCATGTTGAAAGGTGCCCCGACAGTCTTCATTAACTTCCAACTGGGACTATGTAAATCGGGAAGCCTTGTGCGCCTCTTGGGGCCACAGTGGCTTAGCAGCTGATATTTAGAAAGGGAAAGCCTCTTTTCTCTTCCTTTTTTTTAAAATTAATAATTCATAAACTGATAGACAAGGATGTTTGGGCTTTAACAGCTCTTAAAAAAAAACACAATTTTTTTAAAGCAATCACCCCCCTCTTACATGAAAATTAGTTGTGCTGTATCTTGCTGCTTCACTAATTTATGCTCCTTCCCCATCACGTGACTGGAATGTTAACCAGAAGCGATTATTAGCCCTTGTCCTTCTGAGGAGGACTGTTATTTAGGTTTTATAAAATAGCATTGTTATTTTTCCGCTAAAAGGGAAAGGTATGGAGACTCAGGTGAGGCCAGGAGGGAGGAACAAGCAGTAACAATAGGAGAAAAAAAAGAAAGCATTATAAAATCTATTATTTATCCAGTTAAGGATGCTAGATGGTCTCTGATTGTTTGAATCAGGCCTGTGTAAGAGCTCACTGCATTCGCTGTCGACACAAGGGGATGTTATCTCTGGGATGCTGTTGGGTTATGAAGAGGTTTGAGCCTGGAAATCCATTATGCTTATATCTATAGTCCAAACACTGCTTACGCTCAGGAAGCCAAGAAGAAAGGAAGTTCTCACTTTTCAAAAATTTGGTTGCAAAAATTTAGTTGGGAACTGAGAGCTACATATCCAAAGCCATCCACTTCTAGCATACAGCAGGGAAGATGGATGAAATTTCAAATGTGCCAGGCCCTCTTACAGGTGCCTACCAAGGCCAGTCAAGTAGGCTACAAGAAAGCAGAAGTTGAGATGTCTGAGTAATGGCACTGAAAGAATGAAGAAGGGGAAGCAGTGGGTAGTGTGAACGCGCCACATCCCGGACCTGTGTGCGGACTTAAATATCTGGGCAAGAAAAACAATTTTTTTTTCTCCCAGTGCTGGTCCTCATTTCTTTTTCTTCTTTTTTCAAAGATTTCTTTTGTTTTAAAGGCACAGTGACACAGTGACAGAGAGAGAGAAAAACAGCCCTTTTATGTGCCAGTTGACTCTCCCAATGGCTGCAACAGCCAGGGCCAGACAAATCAAAGCCAGGAGCCTGATACTCCCTCCGTGTCTCCTACCTCAGTGATGGGTGCCCCAGTAATGGGGTCATCTTCTGCTGCTTTCCTAAGTGCCATGGCAGAGAGCTGGATTCCAGATGGAGCAGCGGGGATGCAAACAAAACTATAAAACAAAGTAACAAAGGCACCAGAACATTGAGAGGATCCTGGCGCGTGTCAAACCCACCCCATCTCAATACTTCTCGAAGCAATCAAAATAGCCTGATATCAAGAAAATATTGAAAATTATATCTCTAGACTCCGGGAAATGAAAGAAAAGATGACACTGTTGTTTGCTTCTGTCAACAAAAGCAAAGTTTCATTAACTGTGGATGATATTTTCAGGTCATTTATTTCCCTATCCAGCTAGCTATTCATTAGAAATTTTAATTTAATCATAAGAAATGATAAGCATGTGAGGTAATACCTACATTAGTTTAATTTAGACATCATGTGCATGAAGACATGTACATGATGGATATATATATATATATTATATTCATTTTTTTAAAAACTAAAACTTGGAAAAACAATTCAGTGATTACATATAAGTACCTAAATTGCTTTCTGCAGTAACTACCATACTAAAATAAATTAATGATCTGAGTAAGTAGGACATGAGATAAATTCTCTCTGGGAAGATAGTCTCAAAGCCCACTTTGGTACTTGCGAAGGAAGTGACAGTAGCACCTTCAGGAAGATGCTCTCAAAGCCTGTCTCTGTTCCCGAGCAGAGCGTGATAGGAAAATGCCTTAGGTAGCTAAGACATAACACAAGAGCACTGGATCCCACGTAAAACTTTCAAAGACACCTACCTCATGACTAATTATTGGATACATCCAATTATGCATTCCCCCCATTTGCATACATGCGTGAGCACACTGTAACTCAACAGTGAACATAGCGTATATGGGCTAGGATTCAGGAAGTGTTTCAATCTGTAGAGAACCCGGGCTTACAGGGAAAGTCATTTCACATAAAGAATCATATGTGCTGATGTAGGTACAGGTAATTAAGACTAGACCAGGAGAAGAGGAAGGGAAAGAAGCAGAACTCAATCTATTGTTTCAGGCATTTTTCTTATAAAGACAGATTTTATAACAAGGAACCAGAGAAGTTTTTATGTGAGTGCCCAGGGCCTGAGCCAATGCAAAGAAACAGAAGTGTGGTTAGGAGACTGCAAGTCTAGATGCGGTATACGTGAGGATACTGGCCTTTTAATGACACTCAGGAAATGAGTATGGCAGTAGTGAAAGGAATTCAGTGGAGAGCACGTGTTAATATAGGAGTACAGGTCACTTTCTCATATGCAGATTTCATCTCCCGTGTTACAGTCTCAGGAACAGGATTGTTGAGTTATAAGGTAGATCAATTTTCAGATCTCTTAGCACTCACCGTATGCCTCAGTCCCGGTTAAGCACTCACAGAGGGTTGCTCGAAAGTGATCCAAGAGAGTTCAACACTCTGTTCATAGTCCAGCTAGCCAAATGTGATGAGGTAAAATGGAAAATAGGGGTATTGTTCCTTCCTTTATACGAAAATGTAGGCATACCATTCATACATCTTCCATTGGTCATATGCCCCCAGCAATCCTTAAGAAATCTAGGAAATCTTTCCTTTGTGCTACATGGCCATCTTCTTGGCTGAGAAATGGGAATTTGGTTATGGCAGGATGAAGGAAATAAAGCAGATACAGAGAAGTAGCAGTATCTGCTGCATTTTTTTTCTTTGAACATGATTGATCCTTTTTGTAAGAATTTAAGGCAATGCTACAGACAGAATGATGGGTCATTAACTAATGCTGCAAGTGCCAACATCCCGTATGGGCACTGGTTCATATCCCATCTACTGCATTTCCAATCCAGCTCCCTGCTTATGAAGCCTGGGAAAGCAGTGGAGGTTGGCCCAAAGCCTTGGGGCTCTGCACCTGCGTGGGAGACCCAGAGGAAGCTCCTGGCTCCTGGCTTCAGACTGGCTCAGCTCCAGGGATGTAGCCATATGGGGAGTGAACCACTGGATGGAAAATCTTTCTCTGTTTCTCCTCTCTATAAATCTACCTTCCCAATAAAAATAAATAAATCTTTAAAAAAGAGTTCAAGGCAATACCGATGCCAACTGAGCCAGAAGCAAAAATGCACAGATGCTGAAAGAGAGAGAAGGAAGAAAAGAAGAAAGGAAGGAAGAATGGTTGAAAGAAAAGAAAGAAATGAATGAAGGGGAAAAAGACGAAAGGCAGGGAAGGAGGAAAGGAGTGGGAGAAAATCACATATTACAAGAAGCTTTGATCACTCATCTTACGGGTACATATCAGGTCACAATATTCAGTTCTAGAAATCTGTAGACTAAGGGAAAGAAAAAAAGTTTCTCTTTATCATCCATCCTGTGGTGTGCACTCAGAATACTCATAGCTTTGAACAGTATCTTAAGTCAGAGAAAGGGAGATTTCTCACCTAATTTGGTTTATTATATTTCTCTTAAAATGGAGTTAATGATTAGCCTGAAAGGTAATCATTGATCACAACACATCAGAACATGGTGCTTCCATTTTATAAGTTACATAAGCAGAACCAGTTGAACTTGTTCTTGCATCTTCTGACAGCGTCCAGGCTCCAAAATGGCTTTCTGGAGTTATCACCTCCTGGCATTAATATTGATCCAACTTGATACTAGTTCTGCTTTTTCCTTAGTATCCTTGTCTCTCACAGATCGATCCCAAACTTCCCAGTGGTTTACTCCCCTTGTCATATTTCCTGATGGCATCTCTTCCTTGACGTATTTTTCATTTATAGTTTTCCAATAACTAGATTCCTTCATTCTTTAGGTGGAACCACTTACCCCATTCATCACCCAACTTGATGCTTTATACTTTGATTTCCAGTTTTTCTAGGGGAAGATACATTGCTAGGCCTACCTATATTAAAGAATAGGGATGTGCTATGATTTGAATACACCTTCTAAAATTCATGTTGATGTTCCAATGCCCTTGTGCATGCTTGTTCACCTTGCCATCATGTCACCGTGGGTCATGGAGAGCCTCGCCAGATGTCAGCTCTGTGTTGCTATAGTTGCTGGCCTCCAGAACCGTGAGCTAATCAGCTTCCTTTGTCATCCATTGCCAAGTAGACTCTGCTACAGCAACAGAAAATAGGCTAAGGTGGGACTTCTACATAGTTGTCTGTTCTTCATGGGACAGGTAATGAGGTTCCTTCCATCCATTACAGTAAATACTCAACAGTTAAGCTTTGTTTGAAAGAGTCTTTTTGATACCTCTCATAAGGCTACTCTCATATCTGATCCATAGAATAGAGAAAAATGGAAGCATTACCTTCCTGGGCAACAACCTGTTAAAACTTCTTCTAGATTGTGATACCAATCTGTCTCCTCTCGGTGGATCAAATTACCTGAGACAACCAAAAGCTTTAAAAAAGAGGAAAGGTTTATCTCATTCATAGTTTTGGACGTCTAAGCCAGAGAGCCACATTGATCAGTCTGTGAGAGTGAAGGATGGAATGACGGAGAATATCCAGAGGATCTTCCCATGCTGAGCCGGGGAGAAGAGAGTGGCTGGACTCAACTCAGGCCTTTATAACCAATGTGTACATGAGAACTGCCATCTGAGGGCACACCCCCAGGAACTTGAGGACCTTTCAGTCTGCTCACCTCATGCAAACAGCATCACTGGGCTCGATTTTTCTCTTCTTGGTATTATTATGATTTTGGGGTTTCAACATCTGTATTTGTTTAGGAGCCACATCATAATCAATCTATAGCTACAATATTTGCGAAGTGGTAGAGTATCTACACAGTTACCCTTAATCTACCAGACTTTCTCTTAACTTTTGCTGCATTAGCAAAAGTTTATGCATTCTCACCACACTCTTTCACGTTTGGGTTAATATTTACAAGAGACTGTTTTGTTTCTTCCTCCTGCCCCTCAATAGCATAATCAGATTTGGACACACTACCACCCAGTACATGACAATAACCAAGTCGCACCCTCATATGCCTGGCTCCTGTTAATCATACCTAACAGCATTACGTGTGATTAAGCAAGCTTTTTCACTCTGTGCATTGTCCTTTGTCTGTGGGAGGAGAGCAGGGATTGTTACTAAAACATCAAGTGCCAGGGCCTGGTGAAATAGCGTAGCGGCTAAAGTCCTCACCTTGCATGTGCCAGCGTCCCATAGGGGCACCAGTTCTAATCCTGGCCGCCCTGTTTCCCATCCAGCTCCCTGCTTGTGGCCTGGGAAAGCACTCAAGGATGGCCCAAAGCCTTGGGACCCTGCACCCATGTGGGAGACCCTAAAGAAGATGGTTGCTGCCTTCAGATCAGCTCAGCTCTGGCCATTGCAGCGGCTTGGGGACTGAATCATTGGACGGAAGATCTTCCTGTCTGTCTCTTCTCGCTGCACATCTGACTTACTAATAAGAAATTAATAAATCTTAAAAAAAAGCAGGTGCCAACAATTATTCATATCAGTCTATTATCCTTCATTCAAAAAAACACAAATGTAAGATGAAATTAGAGTAAGCTAAATAAACTTAAATACCAAGGCAACATTAATTAATTGTTAAATAATAATTATTGATTAATTAATGTGTGTATGCTACAATTTCATAGGTTCTAGGTTTTCCCTTCCCCACTCCCCAAGATCCCCCCTCCAATTTTCCCCACATTATTACAATAGTATAGTCCTTCATAAGCAGTCATAAGTCTATCATTCCACTATTTAAGTGTATCCTGACTTTGCAGGTATAGACAGTGGCAGAGTCCAGCATCCTATTGTTAAGATAAATTTAACAATTTCATTGGGGAGTTCATCTTTGATTTGGAAGTAGAGCTGTATACTGCATTGTATCTTCACATCTGGATATGAGAGTCTCTATTACACTATTACTATACATCCCTTAAATGAAAAGTCATAAAACAAAATTAACAACAGGAATAAAGTTTAAAAAACTTATAATGCCATGAAGTTAAACAACATGCTACTGAATTACCAATGTGTCACTGAAGAAATGAAAAAGGAAATATAAAACCTTCTTGGAGAAAATGATGCTACTGTATGACCTATGAGTCAGTGAAAAATTTAATAAAAGAAACTATTGTGAAGAAATGAAAATAAAAGCAAAAAAAAAGAAAATAAAAACAAAAATATCAAAACCCATAAGATATAGCAAAAACAGTATTGAAAGGGCTATTATATTTTGCATGATCTTCATGGTGAACAGACACAGGCAGGCTCCAAATGTTGGTTGGGTAATGTTTTCCTCCTGTCTCTGATGCTCCCCATTGCCAACAGGCACTCCATGCTCCTGCATCCTGACCTCCTCATCCCACCAGATGGCAGCTGTCCTGAGTACCACCCTTTATAGGACAAGTCATGGCCACTCTCTCCAGGAAAGGGGCATTGGAAGTGAGTTTGACATGTTTGCGAGCCCTAACTCTCAGTTCTGTTTCACCAGCACATTTCATTATGAACCTAATATTGGGGTTCTCATGACGGAAGTTCTGGCCCTTTGGACAGGCCTGAGGGAGACAGAGAGATTCAGTGCCACGTGGACCCATTGAGGAGGTGCTTGCCTTTACGTTTAATGTGGAGGTTCAACCTGCTGTCAGCAACCCATAAATAGCAAACCCACAGCTAGTGATTCAAAGCAAAACAAGATGCTTGAGTAATTTAAGGGTTCTTCAGACTCCTGAACTCAGATATGCTGGTTTCAGTGAGGTGCAGTTGCCATGGCCCCCACTGGAACTCCCTCATCTTTTTAAATCAGTCAGGTCACTCCATGGACATACATTTTCAGTGTGCAAAATACTCAAAATAAATGTCCTTGCCCCAAATAGATGAGGAGTAATTTGGTGCTAACCACTGTCTTTGACTTCCTCTATGTTTCAGCTTCTGTGTTAAACTTTAGACACATCGCTACCACTCACAGTAAAAAAAAATATTCATGGGGGTTTTCATTACACGTTGAGTGTTATTTTAAGTACTTTAAATACAATGACATTCATTTCACATGCATAGTAGTCCCATGTAGCAGGTTTCATCTCAGCTCCACTTTATAGAAACCCACGTAGAAAAGTACAGTCAGCCAATTAGAACAAGGAGCATGTGTAATTCACTTGGTTCCCATACAGTCTGGAAGAGGCGTGTTATTTACTATGATTCTGCACAAGAGAAAACCAATTGCACAAACTATGTCATCTGAGGCAGAGGAAGACTACAGACTGGATCCCAAGTATCTCTGGCCCTGAAGCCTGCTCCCCATGTCTCCTCCTGCCATCTGATATTCCAAAATCATGGACTCTAGGCCAAAGTGGCAGCGCACAATCAAAGGGATTCCTGTCGACAGGCACGAATGGAATGGATGAAGTCAGATGTCTTGGCAGGTCTTCTCTGTGCATTATAGTCTGAGTGAGGGCTATAAAACAAGGACAAAAAGAAAGGACCTATGAGTACTCAAAGGCCGTAAAAATCTCTGTGGATTTGGTTGCCAACAAACCACATGTACAAAAGAGCCACACTGCCTCCCTCTGAGCTTTGCAGAGGTGGTCTAGTTCCAAGCTGTTTCCAGAAACTTCGGCACTTTGCACACAAAACTCAACTGTTGTTTTCAAATGCTGCCCATTCTTCTGTATAGTGCAGTGTTGAACCTGATCTCTTTGTAATTCTGTTAGGAACTCTGATTCTGAATTGTTTTAAAAAGCCTTCTCCAGCTTGCAACCTCACTCCATCCCACCTAACTAAAGAATGTCTTGTGACATTAAACCACAACCTTTTGGTACACGTGTGAGCCTTCTGCAGTGGTGTGACAATTAATAAAAGCAGGAGAGAATGTTGTAAGCGATTATGAAGGAGAATGATTTCACTGGAGCAACAGAATATAAGATGAATTTGAATGAAACTATAGAAACATAACATGTAGCTATTTCACAGTTTGGATAAGAATTTTGCTATGCAAAGAACAGCTTTATAAATGTTTGAATTCACCTATTTTTTTGAAGGGCTTGATATTTATATAGCATTAGAGATATTCCAGACCCACAGCAGGAAGCCAGTAAGTTATGTTCAAAGACTAGATTAATACAGATATTAAAAAGGGGGGTCAAACTACCTGCAATTTTTTAAGATACAGAATAAAATGTTTTAACAGTCATATTTTTTACTTTATATGTTGGGAAAAGCTTCTCTTAAAATATTCATTTCCTTTCACCACTGCTTTTGTAGCTTTTCTCCCCTTATGAATAATGCTAATTCATTATGTAAAAGCTACATGTTGTTGAATATACTTTATTAAGACTGTAACTGCTGAGATCTAAGGGATTTTCTTTCCCCCTAAGTGAAAATGTTTGTTGGCTTTGGCTGTTTTGATTACGAGGAAATGACATCAAAGCCTCCAAGACAGGGAGATAGCATGCATTGTCCAATCTGTTGTCTTCACCATGGACCTATGCAGATGTAGCTCCTTGTGTTAACATTGTTTGCTGTACATTCTATTGTGCTTATTTATCCAAAAGAAGCTGTCAGTCTTGACTCCCAAACGGAAGCTAGACTCACCCCTCTGCAGCAGAGGTGAAAAGCAGAACAGCACCTGCAGGAAGCAATGTATGCTAAGGGAGGGAGATGGGGAAGCTGGGTTCTCCAGTAAGAAGGAGATTTCTAGAAAGAGTCCTCTCCCAGTTAATAGCAAGTCCTCAGCCAGTGTGATGGGGTGACAGGCAATAAACAGTGCCAATGGACAGAGAGGGAATCTGTTCCCAACGAATCCTATAAGACAATGTCCGAGAACAAAACCAAAGGAATACAAAATAGACTGATTGGGAGCAATTTACATCTCCCAAGTCTTCAGCGGCACCGAGTAAATGCATTCAGTGTCCAGAGAGTGAGCCAAGAAAGTAGGACGGTTCCAGGAACCTAACAAGGAATCCAAAAAATCCAGGCACAAGGGACCCCACAGACCTGCCTCTGAGGTCACAGAGGGGCATGGAAATACCTGGAATCTCTACTTTTTTGGCCTCAAGAGGCTTAGACTGTCCTTAGACTTCTTAGGCACACAGAGACAATGATCAAGGCTGGCTGGTTCCAGCTGTGACAAGGTATCAAAGGATAACACCCCTTAGCTAAGGGCAGATGTGACTCCATTTTGATATGACTTCTTAGCAACTCTGACATTTCCATTAAGTGTCCAGCACAGCTAACTGTATCAATCTACTTCTATAAACATGTTTACTAGCTAATTGGCTGAAGATGCTGTCTGAACTTCAGCTGAAGTTGACTGGATGCCTCGTATTATTCACCATTTATGCTTTGTACTAAAGTGATTGGATAATGATTGCACACCAACCAAAATGTGATTTGCTGATTGGAATGTCTGAAAAATCCTCTGGCGATTACCGGACAATGCAGCCTTAAAAACCCCCTGACCTCGCCCACCAGGCGCAGAGGCTGATAGAGTGAGGCCGGTACTGCCATTGCCAAGGCTAGCTACTTTATGTCTCGTGTGATCTTTTTCACTCTCCAAAAAGGCAATGGAAAAAGAAAGGGTCTGAGCAAGTGAGGGGCCAGATGACCCTCATAAAAAGGCTCAAAATGCAATCATGCTGTTATCATAATTAATGAACCACACTCAGCTTCCCCTGACTCTTTTCAACCCAGATTCTCCTTATACCTTCCCTCCCTCCCAACCTTCAGTCATCAGCTTGCTGGGTTTGTAGCCTCCTCATACAAGAGAGAACGTGTACTACTACTACTATGATTAACGAGAAAACCTTTCATGCCTTCTGCAGCAGATGACAAAGTTTCATTCTTTTCAATGGTAAAATAAAATTCCACTGAATATTTATACTATGTTTTATTTATCCATTCTTTCATTGGATATGAATACATTGAACACCTGCTATTGCGAAGCTTCGGGTCATGTGCTAAGATCTCTGAACTGACCATTTTGGCAGCATTGTTACAGAAAGAAAGCAGTTACAAATGTAGAGTGAAAAATGTGCTGCAAGGGCCAGGGCCCAAGAGTAAACCTGGTGATGGGGAGTTAATAAATGTTTCCAAGCAGCAGTGACCCTAAGCTGAGACCAGGGACCAACAAGGAGGTCCACAGATACAGGGCTGAGTGGAGTGTTAGAGGTAAAAGAAATTCTAGGTTTGAGGGAATGAAGGCTAAGCTGGTTGGGGTGTTGAGAAACACAAATCATCTAGCAGTGATGGAGTAGGAGGTAGAAAATATTCAAGGCTGTGGCTGGACAGAGAGCCAGGGGCCAGATCAGGAGTTTTCTAAAGACATTAGAATGCACGCTTATCTGCATTCTCACACTTAGCATACAGACGGTAGACACTGCATTCCATATTGCATTGACAGCCTTGATTTGACAGCAAAGAGCTGGTTTAAATCCTGGCTCTTTCAATTACCGGATGAAGGTGGGTGGTCTCTCAAACTCCTTGAGCTTCATCTTTCCCTTTGTGAAGTAGGAACTCTTGTCCTCTACTGCACGATTATTTTTAGAATTAGCTTGTGTCCTATGGAACAGGAAGCCATCCATTTGGGGAGGGGAATTCAGAAAAGGGAAACAGTGAATCTCCCAATGTTTTATTGTCTCGCAGTCCCATTTGAATTCTTGTTTCCATTCAGAAGGGACAATGGGTATGACATGGATGAGAAGACAGGTTTAAAACCCTCTTTCCAATGTGCCATTAACAATGTGAGACAAGTCCTGGAACAACCAGTTTCTATCTGTGAATCAGTAGCAATAGTACTTGATTCCTCACTTCCAGACATGTCGTAAGGTTTAATTAGATGTTACCCATAAAGCCCTTTGACATTCTCCGCGGACTACAGCATGTAAATACAAGTTACAGAGCTCTCATTCATCAGCCTTCTTTGATGTAGCTCCAGACTCACCCCAAATTACTCAAAACCCTGGCATTTTCTCTCCAGAAACCATAGGGCTCTAGCTCTCGGTCTCTGATGCCTTGGATCTCACCTGGCCTCCAGCGGACCGGCCACTCCTTCACTCACCTGATGCGCTTCATTCGAAAGCCCTTTCAGATCTTACCGAGAACTTGATCTCACTAAGTACCCTGTTGAACTTTCCACTTCAAATTGTAATTGGGCACTAAAGAATTCCTCAAGACAAAAGAGGATTGATTCTTTGGTGCTATGCTGTTGGCACCAGTCTCCTCCCAGTGGTTTAAAGGTCATTATTAGGTCACTAGGACTAAGACAATGCCCTTCTGAACTGGAGACAAGTTTCTAACCTCTCCGGGCCACCTGTGACCTACTGCTTCAAAGTGTGACAAAAGCTGTCATTTCTGCCCAGTATTATTTTAGATATTGTATTAGCCAAGTATTAGCCAAAATATTGTATCATCTGCTTTCTTTCTACAAGCGGGGTTTCTTGATTCAAAACTCAACAAGGTGTAGTCCCATTAGCACAGCTGAAAATCTGTGATGAAGCTCTGGCTCCCTTTCCCTCTCAAATGAAATTCATTGTTTTCACGCTCACTGCAAAACAGGAATGAATGCTATTAATACTTAATGGGGGGATTTTTGAATTTTCATGACAACTGTGGGGTTCATCAAGGTTGGGCTCAAGCATTTGCCTCTGTGGGATTACCAGTGTTTATAACAGATGTCACAAACCACAATGAAATTGGACAAATGGACCAAACACTGTATCACTAAGAGTGGGAAGGGCTCAAACTATTCCAATGTTTCCTAGAAGGTTCATAAAACTGTTTAGGACTTGATCATTGGAGAGTATACGGAAAAATAAATTTAAATTTTTATTTGGGAGCAAAAATTTTGAAACTCAAGCAGTTTTTGCATAATTCACACTTCAGTGAATTTTTTCAAGAATATTTATATGCTTCAATTTTAAAAGATTTTTAGAATTTATTTTTTGTTGGAAAGTCAGATACAGAGAGGAGAAGAAGAAACAGAGAAGAGACTCCATCTGTTGATTCAAACCCCAAGCAGACATAATGGCTGGAATTGAGCCAATCTGAAGCCCGGAGCCAGGAGCCTCTTCCAGAACTCCCATAAGTATAGGGTCCCAAGGCTTTCGGCCAGATAGGAAACCAGGAGCTCTTCTGGGTCTCCCACGTGGGTGCAAGATCCCAAAGCTTTGGGCCGTCCTCCACTGCTTTCCCAGGCCACAGGCAGGGCGCTGGATGGGAAGCAGGGCCACCAGGATTAGAACTGGCGCACCCATGGGATCCCGGGCATGCAAGGAGAGGACCTTAACCACTACGCCATCACGCCAGGCCCATATCTAAGAACTTTTAAAACCAACAACTTAGATGCTATGTGGATGTGAGTTGTAATTAATTAAATATAACTGGAGAGTAGTAAGTAGAATCTAGTTCTGTGAAGTGTTATAGATAAACAGGATTGTAAGTTCAGCTCATCAAGTCCTACACATATCCGCAATATACAATTTCTATACCTCCTGAGATATGACTATTGCATATGGGTCTTGCCTATGTTCCTGGGGAACAGTGGTCTTTCTGCTCCCTACTTGTTGAACCCTATTTAGTGGAGGATTAAGTTTGTAATTATAAAGTAGATTAAAAGCATGCTATTGCAAAAACTAAAAGAAAAAAAAAAGGAGACAAGGCAGGAATTATCATTATACATTATGTGCTTAAAACTGTACACATGGAATACAGCAAATTATTTCTCTTGATATAATTTAATTAAAGATTCAAACAAGCCATAATGCTAAAATTTATACATAGAAAATATGTTGATCAATATATTATCTTCATTTCTTATATATATGAAAGAATAGATGAAAAAGAATAGTACTACTTAAAGTACTTATAATTTTGAGAAAGAATTAAATCATAAATGGAAGCCTGGTCAAGGACCTTCCAAGTTCTCTTGGCTGGCAGCATATTGTGAACAAAATTCGACGCGAAATGTGGAAACAAAAACCTTAACTTATTTTAAAGTGTCATTTGTGAGCTAACTCTATATTATACTAAAAGCAGAAATGTATAGTTGTTCTTCTTCCCAAGGACCCACAAATCTAAGCTACAGGGATATTTATCTAAAAGGTCTTTACTGTTTTCATAAAGTTGATGCACATATATTTGGGAGCAGTTTGGGAAGCAGACAAGCACTCGGTGAAATGCCACACTCCAGGAATAATGACATTATTCACACAGAAGTAAATCCTTTACAAACTGAAAAAGAAAGTTCAATAAATGTCCATGTGGGCAAGAAGAATTTCTTAAAGATTTAACACTTAACATGGTGCCATTTAAAAATTAAAACACAATATCAACTTCGAGAAAGAAACTAGTTCAGTGGAGGAACAGCTGAACTTCATATGAGTCGATCTTTCCTGTAAAATGTATTAATTCTCTGTTGTTGCTCTTGTTTCTAAAAGCATGTGTATTTATATGAGTTTATATGTATATGGACACACACATATTATGGATATATATATATATATATGACTATATACACACACTCCCATATGTATAAGATATATATTGTATTGATTCTATGATCTTGAAAACCCTAATAATTCTTTTAATAGAAAGTATGCCATGGTGCAGATACAAATCACGGAATATTTGGCTTTTTTAGAGAGCATTTGTTCTATTTTCTCCAAATCAATGTTAATTGCAATGCCATCTATGGGATATTTATGTATCTTTGAAATGCAGAAAAGTAGTCTGAGCTAAAAATGATACAGATTTCATCTTCCCGCTTTGAGGAAACAACATTATTTGCCACCTCTGTTCTACAAATTCCCCAATTCTCAAGTCCTCTACAAGTCTTCTGTGGCATATTGTATAACTCAGCTGGGTCTGAGCATTTGAAACTCAGTTAGCATATTTAGCTTCTTCTTTGATGTACTCTTCAGTACTTTAATTTTCTCTTAGAAATACTTTATACACCTTCCAAGTTTAAAAATTATTCTCCTTAGAATAAGGAAGTGAACCACTTGATGGAAGATCTTTCTCTCTGTCTCTTTTCTTGTGTATCTGAGTTTCCGATAAAAATAAAATAAATCTTTTTTTTTTTAAAAAAAAGGATAAATTAATTGGAACTGAAATTAACAGGAACTGAAAACAGAATCACTTCCAAGAAAACTTCACACAAGAAAGTAAATCCAACAAAGAAATTCAACTGGGAAATTATTGGCGTGAGGACTAGGCAGACACAAGTGTTCACTACATGAGTTCATTTTCTTGCTCCATGTAAAATAGTAAAGTGTGTTTTGACTACCTCTAACTTCAATCTGCATGATGTCGCTTCTCTGGTTTCCTACCGCCGTCTTCTATTTCTCCATTGGTTATCTGGCCATTCTCTGTGTGTGTTGCTGAAACATCCCTCTAAAAGTCTTCATGAACAAACCTGATGGTAGTAACAACACCATCTGTTTTGGTAGCAACATAACAAGCCAGTCTGCCAGCCTCATCCTCCTGGCTTTGTTCATATCCTACTAGATAGTGCTGAAACAGAGGTGTAAATGAGGTTGAAGGACACCATTATATTTCTGCTTCAGGGGAAAAAAATTCATTGGGAAATTTTTATAAGAAACCAATAATTTTTAAAAGTCCGATTCCTGACATTCCTGATCACCATCCTAGAACTCTTTCTGCAGATTGCCTCCCAGGCTCACCTCTCTCCTAATCAGGCTTTCCTGTCTCTGGAAGTAGGAAACCCCCTGACTGGCTGACCATACATCATTTTGTTTTATATAACACACCATTAACCCAGGTAATTGTCAGTTAATTCCAGTTCCTTCTCCTACTGATTTTTTTCAATACTCTGTCTCTCTCTTTCATACACACACACACACACACACACACACACACACACACACACACACACCTACCACTCCCTTGTAATCTTCCATCTCAAAGTATGAGACTTTCAACAGTCTTTTGTTAGTGCGAAACTACTTGACAATTCCTATTATATTGAGTTGAGAAGGTAGAGAAAGGTGGTAAACCTGATGAAATTTTTGTTTCAACTGGAATTTTTATGGGTTTCTAACGAAATTATGTGTGTATATATATACATACATACATATAATGTTTATCATTTGACTTTATTATTTTAATTCTACAGAGTAAAATCTTTTAGAAATCAAATAGTGAGCTTTTCACAATGATAAAATTAGAAAGAAGCAAACTGTTGATCTGTATATGCGTCAAAATATCTGGAATATATTTTGGATCATCTACCCCCACTGCAATGGCATTTCATGCACAAAATGCCCTGGTGAGGCTTCATCAGATAACTGATGGTATTCCATTATATTTAACTATGTATTATACCACTTGTGTGATATAAAACTCTGTAACAATGATTGGGATATATATATATGTGGTTACCTTCTTCCCCAATTTCTGGTTAAAAATTTTTTTTTAATTTCACCTATGTTCTCATTCATCTAAGAGATTTGGCTTTCATTATTGAATTCTTATCATTGAATCAAACTTGTATTAAGAAGCTGATATTTATTTTAACTTGGCAGATACCTTCTATTAACAAAACACTTCGTCCATTCTTTTCATCACAAACTAATCTGCTTGGCCATATTCATCACACAGGTGCCAAATTTATGTGATTGCAATGGGAAATTTGGTTTTAAACCAATAGTTAACTAAGGCTTCTGGGAAAAAAGTAAGTATTACCTCTTAATACACACATATATTTGAAATTATTTGTTCACTGATATTTTGGCTTTAACAATGTATGACTGAATGACTACACTACGTGTCTCTGTTTGAAGTGCCAGAAAGTTCTGTTTGTTGCTTTTCCTGTATGAAATACACTAAAAGAAAGCAGATATTGTTGGTTATCTTTTCTAGAAAGATAAGTACTGCCCTTTATTTGATGCTTTTTATCACAAGCACTTTTAAAAGGCTTCTTAGAAACAGATAGCTGTTGAGTATACTGGGAAGTGAAGACGCATTGCATAGGCATCTCTACTCCCAAATGAAAAGAGGACTTCCAATGAAACTTTTCAATATACCTTGACAATAGGATAATAGATTTCTTCCCATTGCCTGACCCTACAATGCCATGATACAGTTCAACAGCAGAATGTTGGCCTTGTGAGAGCTGATGAAAGATTAAACTGTATAGTATATGGGAGAAAACGGGGCAGGGGAGTGGGGAGCTGGAGGGGAGAATGCTACATCTATAAGCAACATCATGAAAAATCATACAAAAGAAACAGAAAGTTGTTACCCAGGGTGTTTATAAAACCAACCAGCCAATGTCCTGAAACCAGGGCAAAGAAACCGGCTGCTGAGAAGAATGGGAGATGAAGCTTGAGGGATCTCTAAACCAGACGAGCCACAAATACAAGGAAACAATAGCACTGTCAAGTTACAGAGGCATGGACTAGAACGTTTGAGACAGCTGGGAATGGAGCTGGTTCACCAAACAAGGCAGGGTGGTAAAGTTAACAAGGCAGGGCGGGAAAAGTGAACTTTCCCACCTCCTTGCATCTCCTGCGTTTCAGTTGGTGAGTGGATGGCTGTTAATTTCATAAGATTCATTAAAAGACTCTCCTGTATATTACATAGTTTGTTGCTAAGGGGAGAATAAATAGATCTAAGATATCGAGAGATAAAGAATATCAATTCCATCCTCTTTGGACCAAAAAAAAAATTCATGAAATTATTATCCATTATCCATATTATTATCCACTCGTTGTATGGGACCCTGTGGATTTAATTTGATGTTGAAGAGTATCATTCCAGAATCCAAAATAATAATGGAAGCATGTAAATTCTTACTACAGCCCTTAATGAAAACAGTAAAGGAAAAATGTATCCAAAAATCGCTTTGGAAATACTCTCTCTTGAGTCCCACCACATTCTTCCACATGTAGCAACACTCCCCAAGGTCCTTTGTCTTCCTCGTAATTCAAACTCTCCAAATTTCTGAACTCACCTGATACAGCAACTCGCCATATCTTCCTCAAATGCCTCTTACATACATAATTCACATTAACCTGACTTCTCTTAGGTCTTCAGTCCCTGCTTTATTAAGATTATATTTGGCAGATTATAGCCTAGGATTCTACAGAGCAAACTAAAAATTTCCTCTGCCTCTTTCCCTCAAGACAGTTGCTAAAGGCAGAGGAAAAGTAAGCCTATTTCTTTTATCCTAGCTCACCAAAAACATTGAAGTCTTTTTGTCTTAATGTGGTTAGTAGCAAAGCTGAAACAGAAAAAGAAAAAAAAAACCAGTTATGTCAAGCTAAGAAATAAGCCAGGGTTAGGATTTAGGGTGACTGAGACAAAGCTAGATGTTGACGTTTTTCTCCGGAATGAATTTCTCACCATAACAAGCTTCAATTTTCTGATAAGCTGTTTTTACTTCATTTAACAATTATCAAGTGGGAAAATTACTCATTATCTTAGACCTGTGTCTAAACTTTGGTTGTTTTGAGTGTAAATTCCTAACCAGGTCCAACTACCAGTCAAACATTTTAATTTCAGGTAACAAAAGAGGAACTACAGCACTTGAGGGATGAAAATCAAACCCCAAAATAAATGGATGATGTATAAACTTCTAATAAGAATTGATGAGAATTAATAACTTTGAACAAGCAGCGTTTATTTTGCATTTTTCCAGTAATAATGATATTCATTTCTATTAATGTTCATAAAATATCACATGATTTTAGTTAACAGCGAATTTATCTCTAAAGTAGATAGGTAAAATAGAATCAGAGGTCATGACATATGGAGAAAAGAACGATCAATAAAAAAAAGTACATGCTAAAGGAAACAAAATTTGATCATTCTTTAACCTGCAAACCCAAGAGAAAACACAAACTCCAGGCAAGAAGTATCTAAACTCTTTGACCAAAAGAAATTTGATTGTGCAGGCTACTGGAGGAGCAGATTAAGGACATAAACAGATCACAAGCATCAAAGGCAGGAACAAAGGACATAGGGCAATTACAGTAGCCACATCAATCTTTCTTTTTCTTATATTAAATTTTGCCTAGCTCAATGCCTAGCCTTTCATGGCTTCTCAATGACTTCATTCATTTTTCCTTCCTTCTTCTCATTCTTTGAATTTACCTCTATATTGAAGAAATTAATTATCCCTGATAATATTGATCCATCAGTTTGGTTCTCAGCTGTAAGTATAGCTCGAAGTATAAATTTCCAAATAGTAAATTACAGTTCTGACAGTACTGACTGCTTGCATTATAACCTCCTCATCTCCATGCCATAAAATCTTCACCTTTGAATGTGGATAATCAGTTCTTAGATTCACACATATCATAGTATATCCAGAATGATTTTGGAATTAAACAGATAATTTTCTCTATTCTGCATAATGACTGGGAAACATTTTACTAAATAATAGAGGATGAAGGTGTTTAAAATGTGAAAAAGAAAGTGTTGCTGAGGGTACTAAAGTTAACCTGATCCCAGAAGCCTATCAGTAGGACCCTGCTATTCCTACCAGCAAATAATTTGGAATTATTATGTATCTTGGCTACAATCATCTGATTCTGTTTATTTATCTGTTGGAAGTTACGGTAATCAAACAACCCCAGTTGATAGTACTGGTAGTACCAAATCCCACTCTGACCCAGTTTGACCCAGACTGCCAGTTTGCTCTGCAACATTGTCACATGGCACCAGAGTTCATCTCTCCTTCCAGGGTTTATGCCCTGGTGCCTCCATTTAAGTAGATTCATCTATGCTTTGTGGACATCGCTAAGTGAAGTCTTGAGCCAAAGCCCTGTGATGCCATCATAGATGGTCTTTGGACTAAGATGAATGCTAAGTGAAGAGTGGGTGTTAGCTAAGTACGATTCCCTTCCTATGCCAAAAACAGTAAGGCAATGTGTCTTCACTTCCCGATAGGTTAGTCTCTATTATACAGTCCATCTATAAGCATATGTTTATACTTATTTACCTGTCTGTTTTGTATTTTGTATGAATGTTGCTTTTTATCTGAGAAAATACAGCTGTCCTTTGGGAATTGGCTTATTTCACTGAGCATAATGGTCTTCAGTTGGGATCATTTTGTTGAAAATGGTAGTTTCATTCTTTTTTATGCTTGAGGAGTGTTTTATGGAGTGCATTTGCCAAAGTTTCCTTATCTATTCCTCTTTCCACTGGCATCTGCGTTACTTTCTGGATCAGGCTTCTGTAAATATAAGGTTGCAGGTCACTTTCTTATATGCAGATTTTACTTCCTTTGGATATATTCCCAGGAGTGGAATAGCTGAGTCATACAGTAGATCAATTTTAGTTGTCTTAACACTCTCTGTACTGACATTCATCATGGCTGCACTAGCCTACACTTCCACTGAGAGTGGTATAGGGTACCTTTCTCCCCACATTGTATTGTTAGTAAGTTTGTTAGGTATTGTTAGTAAGTTTCCAAATATAGGTTAATCTAGGTATAATATTAATGTGGTTTTGTGTGTGTGTTTCCCTAACAGCTAAGGAACCTGAGCATTTTTTTTCATGTGTCTATTAGCCATTTGAATTTGTTCTTTCAAAAAATGCCTGCTCATTTCCTTTGCCTATTTCTTTGTTTTGCTACTGTTGAATTTCTGAAGTGCTTTGTAAATCCTGGATATTAAACCCCTATCTGTTGTGTAGTGTACAAAGAGTTTCTCTCATTCTGTTGCTGTCTCTTCACTTTATTATTTTTTTCTTTTGCTATATAGAAGCTTATTAGTTTGATGTCGTCTCATTTGTTTATGCTGGCTTTGACTGCCTATGCTTTTGTAACTTTTCTAAGCAGTCTTTGCCCATGCCTATATCTTGTAGTGTGCTTCTTATGATTTCTTCTAATAGTTTGATGGTTTCTGGGTGCAGATTTAGGTTCTTGATACATTGAGAGCTGATTTTTATGTAAGGTGACAAGTGGGGAGTCTTGCTACTTACTTCTGCAAGCTGCTATCCAGTTGTCCCAACAGCTTTTGTTGAAGACACCAACTTTACCCCTGGATCATTTTCAATTGTCTTGTTCAAGATTAAAGCATGGGCTCACTTCCAGGACTTCTATTCTGTTCTATTGATGTTCTCTGTTTCTGTATCAGTACCAGGCTGTTTTGATGACCACTGCCCTGTAGTGTCTTGAGGTCTGGAATTGTGATTCCGCCAGTTTAATTTTTATTCTTGAGAATAGCTTTGGCTATTTGTGGTCTCTTTCTTTCTATCTCTCCCCCTCTCTCTGTAACTGACTTTCAAATAAATAAATCTTTTAAACAGTGTGTACAGCTCACTAGCTGTCTTCAGAAAGTACACGAAAAATGTGTGGAGAAGTGTGATTTCAGTTATTTTGTGTGCTTGAAAGGATGAGAATATTATTATCTACGTCTTGGATTCTGAAAAGAAAGAAGATCATATTTATTGGTAAGGGGAAATCTAGGTTAAGTATTTATATGTATGCAATATAACATGAGTATATCATGTCCCTTAGGACTTCAATACCTTTGTTTGTCTTGAAGTGACAGCAGACTCTTGCATGTTAATCAGACTAAGGGTTACCTGTGGGTTAAAGCAGCACCCATACAGAAACACAGAGAAGCATTGTTCCTCCAGGACTGTTATCTAGTTATCTCTGATTCAGAACATAGGCAAACTGACATAACTGTAGATTATCTTAAAATAATCACACATGGTCTTTACAATACACCAGGTTGTTTCAGTATCAGGATAGAGAGCGCATCACCGTACGCAACAGAAGCGATCACACCCAGCAGAAGAAAGCTTTTTCTAAATTGGATTAGAGAATAAATCCGTCACCTTTACGGCAATGGCTTTTTCACCCTGTTCCTCCAAGGCACTCCAACTCTGATGACCTTCTCAAGGAGGAAGGCAACACCCAGCCTCCATGCTCATTAAACTGGGAAAGTTGTCCAGCATCCTGCCACCTACATCAGCCAACTAAGAGAAACGCGGGTCCTTTCCCTCGTTACTGGAACCCTCACACGGAGAGAATTTCAAATGCCTCCTCCGAGGTAAAGTTCCGAGATGTTTTGCTTCACTGATTCTGAAAAACAATGTGCGTTTTTTTTTTCCTGAAGGGGGTGGAAAGCAGAATATGCAATGCACCTGTCTTTGATGGATGAGTTTATCACTAGTCACAAAGCAGTTACATAAGCAGCACCGTTCTCCCAATTGTATGAAGTGACAAGTGTTGGGGAGAAAAAAACATCACTGGTAACAAATGTGAAACTTTAAAACTGTTTCAGAGGAGAAGAAAACCGAGTGGCAGGTCACCCCCCATCGCATGCTGCAAGATTTAAAACACTCCTTTCTTCCGGGGCCACGCAATTTTCAAGTGATGTCTGTCTGATTTAATGTGTTTAAGCAAGAAGAGTCCCCCAAACAAATGTCATTGACAGTCGCAGTGGCATCAGTTACAGAAACGGTACTGACAACAAAACACTGGATTCTCTGGCAAAGGTCAGCCGTAAATCTCTCTAAAATATGTACAGCTCGTAAAAGTAGTGAATTTGCAACTGTGATTGAAACAGATGTTTATAAAATCAGCATTTAAATAAGAAGGCATTGTAAAATAAAGGGAGATGAAATTAATGTAACAGGTCATTCCAAAAGGGAACAGGGGGAAGAAAATGAACAGAATGGTGTTCACAAGTGGGCCCAGGTTGCTTTGCAACCACAGAACAGAGCGTTGCAGAAGCTACACTAACCAGCTCAGCTGCGTGAGGAGTGATTGGACCGTAGTATAGACAAGCATTTGCCTTACATTGTTTTATTCTAGCAACTTACCTTCGACCCTCAGATTCTATCTCCAGATTGCTGTGTATGGAAGGTCAAAGAAGAGGCTGCTTGGTCAGTTTGTTTCCTTTGTCACTTGGAAATCCAGCTTTAGCTCAACGAACCCAATTCTAGTTTTAACAAAACATGAAAAGCTTCTAGCACGGCGCACAAGGATCACTTTCAGATATCAACAGTGGGAGAGCCAAGGCAGCGGGTGGAACCCAAGGGTGCGTTCTCCAAACACCTAAGAAAGGCTTCAAGAATTCCTTTTCCAAACAGGTGTGAGCAATTATCCAAGCCACATCAGCATGTGCCTCTAGCCTAGCTGAGACCAGCCACACTGTTTGGGTTTTGGTTTAACAAATAAAGAGACATTGCCCAGGGTCAATTCTAGGGCAAAGTGGCAGTGAGCTACTTTACATAGCCACACACAAAGCTGGTGCCTGAACGTTCCATGATGCTCCTGCGTGTGAAGTGAATCTTAAGCATTTTTTTTAAGCATGCTCTCTCCCTGCTTCTAAGCAGCAGGCGGAACTTGGGTGGCCTGGCTGTGTTCAGGCCTCCTGCTGCTGGCTGCAATCTTTCTTGTAGGCACAGATGAAGGGCACAAGGGCAGCCCTGGCTTTAAATCTTCATGAAATAAAAAAGATTGTGACTGAAGTTTAGTTTGGCCTGCTTACTCAACTGAGAAAGAACAAAGACGTTAGCACCGGCCTGGGACAATAGGAGAGAGCTTCTAAGGCAAGTTTTAGGAAGTTTGTTCTCAGTGAAAATAACTTCATACATAAATATGTTGTCAGTGTCATGGGAGGGATGGCTGCTCTCAAGTCGATAAAGGTAGATCTTGCTGAAATATGTATAGCTAAGGTCATTTTTTATGATTTTGTATAGAACTCACCATTATGTCAAATTAATTAGCATGAATAAGAAAGAACTCCAAAACGTTGATGGAAAATTGAAACTAAGTTTATATTGGTGGAAAAAAAAAAAAGAAGAAACTTGGGCCCAGCGCGGTAGCCTAACAGCTGAAGTCCTCACCTTGCATGTGCCAGGATCCCAAGTGAGCACCATTTCTAATCCTGGCAGCCCCACTTCCCATCCAGCTCCCTGCTGGTGGCCTGGGAAAGCAGTCAAGGATGGCCCAAAGCCTTGGGACCCTGCACCCGTGTGGGAGACTCGGAAGAGGCTCCGGGCTCTGGCCATTGGGGCCACTTGGGGAGTGGATCATTGGACGGAAGATCTTTCCTCTCTGTCTCTGCTTCTCTATGTAAATCTGACTTTTCCAATAAACATCAAATAAATCTCAAAAAAAAAAAAAAAAAACTGAATAAAAATCCAGAGCTGGCCATTTTTCCAGTGTAACAATTTAACTCAATATCTATTCTGCGTCAACAACAACATATTTAATCTAGTACAATGAATAGATAACCATGATAGATATCACGGAAGTATAGGGAGCAAAGAACGACAGAATATTATTTTTACTGTTAAGATGTCTGCTTTATGGCTAGAGAAACATCCTTACATTGAGGCTACCAGTTGTCTTGAATGTTTTCATTCTCAGTCCAAGGGTCAGCCATGTTTCTAAGGAAATCTGGTACTCTCCATTGGAAACTGATGTAGAGGCAAGAGAGAATGAAACTGCAATAAACACACAAGTGTTTTTGTTGGATCTAAACATGTTCATCGGTTTTTAGACACCCAGGAGCACCTTAACATTTGGTAAGACTATATTCACCTTTGTTAAAAACCTGCAATCGGTCTAGCATCTATAAACATTACAAAGAGACAAAAAAAGATATAGGACATAAAAGGCCGCATTCATGTTTTCCACCTTTAACCTGCCCTGTATGTCTGTAATGCTAACAGCAGAAAAGGAAGCTATCCCCCTTCCTTTATACTGTGGAAGTATGACACCAACTACACGGGTCTAAATAAGACAAGTGCCATTGAAGTATCTTAGGAAAAGTAAAGCAGTTGTGTTCTCTCAGGGCCGAGAGCACTGCTATTCCAGGTGTGAAGTGACCCTGACTCATTTTCACCTCTTCTCTGTTATTCAGGGATATTGAAGATTTAATTCCAACGATATCTCTATATTGTAAGATTGCATAGGAGTTCCTTGGCTTACATAGTTCTTCGATTACTCTTTAACAGCTGTTTGAAAATTATACTTCAAATGAGAAAGAGATCAAAATGTTCATTATCCTCATCTCATCAATGCACATTGTATATGTGTATTAAGAATAAATAAATTAGGGCCCGGCAAAGTAGTCTAGTGGCTTAAGTCCTCGCCTTGAACGCGCTGGGATCCCATATGAGCATTGATTCTAATCCCGGCAGCCCCACTTCCCATCCAGCTCGCTGCTTGTGGCCTGGGAAAGCAGTGGAGGATGGCCCAAAGCCTTGGGACCCTGCACCCACGTGGGAGACCCTGAAGAAGCTCATGGTTCCTGCCTTCGGATCGGCTCAGCTCCAGCCACTGGGGACACTTAGGGAGTGAATCATCGGATGGAAGATCTTCCTCTCTGTCTCTCCTTCTGTCTGTATATCTGACTTTCCAATAAAAATAAATGTTTTTTTTAAAAAGAATAAATAAATGAAATGAATTCAAGGAAAATGAAATTAAAAGATAAATCTATTTTGCTGCAAAAACCTTTGAAAGTAGTACAAATCAGAAATGTTCAAGTTTTTGGAAAATATATATGATGAAAATCCTGTACCTGGATTTCAAGGAGTTTTTGCACCAAATTATCTCAATTTCATTTTTTCTTGTGTTGGGGAATTTATTTATTCTCTGAAAGACAAAGTTACAGAGAGGCAGCAACAGACATAGAAAGAGAGATCTGGGCCCAGCACAATGGCCTAGCGGCTAAAGTCCTTGCGTTGCATGCTCCAGGATCCCATATGGGTGCCAGTTCTAACCCTGGCAGCCTCACTTTTCATCCAGCTCCCTGCTTGTGGCCTGGGAAAGCAGTCAAAAACACAACCTTGGGACCCTGCACCTGCGTGGGAGACCTGGAAGAGCTCCAGGTTCCTGGCCTCGTATCAGCGCAGCTCTGGCCGTTGGAGCCCCTTGGGGAGTGAATTAACGGAAGGAAGATCTTCCTCTCTGTATATCTGACTTTGCAATACAAATAAAAAATAAATATAAAAATTAAAAGAAAAAGGAAAGAGGGAGGTATCTTCCATTTCCTGGTACATACCCCAAATGGCTGCAGCAGCTGATGTTGGACGAGGCCAAAGCCAGGAGCCAGAAACCCCACATGGTTCTCCCATGCAGGTAATGGAGGGCCAAGTTCAACTACCATCTTTTGCTGCTTTCCCAGGTGCATTGCCAGAAGAAGAACTCAACTTGGCACCCGTACAAGTTATTGGTACTGCAGACAGTGGCTTAACCCACAGTACAACAACTCCAGCCCCTCCATGGTTTTGTCAAGTATGTGCATACATTATTAAAGTTAATTCCACCTGCTTGTATTTTTGTTTTTCAGTTCCATAATGTGACAGCTAGAAAAAAATTTCCTTCTATGGCTCAGCTTACACGTCTAAGAAAATAATGTTATCTAAAGGTGCTTAAACAGAGTTCTAGCAGGAGTCCCACTTGCATAGCAGCTCAGCATCTGTAACCATTGCTAATTCCAAAGGATGCAAATTCAGCTTTCTTAGTAGTTTATTGCCTATCTAAGTAGGACATGTTTTTCCTATTTCAAACTGAACATCTAGTTTGGAAAGGACTTTCCTGGTGATATTTCCTCCCACATTTTAGGTGTGAGTAAAATTTTAAAATAGTTTTGCCGGTGACATGGAAACACTTGCTTCATTAAAAGATTTCTGGTTGCACTCACCATGAGCTTCCTAGAGTGCGCTTACAGTACCAGAATGTACAAAAACAAGCAAACAAAATACAAGGATAGGAAGTATGAAAAAAAGGAAAAACAAGCCATCAGGATGGGAAAAATGGAATTGAAAGACAAGTTTACTTTGTGGAGAGGAAACATTGAAATCCATGCAGATGAAGGTCTTCAAAAAGTTCCTGAGATTAATATTATGAACAAACACGGAGGGATTTCAACATTTTGCACACTAAAACAGACTTAGCCTTTAGTTGTAGTTTCCAAAAACTTTTTGAAGGGCTTACACATGGTTAGTGTTCAATTAGTGATCCGGTACTTCGAATTAAGCATCTTTATCTGATTTAAAGAGTGACTTCTGTAAAAACAAACTTTTTTTTTCCTTGAAAGTTTTGAGTCTGTTGCTTAAAGAAAAATGGCCTGGCTTAACTAAGATGTAAAGTATTAAGGACATTAGCTTCCTTTCATGTAACACTTTTGGAATTGGACAGAGGTAATAATATGTGGGGCTGAAATCTCTAAGTCCTGGGAGACATTGTTTTTTTCATGAAAGTTTGGATCTGCAACTAATTAAAAATGAGACACGTTTTGTGGAGATTTAAATTCACAGTGAAACTGTCCCAATGACAAAGATATGTTGGAAGACAAAACTCTGTTTTTCTCCTTCCCTGTTGTTTTATTTAATGACTGGTAATAAAACAGAAAGAAATACACTTTAGCCCTAAGGCACATCTGGAAATGATATTTCAAATAATCTTCCTGCAAGCCTCTCAGAATGAAGTTTAAGCACCTTGGTGACCTCTCCCTCTTACCTCTGGAAACACTCTACGTGAAATCAAAAAATTAATGACAGTATTGCGATATCCTTGGGGTCTGGATAGAATAAACTTGCATTCCTCTCCTTTGAAACTCCACAGCAGTTGCACCGAGGCTCATAAAGGCATTACTTGCAATTGCCAAGAAATGGAAACAACTTAAATGTCCATGGGTGGAGGAATGGATGAAGTGTGGTTTTTATATACAGTGGAATATTATTCAGCCTTAAAAAGGCAGTAATTAAAAATATCATCTCATTTGTTTGAAAATTAGAACAAAAGAGAGAAGGAGGGATTCATGGAGAGAAAGAGGAAGAATCCATGTTCTGACTCATTCCCCAATGGCCACAATAGCCAGAGCTGAGGGTCAGGCACTTGTGTCATCTTTCACTGCTTTTCCATGCACATTAACAGGGAGCTGGATGGCAAGAGGAAGTGCTGGGACTTGAACTGATACCCAGATGGGATGCTGGTGTTGCGGACAATGGATTATCCTATTGTGCCACAGAACCAGCTCGGGAAGGACTAACTAAAATAAGCCATTTGTGTGAGGTAGCAAGACTGGTGACATTCCTTGAAACCAAAAGTAGAACTGTGGTTGCTAGGGACAGGAGGAGAGCGGGAATTTAACAGGCCCAGAATATAAATTTTATATTCAGTGTATTGAATATCGAATGCAATATTCAAAATTGAACTCAACAATGTAAATGTACCTGATATTGCTGTATTACATACATAGAAACCGTGTGTTAAAAATTATGTATCTTCACACTTACACATTTTAAATAACACACACACACACACACACACACACACACACACACATCTCCCATACCAGTGCCTTCTGCCTTCAATACGACTATTTAGCTGACTGAGCCAGAGATACTCATACTGTCCAGAAGATAACAAAAATTCACCTTGTGAAGAAGGCTCCAGAGACATCTTAGAGACATCTCTCCCACTGCCGTACACACAGGTGAAAGGAATGAGGCCCAGGGAGCCGAGCGTCTCTGACCTAAGAACATAGAACTAATCGGCAGTTCAGCCAGAGCCAAGAGTTAAATTCCTTCGCATCACAATGTATTGGGGTTTTTTTTGGATGCATCTTTGTGACCCAGCAAAGACTCTGGAGAAACATGTTATTATGAAATATTTCTAATGAAAAAAACTTAGATGTTAATCATTGTCAAGGTCTTACTTTCATCGGTTATGTACCCCAAAGCTCTTTAGCAAATGTGAACAGGGTGAAATATAAAAATGATGAGGTCTCACTCGTACATGACGTCTCAGAATGTCTGGATGTCAGCAGGTCCACTTCGATGGTTTTGGTCTTCTTTGTCTCCAAGTCAATGGTAGCTGAGTCACTTGCTCAGACCAAACTGGGAAACAAGCTTTGGTGAGGTTCAGGGGACTAGAATGTTTAGAAAACTACCTTTTTTTTTTTTTTTTGGACTTCTGATTAACTGTAAAGAGATAAAGATGAGTTTACACCATTAGAACTATATCCTCATCATTTAGAATTTTCTGGCAATGCTTGTATAGTATAAATCTTCTAATCTGTTTCTCTGAGTCCGCCCATTTTGTTCTCCAGAGCCTCTGACTCACCCAGCCACCTGCAAACGCGATTCCCTTTATAATTCCTTTTCTACCGTCCACTGAGAATAACAGCAGAAAGTTCCCGTGCTCAGAATCCATACTATATACAATGCTTACTTTCTCTTTCTGTGCTAGGAAAGTGGGGACTTCTGAGAACAGTGACTTCTGAGAACAGACGCACAGTAACTCTTGCTTTTCATTTGATCAGCCTCCAGAGCACCATATCTCAATCCTACTGCTATTATTGTGGTGTACAGCTTTTGTTACTGCAGCTCTTTAGGCCTTCAGCTTCCCAGCTGTCCACAGAGGCAGTCTGAACACGCTTTGGGCGAATCAGAAGACACATAGGAAGTGTTACATCAGTGAAGGAAAACCCACTGCTCCGTCACAGAAACGTGGGTGTAAAACAATCGGCCAGCTCCAGCAAGTTGATAGTTTCAAAATTAAAACCACACTGTGTTGCTTCAGTGACATCACATTTTTGTGTAATTGGGTATCCATCGGTTATTGAAATATAAATTGAGTACCATATAATAGCTAACATGCTACATGCATGAGGACAGCTCTGGCTAGTTTGGAGTCCAAGGCTTGAGAAGTTCTACAGTATGCAACAAACACACAGATTTCTTTAGTTAAAAAAAAAAATAACTGTGATTGCTTAAGAATAAAATGAAAATAGTGTTTCCAAAATATGTGCAATATTTTCTCAGGATGGTTTCTAAAGTTATTAGGGTGTAATCATATATTGACTTGTTTGGCCCTAAGGACATAACAAACAGCTAGGTTTGTGCCATTTCTGGGAACACCATGGGCAAAACCTCTTTGAACTGGTAAGGTTTGGAGCTTTCTATTGTATGAAGTGCTGGAATTGATACTGTGGTGCTGTAAAGTAGCTTGAGATGCTACAAAATACTGTTATGAAATTACCCTCTTGTCTTGTACCTGATATTGACACCTCAGACACCTTCTAACAACAATGACAAGGAGGAGGAAGCTTATTACAAGAACATTGGACAACCACCAGAAATGAAAATTTCCTCAGAAATACCACTACTAACCTGAAATGTGAATACATTTCTGCTTAAATGATGGCTCTAAGGCATGCTGAGGCGTCAGCTATCACTGGCTGCCCATCTTAGAACCACATACTGAGAAATTCTCATTCTATTTTACAGCATTCAAAATACAGAAGACCTAAAAAAAAAAATTCCCTCTAGTCTTGACATTCCTGATCCTGCCAAAATGCATCAGCACATGATTAGCAGTGGTGCACCTGCAGCAATCATCTTTCACAGAGGAAAATTTCCAGGCAAGCACCTAAGATAAGAGTTTCTGACCCCTCACATGTCTCTTGACTTGCGATGTGATGTCACTGTGAAACCTATGGAAGGGATTCATAGATAGGCTTATTTTCCCCTTATTAAAAATGAAAATGATTATTTTTTGGACATTCAGTGGAACACTAAAATTCATTATGTTGATTGCAACACAAAACCCCATGCTCTAAGTTCCCTTAATTTGATTGAAAGCAGCCATTTAACCTAGCAGATATTCTCCCATATATCCTGGCTCAGGTTCCTATTCCCAGCTTACCACTGATGTAGACCCTGGGAGACAACAGTAACGACTCAAGAACTTGAGTTCCTGCCACCTGTGGGAGGTCCAGGTGCTGTTCCATGTTCCAAGCTTTGTCCTAGCCCAGTACCAGAAATTTTGAGCATTAGAGGACGAGCCCGCTGATGCGAGGTTATCTCTCTCTCTCTCTCTCTCTCTCTCTCTCTCTCTCTCCGTCTGTCTGTCTGTCTCAACCTGCATTGTGTTATAGCAGATTAAGCCACAACCTGTGATGCCAGCATACCATTTGGGTACTGGTTCATGTCCAGGCTGCTCCATTCCCAATCCAGCTCCCTGCTAATACTCCTTGTAGAGACATAGAATATGGCCTAAGTACATGGGTCCCTGCCACCCACATGGGACATGCAGGTGAATCTCGTGGCCGCGGGCTCCTGGCTTTGACCTGGCCCAAGCCTGGCTGCAGTCACTTAGGATGTGAACTAGTGGCTAAAAGATCACTAGTAAATCTTAAATATATAAGTAAGTAGATCTCCGGTTCTCAAATAAGCAGTGTAAATATAATGCTCCCTTTGCAATTCCAATTCTGTACTCTTGTTTATAATAGATGGAATAAAGGTAGGGATCATTTCCAGTCATGTTTAGGTTATGCCTTTCTTGTCTAGTTTTACTCACATATATTTTTTTCTAGACGGCAACTACAATACATGTGAGGAAACAGTAACACATTCCAGTGAAAATTCTAGTGAAGCATATTTGGACTTGCTTGAAGCAGTTTTATCAACAGAATTGATTTTTTTGGTCATTCAGCATGTCTCTCCCTACATGTGCAGCAACTATAGCTGAATTATGGGGCAATGTTGGACACTTGTCTTAATTATCTCCATCTATAATTAGCTAATGACAACGAACAAATAAGACTGTATCCTGGATGCCCCCTTTGTCTGTATCTGGTCTTCATTCATTACACCCGAAGAGACTTGCCTTGTTACAAGCCATGTGTCTGGCACAGATGGCGTGCATGTGTCATCTCCATTTCTATCCTAATGCTTCGAGGACATTCCTGTTGCAGTACTTGACAGTGGCAGAATCTTCAGGAACCTACTCTAAAGCCATCTGGTATTGATTTTTTACCTCCAACCCCTGAGGTTTACTAAGTGTCTCCACATGAAGGAGGCAGTAAGTTTGGCCACTACCACTTAAAGTGACTTCTAGTTCCTCACTAAGCCTATTAATGGGATGTAGAAATAGTCTTGACAAGCGTGCTGTACCCTTAAGAGTGGAAGGATTATACAGTGATGGTGAGAGATTGTTTCATGTTAACAAGATAGCATCTAAATCTGAAGGGTCCCCGTGCAAACATAGCCCTTGAACTTAGTAGTTTGAATAAGTCAGAAACCTCTTTGATGTGCTTAATATCAAATCGCTGTGGCTGTGAGACGAACTTTAAAAGTTACATTCAAACAAGCTATCATAATTATCTGAAGGGAAAGCTGGTATTATGCATACAGAGGGCTTGGCTAATATATGATTTGGACATTTTTATTGTGTTTAGGTTTCTGTTAGTGTTTTGTTGTTGTCTCTGAGCAGTGTAACTGTGATAGCTCAAGAAAAGGTATGTAATGGTCTTAAACTGTATTCAAACTTTTTCATGTGTATGTCAGGTGTCATTGTTTCAAAAGATGCAAATTCTCTAACGTGTACATGTCACTGTCAAAGCTTACTCTCCATGTTAAATAACAATGACTATGATTTAAATAAACTAAGAAGACATTTTTGCAGTAATATTCAAGGCAGCTTTGCTCTCTATTCCTTAACACAACAGGCAAGGACTCATTTTGTTAAAAGACATTTCTTGGACAGGTGTTGGGCACAGTGGGTAAGACCTTGTTTATGATGCCCGTGTCCTGGCTTCGCTCCTAACACCAGCTTCCTGCTCCTATACATCAGCGCCAGTAGTTGGTCCCTGCTATCCACAGGGAGACCTTGATAAAGTTCCTGGCTCCAAGCTTGCTTTTGGCCCATTTGGGGCCAAAAAGGTTTCTCTGTGTCTATCTTGGAGCCTTTCATAAATAATTATTTAATTGATTAAAAATAATTATTTCTCTAGTACCTCAGAGATACATTACATAAAACTATCCTACGATTACTTCAAAGACCTCACACTGTTTGTGAAGCTTTCAGTAATGTTTCAGTTTGTGCCATTATAACTTGTTTCTCTTTTAACCCTTAAAATGCAACTCCTGGAAAAATCTCTTCTCTGCTTAAGTCACAGTTTTCGAATCTATCTTTCTTTCTCAAGAGCTGGAGTACTGTTCTTCTTAGCTTTGTTTTTCTGCAGGTATTCTTCACAGGGTTTCCTGGGTAGCACATTCTGAAAACCCTTTCTCGATGAACAGTCGTGATTGAAAGCGATGAGTGGGCATCCTGAACATTCGGAGTTTTTCACTTGCTACTTGCCCCCTCGTTGCACGCCATCCAGGAAGGGACAGCCTCTTTAAATGATCAGGTAGAAAATATCCTATTTTTTTTTTCCTAATTGACTCAAGGTTGACTCAATCTGTGGCTTGCCTAGGATTCCACAGCTGATCCTTTATGCCTGTCAGGGTCTCTAGAAAAGGGGGCTTTCTCCTGCTTGTCGGTTAATCCAGATCGCTTGGGTTGCATTCTTCCTTCATTGCCAGTGCTGCCAGGCAGATGCAGAGGGCTTGATAAGAATTGGTTTCCTACAGTGGGAAGAAATGAAGGTGTTTTTGTGCTCTCGGACCCACTTTAACATTGGATTCTGCTTTGAGGAATGGTCCCTGCTTTTCTCATTACTCTAAAGCAGTTATTGAAAGTCAACTGAATTTTACAAGTCCAATCATAAAAAAGTTTCTTTGCAGTACTTCTATTGAACAAAGACTAAACAATTAGGTAGAAACTTTGCATACAAAGAAATGAATAGAGGTTTCCCCCACCCTCCTACCTGCAGATGGCCATGCAGTTTGGATACTGTTGCAGTACTCAACTTGTCCTGGCTTGCTTAGGACAATGTCAGGATTAATACTCCCATGAAACTTTCTGGTCTGGGCAAACTGAGATAGCTGGTCATTCTATTACTATTGAGCAGTACAGTTAATTTGGCTTAAATTCTCCTCTTTGGAGAATCTAACTTTCTCTGAAATTGTTTCTAAACAAAGCTCCTTTCATAGATACCAACTCTGTAATAAACAAGCTCAACTTGTTTCATGGTAACTTGAGGTCAAACAACTCTTTGCAAGGGTGCCCTTCATTTATGAAATACCCTCTTTTCCTAATTCCCAGCACCCTATTTTTATCCCCTTTCATGTATCTATTTGCAAGCTTTGGAAGACTTTATAAAATGCAAACACTTGAATTCTGTTTTCATGAATTTATTTGGTTGTTTTTAAAGTAAGATCTCA
Source organism: Ochotona princeps (assembly GCF_030435755.1). Lineage (NCBI taxonomy): Eukaryota > Metazoa > Chordata > Mammalia > Lagomorpha > Ochotonidae > Ochotona > Ochotona princeps. The sequence goes on from NC_080862.1 coordinate 5,526,236, forward strand.
TTTCAATGAAAAGAAAAGCAGTAAGTAACGCTATTTAAATTATTAACTGCTGATTGACCTTGGATTATCATTATACACAATCTTACTACTTTGTTTTCTAAATCACATTATGTATAGGTTACTATTGCATAACAGAATCATGTAAAATAAATTTAAAATTATATGTAATTTAAGTAAAGGAAAAATCTATGATGTTCAGAAAAATCCACCTACAGCACTTCACCATTTTTGGCCAGCACAGCTTATGGGAGCTTCCACAGGGAATGATCTAGCGTTTCTGTGCAGAAAGACACCATGAAGGGAAGGAACACACTGGTCCTCCTCCAAGAAATGAAGTAAGAGAGTCTGAAAATTGCCTACGCATAGGAAAAACTTAGGGTGTCAGTCGAAGAATGAATGAGATGTAGGAATAAGACAGCCAGAGGCAGAACAGAGTTTGGCAAGTAAAAAACTGTTAGTAAGAAAATAAATGTTAGAATATTTTTATTGGATCGGAGAAACGTTCCTTAAATCCCCTTGTTCATTCATTCACTCAAAAACACCTTCTGCAAGACAGCCAGAAGTAAAAGAAAAGAAAAGAATTGCCCTATTAGAATTTATTTTCTTCTGTGGTAGTCACAATAAATAACAAAATATATTAAGTGTATTGTATTTTTTAAAGTGTAAAACCATAGATAAAAATAGAGTTGGTTTAGGTACACCGGAAAGACAACGTACAATCTACAATCCCATTGTAATCTTGGCCAAAGTTGTTAGCCTATGGAAACAATAAATGAAAATACTGACTTTGAAAAATTGAATTGAGATTCCAAGGGCTGTTTGACTGCTGGTCTGTGGCTCCTGGCAGATGAAAAGGGGCCAAGGGGCTGATGTCACCTGGACTCGGCCCATCCACAGCCTGTCTTTCCTGTAGATGAGATAAGCAAGGCAATGGGGCTAACAATGCTCAGTTACGGTAGGGAACCTCACAAAAGTTATTTTATGTTCATAAGCATCTTACAGCAGACTTTTTCTATTGTGATCTGGAGTAAGATGTGAAAGTTAAGACTTCACTAAGGTGACAGACAAGAGATTTCTATTTTTATCCTTTTCTGGTGTCCATACTGTTCAAAAAAATTTTTCAGGATTTTAACTAATAATTGACTTTATTGTATATGTGAACATGTTTGTGTGTTATAGAAGCAAATACTACGATTAAGCAGATTTTTGAATGACACAGAAAAATTAAGTCATTAAGCCAATAATAGCAGGAAAGCCCTTTGGGTAGGGAATGTTATATTGCCCAGTAACTCAACATCATAGAATATAGTTAAAGTTTTCTTTTGTAAAATTCAATCCTGAGAGGAAATGTTTGCCAATGGAAAGAATGAATCAATGGATGGACAGATGAAAGGACAGGTGAATGTAATAGCTACAAATCCTCATGCATTATGCAAACTTAGCCACATATATACTGCTGCTTTTTATTAAGAAAACTAAATCTCCAGAGGAGAAACATTATATAAATCGTACTGTTTAAAAATGGCTGTGTTCATTATGCGGAGCTTAATTATGGTCATCATTTACCAAAAAAATCAAAGTCTTGTCAAAGAATTCATAATAATTAATGTTTCTCATTAAAAATTAATGAACAACTGGCTTGTTCCGAAGGTGTGAAGCCTATAGCATACCACTCCTTTCCTGTTTAAAATAATTAATATCCATGCAAATTAGACTCAAATTACTACATCTTAGATGGCTACTTAGTACTACAGACTATGGATTTGTTTATTACTGTATAGAAGCCAATTATGTTTGTCAACATCAGCCAGATCATGCTGGAAATCTCAGTGGTTTAAAAAGACAAATGTTTCTTACATGCAAAAAGTGAAGGGAGCTTTTGAGGGGCCCTCTCAGCAGCTCCCCTCCATGGAGTGAGTCGGCAAGCCTTTTGCTGCCATGTCATGCCTAGGTATTTCAGGTGAATTTCAGGATCACCAAGAGAGGCAAAAGAGAGCAAAGAGAGGCAGGACATTGAGCATTTGCTCTTAAAGATTCCCATCGGAAATAATACACATCACTTCTCTTGATCGGCTAATTCCACACAGTTCTGACCATTGCTCATCTGGGAAATGTGTGGAAGCAGATGATATTCAATGAATATGTATCTATCATAGCAGTATCAAAGCCCAAAGAAGAGTATTGACAAAAAAAAAAAAAAGGCAGATTGTGCAACTACTAGGTATGAACTAGCCAATGATTTGCATAAAATATGGAGGAAGTATGTAGAAGACAGCATGGTCTTCTGAAGCCCATCTTCAGATCCCTGTTAGTGATAGAACCCCTGTGTATTCACCTGATCACCAGGCATTGAAATCATCGCCCACAGTTCGAGACAGATCAAGCCATCGCTGAAAAAGACATTCCTCTAAGGAAAATGGTAGAAGCTGCGTCCTTAGGTGTAAGGTTATAAACATGGCAAGGAAAAGCCTGTTGTTCAGACAGACTGTTGCAGTCTGAGGAATGTCCTCTCTCGGCCAGAGTAACTAGTGAGAGTGCTTTTACTGGAAAGGAACAACTCTCCATTTTGAAGTCTTGTTTGAGAATGCACACCCTTTAACTTCACTTTCTTTGTCCCTAGGCTAAAACAGCAAATCAGCGAAGGACTGGGTTAATAAAATACATATTTTAGCAGCATTTATCTGGCATTGATTGGCCGAGACCATTTACACTAAAGTGTGGAATGTTTAATACAAGTGTTGGCCAGCTCCTCAAGGAGCTGATCTCAAGGTTATAGAACTGTAGCAGTAATTTATGTAGCTTCAAATGAATGTGTCCTCAATTAGGTTGGTAGGCATTGGAATAACACAACAGGGATTTGTATTTGCCTATGTCTCAGCTGCAAAGGTTTAGTTATTGGATTGTCTTGCCTATATTTAGTCCTCCAATTCATGATTGTTTCATGTAAGGACTGGAAGGTCTCTTCATTCTGATTAGTGAGGACCCAATCCTGACATCACAGGAAGTGGTCTGATCCCACTGGAGGCAGCATAGGAGCAGACATAGACCAAGATGCCAGCAGACAGTATTATCTCATGGGTTCTGCTCAGGGGAACGCCTTCTCCTCCTAATCTGAATCCGTCAGCATATCAAACTTTCCTATAAATTCCATCTTAATATGAAAATATTTCACACAGAGCACTCCAGAACTTATTACAGGATTCATTTTGCTATTATTCAGATCTTACACTCATGCTTCAAATTCTTCTAATCCACTAGTCTTCACAATGGTTGTTCATAATGCTCTGGATTTGAACTCCAGCTGTCTCTTGTTTAGATGGAAGAAGTACAGCAGCATTACCATGCCTTGGTTAGATGGGTCAAGAAATATTTTAAACTCAACATGTGAATGGCTCATTCTCTATCAACTCCATCCACCCAGATCCCTGTGAAATTTCTCCGTCTTGACATACACATCTAATGTGCAAATAGTAATGCTGCATGAACAAATTTAACAATAATTATTATCATTTTTTTTTACTTGTTTATAAGCCTGTGAGAGATGAGAAGGAAGATTGCTCAACCACAGGAGCCAACAGAGACTGGTCAGAAAGCCCACCAGCAGATGTCTCTGTTAGATACACTATAGTAAATTGTTTACACCCCTTTGGGAAGGTCCCAAGCCTCTCCAGTTGAGAGTGAAACCTGCTTGTGTACACATACAAAAATTTCAAAACCGCATTTGTACTGTCAGTTTCAGAGTATAGTTTCCATTTAGATTTCCCAGTGAGGTTCAGGGGGCCCATGCATTCTACGGACAGAGAAAGGTTGCTCTCCCCACTCCATTCTTCCCTTGCAGAAAAGTACAATCTTTCTGAGTTCTTCCTTCCCCTAGGAAACAGAAAATAACATTGTAATTGTGCGCTCAGAGGCCATCTGTGTCACACAGGTGCTCACTAGGCACACAATTGTATTCCTTGGGAGTCATAAAGAACTTCTTTATCCCTATTTTTCAGAGATAGGAGGGAGTCTTTCATGCAGCAAATTCAAGTAAGTTGCCAAAACTAGGAAACATGCTGAAGGGGAAGACAGCTACCACAAGAAGGAAGGTGCATAGATCTCTCTCCAAAGCCAAGGATACTCACTACTAACTCGTTTTTGCTTGGCGAACTTAAGTGGGTTTGTGACACAGAGAAGCCATTTCTCCAGGCATTCACCAGGGTAACAGTGAAGGTTATGAGCACTTTATATTTAAGGGCTATAGAACCAAGTCTCAGTTATGAATATGCTTGTGATCTCAAGATACATCATCCAGTGGAAAGAAAATTAAAGTGTGCATCAGAAAACTCCTGTTCTACTGCCAATTTCTCCTTTCATTCTCTGTGATTTTGACTTGCTTATCTTCTCTGATCCTATTCAGTTCTGTGTGACATGGGGGTAATGAGACTACTCTGGATTGTCCCAGGTTTGAATGATTTGTATATGCATAAGTATGTATGTGAATAAATTACGACTGTTTTCCTTTTCTGATTAATCTGATCTACGGGAAGAATTCTGCTTCTGAAAAAAGATTAACAGACGAATGAAATAGATATGATAAAGCTTTTGAATTAGTAAAGCTTGCCTGAAATTTTCGTTTCCATTGAACATTAGGATATACATGTGAAGCCAAGTAAACAGTCAAGATTCTATCCTGCCAAGCTGTGCACGTGTTACAAAGCAACCAGTCAATATATGTCTTTTTTTAACCATCAAATGGTGGCAGAAGGCTGTTTTTGCCAACAACAGGAAGGTGTGTATGCTGTCTCCGCTAAACATCCAATCACCATGAGCTTGTTCAGTTGCTTGTTAAGAATCTATTTCTACCTGGCCCTCCACTGAAGAGAGAACAGATGATGGTTCCTACCACCGGGTGAATTACTCTACAGTCTGGGAGGAGCTTCTCCATATAAATGCACCTAACGCCAACTGATCAATTGGGTGTCATTATCCGAACAAGGGAGTTCCACAGTTGCTGGGTTTTCTGATAAGACACTACATTGATGGACTTTTGATTTAAAAACCACACCTAGGAAGCCCCTAGGTGGGGCTGGAGAGGGCAGAGGAAATGCTTATCACCAAGTTGGGCTAACTGCAGATCCTTTCATTTGAACATAACGTTTCTATTCACAGTGTGTGTGTGGTCTTTGCAATCATAATTAACAAGTGACCTTTCTTCACGTTCTTCACTTCTTAATCCCATCATAAATTGTTTGCTGTTGGCATCTGGGTAGGGTTTGGCAGGCCTTGGATAGCAAGTACAGCCTGAGGGAATTATAGGGCTTGTTGTTTTTAAACTGAAGAAGCTAATTGTGTAAGTATTAACATATGAGTACTAGGCCTAACAAACTTGGTTCTGAGGAGCTGGCAAGGATGTGCCCACTGATACCAGTTTCCTCAGCAAGACAGCGGATTCCCATTCAGCAGAGCCAGTGGAATTCAGGAGCGTGTTCTTGGCTCACAGAATCTAACCATCAATTTTTTCAGGATATTCTTGGACTGATTGGTGAACATAGTCATATTTAAAAATCAAGGAACAGTATATAAACTTTTAATTAAATGAAATATATTCTAAAAGGATAAAAAGTACTCAAGATCCAACGTTTCCTGAATGTTTTACCACTTTATACTTTAGCTATGATTGTGAGGTTGTGTGATCCAGTGTGCCAGTTTGGAAGAAGTCCTGCAAGATGGAGTGTCATGCACACCTCCTCGCACCCCTGCATTCCGGCAGTGCCTTTTGTACCCAGGGATCTGACAATAAGTGAGTACTGACATCCTGGAAATCAGAAATGCCAGAAAGCAGGGCTTGATTGATTGTGTTGCCTCTCCCTTATGCTCAAGGAATGTACTGGTGTATTTTACCTATTGGAACATTAAGTCTTTGAAACTTTAAACAAATGGTATAACCCTAGGATTTCACTGCTTTGAAATCCATTCCTTTCAGTCTTTTGTTCCATAGCTCCTTTAAAAAAATTGTATTGCTTTATTGGAAAGTCGGACACCCAGAGAGGAGGACAGAGAGGAAGATCTTTCGTCCATTGATTTGCTCTCTAAACAGCCACAACGGCTGGGGCTGAGTCGATCTGAAGCCAGGAGCCTTTTCCGGGTCTCCCACGTGGATGCAGGGTCCCAAGGTTCTGGCCTGTCCTCAACTGCTTTCCCAGGCCACAAGCAGGGAGCTGGATGGGAAGCGAGGTTCCCTTATGGAATGCCGGCACATGCAAGGTGAGGACTTTAGCCACTAGGCTATCGTGCCAGGGCCCCATATCTCTTTTTAGAAGACTTTCCCAGATACTTTTCTATACACATCACAAAAACAACCAGTTTTTGATTGGTGGCACCAACAAGTGTTTGATTGGTGAATTCACTGTGTTCCTTAAGCCAGGTAAAACTGAAGTATAATGAAATGTGGACCTGTTTTCCCAAAAAGCAAATACACATGACCAGCCCTTCCCTCTCCAAAACTGGAATCTCAATGGAAACAAATGTAGCCCAGGAGTGACCATCCAACCTGCAGCAATGCTATTTTCCATCTCCTGTACTCATTAGATACCATCCATACTATATCCCTTCCCTGGATCACACCAAAAAGTACTTCCTGGAGGGAAAATCAAATTTTATTGTTATTCTTTAAAAAGTGTCAATGACTAGGAATTTAGATTGTCAAAATCTCACTACTCTTCCATTTGGAGATTCACCATCCTGACCACCCGCTTGCTCTCAGGCCTCTCCCCAGATACCCCCGTTTGGTTTGCAACAGGTCATCAGCACAAAGGGTGAAGAATCTGAAATGTGGAAAGGAAGCAGTTACATAGACCTGCCAAGGAGCAGCTGCCTCCATGGCCAAGTTCACCAGGCAGCAAAAGAGTTCAGCAGTAGATTCCTGTGTCTGTCCTCTTTCAGTGTCATTCAGGTTTGCTTTCCAAGGAGTAGACAACCTCTTTGTAGGAAACTGCGCAATTTTTCAACCACACACTAATGTCTGATAAACAAAAGTAGCATAATATGGGACCTACCCACTTCTATCTTGTGTTTCCATAACATTCCTTGTGAGGACACTTAGAAGCATTCCATTACTAGGTAGGTAAGTGTGTGTGTGTGTGTGTGTGTGTGTGTCCGTAGTTTTGTCAGATATTCAAATGCTGTTTTGGGGGTGAGAGTGAAAAGGACACATACTATCTTAGTGGCATTTCTCTATTGAGAAATTTCATCTCCATTCCTTTCCCAACACTCTTTAAACGTTGATCCAGCCCCCTGACCTGCAAACACATTTCAGTCTTTGTATGCTTTATTGGTAATAGAATCCAGAATCACTCCCAGCCTTATTACCAACACTTGAAGCCAGAGTTTTCTCACAACTTTATCTATTATGGCATGACAAATGTGACTTCAGAAGTATTAGTCACAGCAAATATTTTCCTCACGTGCACCGTCATCAATTTACTTGCCTGGTTAGTAGCTTCTGATGGAATGAAACTGACAAGTTTCTGCCCCTCATCTGAGTTCGCTGGGTCCTTAGATACTTAAGAACGGAAATCAGCATGGTGCCATTAGACACCCTACTTTTCCAAAAAGATGTCTTCTACCAGAGAGGAGAGAGATGGCAACATTTTTATACAAACATGACTTCAAGAAGGATAACAATTCACTTTACTGTAAATTCTAAAAATTGAAGAGGTCAAGATGCTTCGCAATGACTAGAACTCTGTTTTTGTTCTCTCTTACTAAAAACACACTACGGACACTTTAACTCTATCCATGTATGTACTTTCTGCTCAGTTGGACTAAGAATAAAGTATAGTGCAAATGGTAGGGCATGGAAACACCGGTCCACTGGTTGACATTAAGAGCCGTGTGAGTTGACAAATGACCCATTAAGCAGATCTTCCCACCTGGAAGTTTGTTCCATTAGCAGTAAAATGCAAGGTTAGGCCTCACATAGCTTGGTATTGACAATCATCTATTGCTTAAATCCAATAGGTCAAAATTTCAGTCACGTAATAATAAGTTGGGAACCCAGGCACTAAGAGATTTGAAGACTTTACCTTGCATGTTATTGCATCAAGGAAAAGTTTCTAATTCATATTTCTTGAAGTTGAATTGGAAGAACACATTAAACAGTGATCAAATGTTGTAAACCTTTAGGAGAAAAAATTAACAATGAACTTCAGTGTCATTCACTTACGTTGAATGAGCAACTTCCATTCTGAGCTTGGCTTAAGACTGTGGGTATGTTCTGTGACTTCAGCCAAGTCTCTTTAATTCATGTATTGCCATTGTTAGGAACAAAGAACAGTAATGTTCCATTGGAAATTTCCTCTGAGCTCTAGAAGACAAGATTTTTGGCCTTGATGTCTGCAGTTTCTCAGAAGGCTGAGGCTAGAAATCTAGAGTGTTTGTGGTACAATGACAGTAGCAGAAGTCATCCTGAAGAGGGGAACAGGTGCAGATAGAAGCTTTCTCAGCACATGTCAGAATTCTGGCCTCCTGAGCCTCAAAACATGCAAATTCACTGAATGAAGAAGAAAAGGAAGACTCTTCCACTCTCTCCACATTCATATATTAATCTGCATACCGGGGCTTTCAAATGTGATTCATTATGTACCATTTTCTTTACTCTAACCCATCTGCTAAGGTTTTCTTCTACAGTGCAGAAGGAATTCGAAAGAGAAATGTAACTTTAACGGAGAAGATAGTAACAGCATGACACAGTTAGCACCACCTGCACCAGGAAAGATTCAAGATGGTATTTGTCAAATATTGTAAGATGTGTGTCTGCTAGCTGAGGGATAACAGGATGTTTTCAGAGACTGTTTTAAAGTTCTATGGCCAAGAAAAAAAAAGCTACATTTGCTTCTCATAATAGTAGTTATCATTTCTCTTGCAAAATGTTTATCTACTGATGATCTCACGGTGGCTTCCTTTGGATTGTCTTCTTGCTTTATTTTCTCCCCTAGAGAAAAAGCAAACATCTTGGTTCCTGTCTCTATTATAAGTGCTAAGCATGTGCAAAGTTAAAACAAAGGCTGCACATTTCCAAGGAACCGCGTAAGTACAGGCAAGTGTACTCTAATAGAAATGCTATGGGGTGAGCATTTAGTAACAAACAACTTGGTTCTGGAAGAGTGAGAGCAAAGGCTGAAGAAGAGAACAGGTGGGGAGAGAAGAAAAGAGAACACGGGTGTAAATCCTTCTGCAGAAGAATAGATTTTACTCAACTTACAACTTGAAAACCATGCTTTATCTAGCATCCTTAAACTATATCTGTTAAAATCAGTTAGTTGTTCAACCAGGAATAAGCGAAATTACCAATCACCTCCATTTGGAGACTTGAGGTTTTAGTCTTTTTTTTATCCTACACTGCTTCCTGATACTAGTTTTATTGGGTTTTAATATGACCTTATGAAATGATTTAAACCATGATTAAAAAGTGCAGTTATAAAAAAAAAGAAAAGAGCAGTGTGATAGACCCAATACTAAATAAATGAATGTGCAATTATAATGATACGCAATTAGGGTAGACACAGACACGCATGAGGGATACAGAATGAGACCCCAGGAATCTCCAAATTTGTGAATTCAAAAATATTTTTAGTACAGGGATTCCTATTGAGAGTCACCTGTCTCTTGGACATCACTTCATACCAAATATTCTTTGAGGTTGAGGTCGTGCTCGGGTAGTAATTTTGGCAGTAACTGGCTTACGATTCTGCAGCTTCATGATTCCAGATTCCTGGTTTGCCTATGGAGTTTATGATGGTCTTTTCAATGTTATTTACCTAAATCACTGCCAAATAGATATTATATTATCTTCCCAAAACTTCTGGTTACTGTCCAAGGCCTCATTATTCTTTATTTTTAACGGCTTTATTGAAGTGCGGTTGATAGATAAAAAAAGAAACCCAGAATACATTTAATGCATGCAGTTTGATAAGTCGCAGCATACACATGTACCCATGATAGCATTACCATAACCAAATCCACAAACACATCCATCCCCTCCAGTTTCCTTATGTCTCTTTTTCCTTTTTTGGGGGGGAGTTGTTTTTTTTCTTTTAGAAATAGAGGAGAAGGTTAAACCCTTCAACCTAACATTTATTCTCTTAACAAATTTTCAAATGCACCACACCTGAGTACTGACTAAAGGCACCATGTCTCGTAGCAGGTCTCAAGAGTTTATCCAACTTGAGCATCTGTAGCTTTCTACTCATTACACAGGTCTACATTTGCCTTTTCCTACACCCTCTGGTGAGGACCACTCTACTTGTTTCTGTAAGTTTGACAGTTTGAGGTATCTCCTGTGAGTGAAGAAGAGCCCTGGATTCTTTCTGCCTCCCCAAACCTACCAACCTACTTGGCTTGCTTCCTCTCTCTCTTTCTATCTCTAGTTTTCACTGCTACCATTCTACGTAAGACTGCTGGCATGCACTCAGTTAATACCTAGTGACTGTTTTCTTACACTTCTTTACTTCTGAACCAATACCAAAAATATTGGTACCAATCCTCCTACAGAGGATTTACTTCTTTGTTTGGGTTTGCCCGTTGCACAAGTGTTACCATTTGTTACTCTCACTCTTAATGTTCCCTTCTATGTGGAAGATTCCAAAGCAAGGACATGCTTTCCATTTCCCCTCCTTATCCTAAAGCTGTTGCTCCTAACCAAGGGTTACTTTGCCTCGGCAATGTTTGGAAGACATTCGTGCTCTGAATTAATCTTGCGATGCATAGGACATCCCTAGGTGACAAAGAATAATTTTATATTAACTGTCAATAACATAAAGCTTGAAAAACCTAGGTCTTGGAAGAGTTAGAGTAATAATGATCTTAGGAGCAGGGAAGGATTCAGAAATCACTTGGTTTCGCTTCTTTTACTCTGAGATTTGCTAGCCCTTACGGAACACATTTCCACATGCTCGCGCTATTCCATGTGGCAAGTGTAGAGGGGCCAACACACGCAGATGACTCATAATTTCAGGGTATGGATTTCATTTCAGAAGAAATCCACTGTATGAAGCTCATACATGGACACTCCCTATATCTTATTAGTTTAAAAAGTGAGATTTTAGTTGTCCGCTGCTTCAGTTCTGAATCTCAGTTCATTTGGAATGTGGGCAAACAATTCACAATTTAGTGGGGCAGGAAGAGGAAGTTCCTGAAAACCCAATCTATATATAACGAAAGTGGCATGAAATAGGAGTATGTAATGGTCAACTGAGTTTACTGACTATCTATGCTAAAGCGCTTCCTTTCTCACACCAACACTGCTAACCAACAGTTGAAACAGTGACAGTTACAGCAATGACTGTGAAAGGTCTGACAGTTGGGAAGCTAAGTCGAAGTTCCTATAGAGGCAGGACAATTACAAAGTGCATTTATTGATAAGTGGAAGAATGGTTATAAATAGAAACAGAATATATATATATATATATATATATTCAATGTGGAACACTGTACGGCCTAAGCCCATGCCTGATTGCAATGTGGTCTTGAGATAACATGGTCCATGAAAACCCCAACTCCTCTGGGCCTCTATGGTTCAGCAATGGGTACATCTCTCCATCAAACCCATGTCATCCTGGTACACTGCTGGGACAAGTTGGAAAGACAAACTTTTTATTTTGCTATCTTTGCTGTTACGAAAAGGTTAGCCTGGAGCTGCAATAGATAAGAAGCAGGAAATAGAAAGAAATATGCAAAGTTTTTAGAAACAAGGAAGACATGAAGAGAAAGACTCCAGGTCCTGATGCTATCAGCAGGTCACTGCAATCTACTTATGCTGAAATCCTGGATTTCTCATTTACATGAGGCAATACATTTCACCACCACCCTTAGAACAAACACTTCACAGTAGAGTCTTGGATACTAGAGATATCAAATCTGAAATCTACACTTAATCTATCCTGACATAAAGTAATTCTTCCCAATTCTGGATAGCTTATGCCGTTTCTAGTATCCTGTCAAATTATTCACTCTTGATTCCTGTCTCCATATCATTTGCTCAACCGCTTTGGTTGCATTTGAAAATATTTCCTATCTTCACTGCATATGCTGAAAACCATGAGTAAGTCGATACCACAAACTAAATTATAAGATAAAGACATGACCTTGGCAGTTACTTGACCAAACCTTTGAGAGATCTGTAATAACTAAATGCTACTCGACAGTAAGAACTAAAATAAAAGCAAAATTAATTGTATCAATCCTTCCCACAGATTAAGCATTTGCTGTTTTCCACACACAGTAGTCCCTTGACATCAAAGGGGTGGGTTGGTTGTAGAACTTCTCAGATACAAGTTTCTCATATAAAATGCTCTCGTATTCCCATTGAATCTGCGAACAAACTTCCACAACCTACAAATGATCTTTGTGTTACCCATAATGCCTTTGTTACATTGGATTGCTTAGGGAGTAACGATGTAACACATGCCTGGGCTTGTTTAATATACCCATACTGTTTTAAATATTTCTGATCCACGATTGATTGAATCTGTGATTGTAGAACCCATGAGGTCAGAGGAGAGACTGCATTAGCTGTGTTCTCTTTATTCTCTCATTTGCTCTTCCCACACACACTGCAATGCAGTCTTCATTCTCCCACGTTGCAGAGCAGGGGCTTGAAAGGTTCAACAACCTATCGGAAGCTAAGATATTAGCAGGAAGTGGTAGAACAGACATTGAAATCCAAATCCAGACACGGTGGCTCTAACCATTCTTTTCTCCTGTTTTTCCTGGTACTCATTGGTGAATCCTTCCAGTAAGGTTTCACAACAGTCAAATGATGGATTCAGTGTTAAAATGTTTTACTTATTTTTCCATGGACATTGGTTTGTAAAGTGAATCTCTTATTGGATCTGTTGGGAAAATTCTAAACTAAGTATTTAGACAACAATAGCAACAGTAAAATGCATAGCAGTAAATGAGATATACATATTAATGATGTAGATTCCAGGGTAGGGATTTTGGTCTAGGTTCAGTTAATTGGCCAGAATGTCCAAGGTCCACATCAAAGTACTTGGCTTTAACCCTCCAGATTCCAGTGTCTTGCTGATGCACCTGCTGGGAGGCAGCAATAATGGTGTGAGGAGTCAGATAAGATAGGAGGCAGCTTAGGGTTTTTCTGGTCCCGAGTTATTTTTTTTTAATATAAAATTGTATTTTTCCCCCATGTCACAATTTCTCCAGAGCACTTTTTTGTCACAAGGCCTCAGAAGACACAGGGGCAGAATTAACATAGGAATTCACTACCTGAGAGTTGTAATAAAAGCAACAAGTGGCCCCCTGATCTCATCTTTGGGCCACTGTCAAGGAGATGGAGTCTAAATGATCACTTTATCGTTAGAAAGGGTCTGAGGATGTTAACCCATCCCACCTTTCTGAAGCCTTCTGTCTCAGAGCCAGGTGCCATTGAGAACAATTTTTTCCTTTGTTCTTGGAGAATTTCCTTTGAAATAGGGTTTAAAAGGCACTAGCCTCCCTTGCACACGGGGACTTTCTTGCACACGGGTCTTTCCTACCTTGAAGACCCCTCCTGCCAGTAGGGCAGGAATCACGTCCCTTTTTTTCCCCTCAGATCAACCTTGCTTTAAAACTAGAGTTTGTCCGCATGAAAACTTTTCTTTCGTGTGAGACAAGAAATGAGGTTGCTGCCATATTTTCCACATCAAACATCCTACAACAATGGTACAGTAATTACATCCTTGACACTACATGGAAGAGTAGGACTGAGTTCTTGGTTCCTGACCTGGCCATGTTTCAGCCCCAGCCATTGCTAGCGTTTGAAGAGTAGATCTTCAGACGGGGACTCTGTCTGTCCCTCCGTTTGCATGTCTCTCCTTTTTCTGTTTCTCTATGCTTCTCAAATAGATAAGAAAAAAATCTGTATGGAATAGCTTCCTCAAAATTCATTTTTACTTTTGTTCTTCCTGGGGCAGCCTTGATTATGCTTGGCAACCGTGTAGTCCTGGGGCCATCACCCTTGTTCTGGGGCACCAAGCGATGGGTTCAGTGCGACTAATAAACAAAGTGCTCACAGCTGAGCTCTTGGGGGTCTCCTTAACCTTTTGGCTGAGTCTGTTGCCCTGCTGACACCCAGATGGGCACCTGAGAAACCAGAGCATTTGTGAATATGCAGCAGTTTCCTCCCAGGGCTGCAAAAGTCCTCTATGACTCAAAGAAAATTAGTTCCTCAGCAGTAAACTGCCCTTTAGGGGAAAGGAAGAGAAATTTCGAAGGAAGCGCAGAAAAAAAGAAATAGTAAATTTCAACTCCTCTTCCCAGCTGTAGTTGAAACAATGAAGACCATCACTGAGAGTAGTGCTTTTTGGGTATTTGCCTGCCTGGGATCCATCCTCAACCCCGTTTCCTCTGTTTGTGTTTATTTTCTTTAAATGTCCTGGGACAGGCACATGATTAACTCCTGTGGACATCTTTCGTAAACAGGGAGCATCAGAGTGTTTGCATTGTTCTGACTTATTGCTGTTGTTGACCTGATTGGATCATGTATTGCTTTGATCACTTAAAAATGAAAGCAGTTTTTACTGCAAATTGCACTGGAATGATTTGAAAACTAAACAAACCAAAGGACAAGTTCTATTTATTCTTTGTTGCTCACACATTGAAAACACACAGAGACCTTCCCTTCCTCACTCTTCAAAATCTCGGTGTGTTTTTAGAACATAACTTTTTAATCCACCTTGTCTTGCATCACTGTAGTTAAAGCCCCCTGTAAGGTTCCTTTGAGAAAGAGTAGACAGCTTGGCCATATCAGTTTGCAGATGCAGGAGTTCTGTCTGAATTCTAGTGCTTACTGACTCTGTGAGAGAACTCGAAAGAGTTTGAAGAAATTAAAATGCCAAATAGCGTACATTCTCTGGAAACTTTTTGAAGCTCTGTCCTGTGCTCTTGGGCATAACAGCTAAACCTGTTTGATTTTCCTCCTCTGTAAAATGATCTTAATGGTTGAAAGGCTTATTCAAAGGGTTGAATTAGCGAAAGTACATGTTGGGTGGAGGGCAACTGGCCTAGTGGGTAAGACTCCGGACATGATGCCAGCATCCTATCAGAGTACCCAGGTAGGATAGCTGGCTCTGGATCCTGACTCTAGCTCCTCGGTCAGGCTCCTGGGAGGCAGGGGTGATGGTTCAAGTGGTTGTGTCCCTGACACCCACCTTGGAGACCTAGATGCGTACCTGACTCTCTGACTCTCTTTGGCTTAGTCCGAGCCATTACAGACATTTGGGAACCAAATCAGAGGATAAGGATTCTCTCTCTCTCTCTCTCTCTCTCTCTCTGTCACTTTCTCTTTCTCTTTCTCTCTCTTTTCTCCCTTTCTCTGCCTCTCAAATAAGTGAATACAATTTAACAAAAATAAAGTTTCAAGGCATTGTGGTACTACTGCTTAAGCACTGCTTGTGACAACTGCATCCCGTATCAAAGGGTCTACCATCAAGTCCCGCTTCCAGTTTGGATCCAGTTTCTTGCTAAGGTGCCTGGGAGGATATTGACTACTGGTAAAGTACATGAATCCTTGCTGTCTATGTGGAGCTCTAGATGGAGTTTCTAGGTCCTGACTTTGACGTGCAGCAATTGCAGGAATTCAGGGAGATGAACCAGTGGATGGAATGTGTGTGTGTGTGCGCATGTGTGTGTGCACATGTGTGTGTCATTCTGCCTTACAGATGAATAAAAATAAATGAAGCACATTGACATATTCAAGCAAAAACAGATACTATTTTTATCTGTGATGGTATTTTTGCAATTTTCAAATAAGGATGCTAAATCAAACAAAAAAAAGTAAAAGACTTGCCCAACTACACACACAACTGAGAAGTGGTGGGATTTAAGACTGAATCTTGCTCTTTTGGTTTAAAATTCATCTCTTTGTGTTTTCTTCGTATAGTAGAAATAGCTAAGTAAAAACTCCATACTTACTATACAGACACAGCCTTCAAATGAGTCTTTTGCCACCTCCATTAAATTGTCAACACGGAATGCTTCATATAAAGACATTCTAAAGCTACCATTTTCTCTTATTTTTTTTTATTAAAATGCCCCCTAATTAAAAGATACTATCTGGGAAATGAATTGAGAAGCAATGGTTTCAAGCTACTATTTGCATAATGATGAATCTGTTGCTGCAGTTGCCTTTTTGATCAACAGCAGTGATAGGCTTATCTGTCAGTGAGGTTATTAAAAGGGACCAGATACCCTTAACAGCCTTGTACCTTTGATTTTCTGCCACACTCTTCAAGTTAATGAGTAAGAGGGTCAAGGGAATACATTCCTGTGCTTTAGGAAATCTACAAACAATATTAAAAGAGAAGTTGGTGGCAGATTAAGAAACTTTTAATAACCTTGTGCAAACCTTCCAGACACTCATTACTCAGCTTCGGTTAGCACGTATAGGTGATTGAAATATGCAATTTCAAAATATGCTGTGGGAGTTAGGAGACAGCCAGCAAGCTGACAGAAAGGTAGTTTGGGCAAGAAAAAAAAAGGTTTCAGGGTGAAGGAGTTCAGTGAGTCAGTTTTTTTTTTCCATGGATTTTAAACTAAAATCTCCGTGCAAGAAGGAATTCTGGAAGCCTTGAAGGGCCTTGCGTGTGTAGCGTTTTGAAATTCATAACTACAGAAACTCATTGATTGATTTGTCTGTGGCTTACATGATTTGGTTAAAAGAGAATGTCACTTGGTCCTCTCTCTCTCTCTCTCCATCTCATTCATTCTCTGTCCTTTTCCCTCTGTCTCCCTCTTCCTTTTGCCCATCTCTCTTTTTCTTATGATACTACTTTTCTAGAAAATTAAATAGTTTCCCAATACTTTATCAGATCCAGTCTATTAAATGGAAATTCCAAGATGCTTTTCTGTTCATCTTTGAATGGGGTGTTTGTCTTGCCTAAAGCTGAAATACATTCATTTAGCTCTCAGGGGCTTATTTCTCTGGCCTTTAGAAATGCCCTTTGGTAGCTGAGTAGTATTCTATAGTGTAGATGAACTACAGTTTCTTTATCCAGTCCTCTGTCAATGGGGATTTAGATTGCTTCCATGTTTTTGCAGTTCTTGATTCTGCTGCAATGAACATTTGGGCACACGTTGTTTTCTCGTGTAACAAGTCTTTTGTATAAATTCCTGAAGTGGTATTGCTGGGTCATATGGTAGGTGGATTTTGAGTTGCCTAAGAATTCTCCATACTGACTTCCACAGTGGCTGCAGCCTGCAATCCCACCAGCAGTGGAGTACCGTTCCTTTCTCCCCACAACCTCGCCAGCAGGTGTTGGTAGTTTTCTGTATATGGGCCATTCTTACTGCCATTAAGTAGAGCCTCGGTATTGTTTTTGTTTGAATTTCCCTTATTGCCAGGGAGCTTGAACATTTTTTCATATGCCTGTTAGCCATCTGAATTTGTTCCTTTGAAAAATGTCTGCCCTTTTCCCATGCCCATTTCTTGACTGCTTTGTTTGTTTTGATGTTATAGTTTTTCTTGAGTTCTTTGTATATTCTGGATAACCTGTGCAAAGATTTTTCTCCCATTCCGTTTGTTGCTTTTTTACTTTTTTTACTTTGTTGATTATTTCATTTGCTATGCAGAGGCTCTTAGTTTAATGTAGTCCCATTTGTTTATTTTGGTCTTGATTTCCTTTGCTTTTAGTGATTTTTCTAGGAAGTCAGTGCCTGCACCTATGTCTTGTAGACGTTTTCCAACTTTTTTTCCAACTTTTTCTTCCAGAAGTTTGATGGTTTCTGGGTGTGGGTTTAGTTCTTGTATCCATTTAAGTTTGATCTTTGTATATGGTAAAAGGTGTGGATCTTGCTTCTTACTTTTGCAGGCTATTAACCAGATGTCCCAACAGCATGTATTGAAGATACCTTCCTTTTGCCCTGGATTGTTTTCTGCTTTCTTGTTGAAGGTTATACGGCTGTCCATGTGTGGGTTCCCTTCTGGTCTTTCTATTTTACTCCACTGGTCTTCCTCTCGGTTTCTGTGCCAGCACCAGGCTGTTTTAATAACTACCACCTGATAACAAGTCCGAAGGTCTGGAACTATGATCCCTCCTACTAGGTTCTTATTCTTCAGGATAGTTCTGGCTGTTTGTGGGTTTTTTGTGTCTCCAGATGAACCTTTGAATCATTTTTTCCAGCTCTGTGAGGAGTGTTCTTGGTATTTTGACTGGAATTGCATTGAATGTATATATTGCTTTTGGTAATATGTACATTTTCATGATGTTGACTCTGCTCATCCGGGAACATGTTATGTTCATCCACTTTTTCAAGTCTTCTTCTATTTCTTCTCTTAATGTTTTGTAATTTTCCTCACAGAGATCTTCCACATCTCTTTGTTAGGTTTATTCCCAGGTATTTCATTTTCTTCTCTGTTATTTTGAAGGGTACCATGATGATTAGTTCTTCTTTTTCGTTGCTTAAAGATTTATTTATTTTTATTGGAAAGTCAGATATACAGAGAGGAGGAGAGACAGAGAGGAAGATCTTCCATCTGATGATTTACTGCCAAGCAGCCACTAGGGCCAATGCCAAATTGAGACGAACCAGGCATCTGGAGTCTCCTCCAGGTCTCCACATGGGTGCAGGTCCCAAAGATTCGTGCTGTCCTCAACTGCTTTCCCAGGCCACAAGCAGGGAGCTGCACTTGCATTTCATAGACCCACACACAACACAAGGGCAGGTGACAGGTGGCAGTCTTTACTCGGAGAAGACGCATACTGGATGATCTGAGAGTCCAGAAGAGAATGAGCCTTTGACATGGAAAGAGTCCTGTCTCCGGCAGATCCCTTCCAGTCTCAGTCACAAACTCTGTTAGAACCTTTGACTCCACATCCCTCATTCTGAAGACAACCAGAAAGTAGCCCGCTGGAAGAAAGCCTGGCCCTTATCACAGCTCTTCAAACCCCTGTTGTCTTTCTCTCAGCCTTCTTGGGTTCTTGCCATCTGCTCCCTAGGAACCACCCAGCACCCGTCCCTGGATCATTCTTTGCATCGTGGTGATTTGCACGAGTTCACTCTCTCCCACTCGACTGTATATACTTGGAGACAGAGTCGGTGTTAGAAATCATGTCTGTAGCCTCTTGATGTCTAATACAGCCTTGGGGTCACTATTTGTTCCATGCATGAAAACTGTCTGATGCCAGTAAGAAAGAAGCGATCGCCCAATGCCTACACACGGGCGCGGCAGGAAGCTGTCCCGTTATCTTTAATGGTTGCAAAGATGATGCATTGTGGAGATTATTTCATTTTGTTAAGCGGATTTTGTAAAGGGTAAAAATGAGTTTGCTTGGAGACTTCAGGGAGCTTTTTAATATAAGTGATGTGAGAGTCTCAAGATTTCGGATAAAGTCCTAACCCAACCTGCTCCCAGAAGCCGAGCAGCTGCAAAACTTGCCATTACTGAATGACATGGTGCAGAAAGGCTGTTAGGGAAGGCTAATGCCTACACAGCCGGTGTAATGAAGAAATGGGAGGTTTAGGCACGGGAAACCGCAGCTCCAACAGAAGGAGCTGAAAAGATATAGATAAGATTAGCGACATATGTAAAGGCCCAGATACTGTGTGACAAAGTCTGCCTGGCTGAATAGGCTGAAGCCCAAAGTAATAGGGAGGCCGTGTTCCCCCTAATCCTCCCAGATAAGCTGTTCCATCCAGAATTATCAGCCAACAATCTTCAGGGTATCAGGCTGAAAATGAAGTTTCAGAATGCTTTGATTCCTCATCCATAAATGAGAAAGTGCCTGAAGGGTCTTTATTTATTCTCACTCCCACCGAAACACTCTTCAAAAAGTGCCAATATACTAGCAACAGATGCATAAAGCCTACCTGCCTTTGATTGACAGAACATGATATAAAGCAACACTCACTTGACATTTCAGTTTCATAAGGCTCCTAGCAGGGGAAAGAAAAAAAAAAGAACTTGGGGTGGGAGAAAAAGCCACTAGAAAATAAAGAGGATTTATGCAAACTCACATGAATGTTTTCGGAATCAAATTTAACAGTTTTATTTCTCTGCAGCCCTCATTTGATGTGTGGGGTTGCAGATGAATAATTTCATCGAGAATAATTTCAGCCATGTGCTTATTAATGTTTATGGCTTATTAAAACAATGTATTTACATGTTAATGTTTGTTGATGACTGGATGCTTAAGTTGTTTAGGGGTAAATGATTGGGATATTCACTCTAAGGAGAAGATATTTAATTTGGTGTTGTATGGTGCTTTAATTTAGATTTCAAAATAAGTAATTGAATGAGAAAATGTCACCCAGGCCTATGCATTTCAGTTTTGAAAGGTCATTCTGTGGTTAGTTTGTACATTTTCAAATTCTTGTCACACTGCTCAATAAGATATTAAAGTCAACTGCAGCTCTCTACATATTTTACCATTGACATATAAATGTTCTACCTGAA
Source organism: Ochotona princeps (assembly GCF_030435755.1). Classification (NCBI taxonomy): domain Eukaryota; kingdom Metazoa; phylum Chordata; class Mammalia; order Lagomorpha; family Ochotonidae; genus Ochotona; species Ochotona princeps. The sequence continues at coordinate 5,546,667 of NC_080862.1, forward strand.
ATAAGAGTTAAATTTAATGTCTACACATTTCTTAAAGAATAAGGGCTGGGAATCTTCCAGGTGAGCCCTCAAGAAAGATACTAGGTCTTTCCATATTTAATCCAAGAAATTCCTTTATATATTTATGTTTTTCTGTTTCTCTCTGAGTTTTTCCCACGGGTTTTCTGGAGCTGGAGTTGTTCCTGGGCTTTGGAAGCCATAGTGTGCTAAGACAGCAGCATTTTCCTGACAAACATCAAAGCTCCTTTGGATCTCGGCGCTGACCTTCCATCACTCAAAGAGCATTTCAAATGGAAACCCTCCGACTGCAAACAAAATGTAGGGTAAGAGCAAGAGAGAAAGAATACACCGAATTTGATGAGCTAGACACAAGTCAATTTCAATTTAAATAGAATTTGCTTACCTATATCCACTTCTGCCTGCCTTACTTTCCAACAAGCTGAACAGTAGAAAGTAAACAATCAGTATTTACTTTCACAATGTTGCTAATGATTGTGTTAATTCTTGTTATAACACCCGTCCTATTGGTGGAGGGAGGAGGATGGTTGGATGATTTTACCAAAAGGAAGGCGAAACTTAAAGAAAGGAAGCAGGATTACAATGTCTCTAATAATAGTACTTTTGTCGACACACAGATGCTCTCAGAGAAGCCAGGAAAAAAAGTTGTTCACTTATCCTCCAGCACTCTATTGTTGCTTGGATGAGAGATTATTATGCTTCCAAATCTCAATCAACAACCAAAGAACTCTAAGGACTCTGAAAAAGTGCAATCTCCACTGGGAAGAGAGAGAGCTACATAAATCCCTACAGTAGGAAAAGAAGAATTACACCTGAAAGATGAAACAGAGAGTATGTACACAGAAGTACGAGGGTACTTCTAAAGTTCACAGATGAAAGCCTAGGTTTATTCTGATGCAAGAAATTTTTGAAATTCATGTGCGTTGTGTAGTATGCACACTGTGCAGACTTTTAAAAACTCATATTTGACAAATTCAGGAGAAGTCATTGTAAAGATAAATGTCTACATCCCCTTTCACTTGCTCTTGAGCTACCCATCTTCAGTACAATCATTCAAATGATCTATGTAAGATGAACAGAAGGACAGGGGAAGTAACGCAGTGTGGAGGATACACACGTAACCCACAGGGAAAAACTGTCCTTGAGAGGCTCAACTATGAACTCTGAATCAGGAATAAACTGTTGAAATCTGAAGTGGATATGAACCTGACTCTTTCGAGAACGTCAAGGCTTGACTATCGAAGACATCATTAAGAGATATGTTTTTATCTACTTTAGTTTATTTTTATTGGAAAGGCAGACTTACAGAGAAGAAGAGAAAGATCCTCCACCTGCTGGTTCACTCTCCAGGTGGCCACAATGGCCAGAGCTGAGCTGATTCAAAGCCAGGAGTCAGGAGTTTCTTCTGGTCTCCCACATGGATACAGGGTCCCAAGGCTCTGAACCACCCTCCGCTGCTTTCCTAGGCCACAGGCAGGGAGCTGGATGGAGAGAGGAATATCAGGGATGCCAGCTGAAGCCCATGTGGAATTCCCACATTTTCCGTGGATGGATTAACCAATTAAGGCATCACACCAGGCCTGAGAGCTCTCTTTGTTTTTGCCTCAATTCTTTCTCTTTTTGCCTCCCAAGTATATAACACTGATAGAAAATATGTTACAGTTCATGAAGAATGCATATCATGGAAAATATGCATGGATTTCAAAATTGTTTTGCACTAAATAAAATATAATTCTATGTTCAACCTTTGGAAATACCCTCATTTAAACCAAAAGTCAGTGTTAAAATAAATATGGTTGGTTGAAAGTTTTTTTCCTAAGTACGATCAGGCCTTTTTTTTAATGTTTTGGTGCGACTATAACTTTCTTTATTTTATCTCATTCAAGTTTCACAATAACCATAGGAGATGTGTACTATCTTAATCCCCATTTTATGTGGAGGGAAATTGAGGTTTCTTTCAGAACCCAACTGAAAAGGTTAGGTAAATTGCCCAAGACCACACAGCTAATGAGTAACTCAGACCAGCTCCATGTTCAGCTATCTTGGCTACACGCCCAGCCTGTGGTTACGACTTTATGTCGTTAGTCTCTAACTCTCTGAGTTGGAAGTCACTTCTACAGGTCTCTCACACGCACACTTACATTATAATGGGGGAAAAATTACACAGCCTATATTTCACTTATAAAACTTCTGGATCTTCAGGCATTGATGAAAATATTTCAGATTATACAGTGTGCACAGCATTGCCCCGATATGATTATCCATATGGTATCTGTTAGTGTGGGATATGTGTGTGCACATGTATGAGTTTGAAGATCATTCCATCTCTAAAATCGACTTTCCAGCATCAAGAATACACGCCATGCTAAATACAGCATGTCAGAACAGCATTTCTCATTTCAGAACAAGCACAAATTAAGTCAACCACCTAAATTGCAAAAAACTCCAAATATACAGAGTAGATTGCAAAAATAGCCATTGAGCAGAGGACTGTTGAATAATTCATGCCATACTATATAGGCAAAGCCTGTATTCACCTGGCATTGGTACAAGACTTGTATAAACTGATGGATTTTACTGTAACCCATGGTCAGTATTTATTATTAATTTTTCTTTCCCAATGAGTAACGTTGTTTACCAGTGTCAGAATGTGGAGTTAAGATTCGCTCACTCCTTTTTATTTTATTTTATTCTACTTTATTTTCAATGTTGTTTACATAGTTGAGAAGGATGCATGCTTATGTGGGTCTCCAACTAGGGTGGGGAGGGTCGAGGCACAGAGTGAGATGGGTCTCCAACTAGGGTGGGGAGGGTCGAGGCACAGAGTGAGATGGGTCTCCAACTAGGGTGGGGAGGGTCGAGGCACAGAGTGAGATGGGTCTCCAACTAGGGTGGGGAGGGTCGAGGCACAGAGTGAGATGGGTCTCCAACTAGGGTGGGGAGGGTCGAGACACAGAGCGAGAAGGGTGGGACAAATATTTCCAATTTTTTCTTTTTCTTCTTCTTCTTCTTTTTCTTCAGTTTTTTAAAAATCTATTTACAAACCATTATAGAAATAATTGATTTGGCAAGCATCAACAAAGAATGGTAAAACTGCTAGCTAAAAGTTTGAGGAGGAACAGAATATCTATATTCTTACACTATTCTTTGCAACGTATGTGATTTTTATACTCATTAATTGGCACCAAACAGAGTTGGATGGGAATTTTGGCACAATGGCTAAATCATTGCCTGACATGCCTGTATCTCATGTAAGAGTCCCTGCTTAGGACCTGGTCACTACACCTCCAATCCAGCTTCCTGCTTATGTGCCTACAATGCAGTGGATGTGGTGCACGTTCCTGGATTCCTGCCAGCTATGGGGGAGATGTGGATACAACTTCATGCGGCTGACTTCATTCTGACCCAGCTCTGGTTGTTATGGTCATTTAAGCAGTGAGCCAATACATGGGGGCTATTCTACATGTCACTTATTTTTATTAGAAAAGCAGATCTACAGAGAGAAGGAGAGGTAGAAAGATCCTTCATCTGCTAGTTCACTCCCCAAGTGTCAACAGCACCTGGAGCTGAGCTGATCCAAAGCCAGGAGCCAGGAACTTTTTCCAGGTCTCCCACATGGATGCAGGGTGCCCAGGCCTTGGGCCAACCTCTACTGCTTGCCCAGGCTGCAAGCAGGGAGCTGCATGGGAAGCAGAACAGCGGGGATGCTAACCAGCACTGATATGGGATCCAGGAGGTTGCAAGGTGAGGATTTAGCCCTTAAGCCGTAGCACAGGGCCCAATTTCAAAATGTTTTATGCCAAAATAAATCTTACCTTTTAAATCCATTTACCAAATACATTTAAAAATACTCTTGCATGTCTCTCTCACACTAATACGTTGGACTATGAAGTACGCCTTTTTTTCCTTGGCATTCTTATCAACACACGCCAGTTATATTCCCTGATTCATCATACAACTCAAAAGCTGTTGGAGAAGAAATTTAAAGCCATCCACTGCTGAATGCAACATTTCTCTGTCTCCCTTTCTCAGTAACTCATTCAAAATAAATACATCTTTAAAAAAAAAAAGGAGCCTTGAAATGACCTACTTGCAGATCTATATGGTGCGTGTGGTATACCCATATATTTTTAATATCTACCTCTGTTTTCTGTTGTTAGTTTCTTAAGATCTTGAATTTTACCTCATAACTTTTATGAAAGACCCCACCACTCACATGGGAGACCTACACTGAGTGTTACCCTTCTGATTTCAGCCTAGCCCATGCTTGGCTTTTGTGGGCCTTTGGAGAGTGAACCAGTAGATGAATGTTCTCTCTCCCTCTCTTCCCTCTCCCTCCCTTGCTCAAATAAAGAAAATATGTAGTAAAATCAAAGATACACCAAAAAAAAAAAACCCCACAATTCTGAGTATGTTCCTGATAAATCACCCAGCCACCCAATGTAAACACTGATAATTTCCTGACTTTCATGCTGCTCTTCCCACACATTGGAAAAGCTTGTTTAGACATTTAAACAATCCAGTACATGGCCATGACTTCATTCATTCACTCATGGAGTAAGTATTTGGTGGGCACTAACCCTGTGCCAAGTTCTTGATAAACGCACAGTGAACAAAGCACAGATTCTTCACCGTCATGGAGTGGATTGTGCAGGACGAGAAAGATTAGCGCAAGGCATAATTAATGGGTTAATAATTTACAAGTTTAGAAGGTATAAGTACCATGAAAATAAAGAATAAGAAGAGTAAAGGGAATCAGGAACAGCAACTAAGGGTTGATGCCATCAAGGTTAAAGGATTAAGTAGTTTGAATAGTTTGAACATTTTGTAATGGGAACCAATCGGAATCGTATAATCATACCCATTCCCAGGCTGCCTCCAAATGAACCTCCAGTAAGTCATGGTAAAGTTGTCCAAACAAACGAGAATTTCCAGTTGGAGTAGTTCAATCAGAATAGCACATTACTTAACTTAATCGTTTAACCTTATAACTGATGATATACATGCTGCATTACAAAACTGTATAGTTTCAGAAACGAAAAAGATCTAAGTAGAAAGCCACTGACTTTTCATACCACAGGTAATAACAACAAAAAAAGATCCCGAGAGTTAAAGTGATTTGTCCAAAATCATGAAGTCAGTAAATAGTATAGAGAATTACAACATGCCTTTTTTTGCAAAGGAAATTTTTAGTATTTTTGTAACAAGTTTGCTTTTCTATTTCCTGTTTACTTTCTATTCCTTATTCCCACACCATCCCCAATGTACCCTGCTCCTTCTTGCTATTTGTTCTGACCTTTCTCTATTTCTGTGCAGACCCTTAATGTATTTCCTTATATGAGCTCAGGAAAATAAAAACATTAGTTAGTCCTTTTTTTAAAAAAAATTTTTATTCATATATTGTTGACAATGTTTACATAGTTACGGTAAAAAAAGGTTCAGGGGCTATAGGGAAGTGGGTAAGACTACTATGTCCATATTGTTTCCTTCTTGTATCTGAGGTAAAGGGGGATATTGAGGGAGAAGCCCCACCCAGTTTCCCACCCTCCCCAAGTCCCGGATGTGGGGCATGCTCTGAGATCCTTGCTCAAGTGGTTTTAATAGTTCACCAGTTATGAATCGCTGCCATTTTCGCCACTCCCAGCTTGGTGAGGTCGTTAAAGAATCCACTGATTTAGTTAGTCCTTTTTAATGATAAAAAGTAACATGTAGACACTCGTTTGCATTGTTGTTTATATACTTGCCTTTTTAAAAGGATTCCCCACCTATTTCCCTAAATTCCCCTGTTCCTATGTTAGAGTAAAAGATGTTAATACCTTCAATGTTATTTTCTTAGTAGTGACTGGAACTACAAAACAGGGTTGTTTAATTACGGTTTCTCTTAGTAAGCAATAGTAGTTTGTCCACAGAGAGCACAAAGTCTGACTTACGAGGTTCAAATTAAAAGGCATTTTATTCTTTCCTTGTAACAGAGGCCAAAGGTAGATGGTTGTTGAATAGAGTCATCAGTTCAACCATGAGTCAGGGGCTTGGGTATTGTTTTGTCATGCTACCATTCTTAAAATTTGGCTTTTATTTTCTTGCTGTGTCCTTGCTATTGTAAAAGGCTACTGAGTTTACTTTCAGTGAGAGCAGAATGAGCAAACAGGATCTAGAAGTACACTCCCCTACCCCACAAGCAACATCGTTGAGAAAGAAAAGCCCCCATTGCAAGCCCTCCCAGTACACCTCATTGGCCAGAACTGAGTCACATGCTCACTCTTAAACTAATCACATGCCAAAAGGATTCATATCATTGTGGCTAGTATAAATTCATCAACCCTAGAGCTCAGGGTAGAACCCCAACCTCCCAGCAGTCCAAGCATCTGTATGTGCAGAACAAGGCAGGGTTCCTTAAGCAAGAAAGGTTAGGAAGGGCTGATATTATGGTATAGTGGGTTTAGCCACTGCCTGCAGAGCTGGCATACCATAATATGGTACCAGCCGAGTCCTGTCTACTCCACTTCTGATCCAACACCCTCTTAGTGTGGTTACAAAGCAGCAGAAGATGGCCCAAGTGCTTGGGCGCCCACCCAAAGCAAGGTTCCAGGCTCCATTCTTCGGCTTGACCCTGCTTTGGCCATGGTGGTCATTTCAGAAGTGAACAAGTTCATGGAAGATCTCTCCCCATCCTTCTGTCTATCTGTGTATCTGTGTGTTTGTGTCCTTTGTAACTCTTTCAAATAAATGTTAATCATTTTGTAAAAATCAGGAGAATTATGACATGGACAGCAACCAATGCCTTCTGTAAGTTCTGAGGTATTGTCGCTGCTGTATCAATAATATGAAGTTGTATACTTGGAGAAGCATGATGGCTGTGTTAGCTGTTGAGAGTATATCACATCAACAACTTCTTAGGTGCTTTTTGTTGGATATATTCTTTTAAGACAAAAAATGCAGAGGAAAAATTAAAAACAAGAAAACAAACATTTTGGTGATGTAATTTCATAAATAAGACAGACGAGAAGAAAAAAGAAAAGAAAAAGGGAATCACTTAGATAGATGGGAGCTATAGCAGAATATAAAATGTGTCACCTATAAAGACGATGCCAAATTACACCAGAAATATAGTCATGCACGACACAGCAAAGTGTCTGAGGGTGACAGTGTAAGATCCTATTGCCTGGGGATGCTGTACATGTCAGTTGGTGGAACTCCACTCTCTGATGTTCACAGAATGACACGGCATAACGCTGCATTCTCAGAATGTATCCTGTTATTTAACGACATATGACTGCATATGTATGCAAATATATGTATCCTGGTTCTGTCCTTATTAATATTTATTTATTACAAAGGGGAAGAATAAGTTTACAACAGAGAACCCTAGCAGATCTCATCCTAATCAAGAGATCAAAATTAATATTACCAGTCATGAGATAAAGTGAAAACAGGTGTTTGTCTTGCTCAATAGGAATAATCCGCATCTGTTCGTGAGGAAACATCCGCCAAACACAAACATCCTAAAAATTAACCAACCTGCCACCATTAAATGTGTTGAAGTCTTAAAAGTTAAGAAAACACAGAGGGCATGTGCCAAGGTAAACCAAGAGACTAAAATGACAGTTACATGTACCTTGTGGCACCTTGAATAGCTTGAATGGCTGATCCTCCACCTTGCAAGAGCCAGGATCCCATATACGCACCAGTTCATATCCCAGATTCTCCACTTCCCATTCATCTCCCTGCTTGTGGCCTGAGAAAGCAGTCAAGGACGGCCCAAAGCCTCAGGACCCCGGCACCGACATAGGAGACCCAAAAGAAGCTCCTGGCTTCAGATCAGATCAGCTGCAGCCACTGCTGAGAGTATAAACCAGCAGATGAAAGACTTTCTGTCTCTCTCTCTGTAAATCTTCCTTTCCAATAAAAACAATTAAATCTAAAAAAAAATTAAAAATAAAATAAATGTGCCTTGTGATTCTGGACTGGATTTTTTGTTATAAAAACCATTGTTAGCACAATTAACAACACTTGATCTGAATCACTGTGAGGGATAGAGATGAACCTGTGCTAGATTTCTGATTCGAGGGCGGCAGAATTGTTTTGTCATTGCATAGGACCATGTCCTTTTTGTTTTTAGGAAATAGACAAAAAGGATTCAGAAGGCATAGAATACCATATACAACTTACTCTCAAATGGTTCATAAAAATTTTGTATCATTCTTGCAAGTTTTCTGTAATTTTGAGACTATTTCAAGGTAAAAATACCTCCACTATTCACTTAACAACAGGCAGGGATGCCAATTCCTTGGAATGGCTACATAGCATTCCATTATACGGAAACAACTGGTACTCTACTTAGAGACATTTAGATGGTTTTCACTCTGATGTTATTACAACCCTGCTGCAATGCAGATCTGTGCACTGTTATTTGACACACACATTATGTTGTCTGTGAAGTATTTATCTAGAAGTAGAAATTATTTCAACTGATTTTAAATAGAAAATTGCTATGGTTTCGATGTGTTCCCCAAAGAGCTCATGTTGGAACCTTGAGCCCTAATATGGCAATGCTGGATGTAGAACTAATGGGAAGCCTGTCCATCTGTGGGAGTTGGTTCATTATCTTAGGAGTGAGTTCCTTATAAGAGGGCAAATTGGGCCTCCTTTTGCCATCTCTTGCCCTCCCTCTGCCCTAATGTTATGGTGTGATATAGTGAAAAGTTTCCTGCCAGAAACTCTTTGACTTCAGATGTATCAATGCCCAGGACCATAAGCTAATAAAACTTCCATTAATTATAAATTACTCAATCTGCCATAGTCTGTGATAGCAGCAAACACAAACTAAGACAGAAACCACATTCCAAGAACCATAGTGCACAGAGCAACACGGAATAGTCCCTGGAGTGTTTCAGGATGATTGATCTTTTTACAAGTTTTCCTTCATTGATTCCACAGGTATCTCTTGGTTCCCTGCTGTACGACAAGCTCTGTGTGAATACAGGAACAGGGATGAGTATAGCTGTATAACAATATAACTATAATATTTGCCTAAAAAGGACATTAAAGTTCCAGAGACATTAATTTTTAAACTTTGGGATATGTCCTAAAACAGTGACAATTTTTAAGCTGTGATAAAAAAAATTATAATAGCATTTTTTTCCCTTAAGGAGCACCTAAATGTTTTTCCAGCATGGAAAGAAAACATCTCAAAAGTTTTAAACACTTTACCAAAATAACTTATCAGCCTTAGCATTTTGAATAATTAAAGTGACTTCAAATAACCCAGCTGGTAGTTAATTCCTGTTTTTCTCTGCATTTTTGAGTTTTCCATGGGTATCTTTGATGCCAACCAGTTCCTGAACAATAGTCCCTTTCATAAAGAACAAACTGCAACTTTCAAGGCTGTTTTGTCTGCATTTTTGCCAAAAAGAATCCAGAAGTAAATACATTCATAAAAATATTTCAAGCATAAGTGGAGGCCACTAAAGACACCCATTCCAGGAAATTGACACTTAGCGAGCTGACAAATTGCATAAAAGGCCTTTTATGGATATTGATACCAGCTGTGCAGACAGAAGAGGCTCTCCACCTAGAATGTATCAGTGAGAACGGAAGATAAATATTTGTGCAAGTCTCACAATAGTTCCAGCCAATATTGTTAAGGAATAAATAATAACAAACAATTAAGATACAAATAAAGGAGGAAAAAAATGTATGAAGGTTAAAAAAAAAAGCCTCTAAACTGAAGACCTCTGTGAGATTTTCAGTTGGATCTAGAGCTGTAGCTAAGATGTGAAGCCATTCTCCGATTTCTAAAGGAACAAAGAATGGCTGCAAAGAATTGTTGCGGTTAAGGATCAGATCCTTAATGCTTTTTGGTAGGAAACATCCTTTGGATTGAACTTCTCCAAGGCGTGAGCCTGATTGTGGCTTCTCAACTTCTCTCCACCCTGCCCCTCCTTTGAACAAAGACAGAGCGTAATAGGGATATATTTAACAATGAGGAAGTGAAGGAATAGCTGGGGAAATAAGAACAAACAAATGAAGGAGCATATTTATAGTTTTCACTTTAACATGTCGTCTCTATGCCACAAGCCCTTCTCATTTCAGTGATTCTTGAATTGTAGAATGCCCCAGGACCACCTGGAGGGTTCGTTCAGCCATAGCAGCAAACCACGGTTCTGAGTCTGCAGGTCTGCCAAGGGGCCAGTAATCCACATTTCTAATGAGATCCCTTGGAAGGTGACTGTCGTTGGCCATAGGCCACACTTAGGAAACGACTGTCCTATTTTTCATCTCTCTGGAGCGTCTCAGTTACCTCCCAAAGATGTGAACCAACAGTGAGACAGTAACTAGAGCATGTAGCAGCCTTCCCTTTGTCCATTAGTAAGTAGGGAACAAAACTGTGGTGCCAGGTATGATGGGCTTCCAGAGCCCCTTAATCCCTCCCCCTGTCCCTGGCCACACACATCCCACTCTGCTTTCTACCTCATAGTTCTGAGGTGTGAGGGGGGCATTTAAAGGCCAGACTTCGTATCTCCAAGTGCTTCTGCTTCACCAGAAACCACGTCAGCTGTGCGCAGTAAGTTCCCTCTGGTTGTGGAGGTGAAAGCCAGGTACTGCTGCTTGAACGCTTCCTCTCACTCAAGTTCACAGTGAATGTCCAGTTTTCCGGCAGGCCAAAGATAACATGGAGGTGTGATTTTGGTCTTGGATGCCTTTTCCAGGGGTTGCCAGCTGCCCTCTTGCCCCCTGCTGGCATATCTGCCACACTCACACACACACACACACACACACACACACACACACACACTCACACACACACTGCCTGTAGTATCTCCCAGTGGCTTCCTCCTGCTACGGATACCTTGCCAAACCCTGGTTCTGACTTTGAGTCATTGTTTAAGTGCCTTTCCTTGCTGCCATCCACTTTGAGACAGAAAAACAAAACACTTACGCTAAGCATTCATTTTCAATAATATCTCTGCTTGGAAATTATTTTCTCTAAAGGCAGTAAATGTGTAAAAGTCAAGATGCTCGGACCCGGCGGCATGGCCTAGCGGCTAAAGTCCTCGCCTTGAACGCCCCGGGATCCCATATGGGCGCCGGTTCTAATCCCAGCAGCTCCACTTCCCATCCAGCTCCCTGCTTGTGGCCTGGGAAAGCAGTTGAGGACGGCCCAAGGCTTTGGGACCCTGCACCCGCGTGGGAGACCCGGAAGAGGTTCCTGGTTCCCGGCATCGGATCGGCGCGCACTGGCCGTTGCGGCTCACTTGGGGAGTGAAACAACGGATGGAAGATCTTCCTCTCTGTCTCTCCTCCTCTCTGTATATCCGGCTTTCCAATAACAATAGAATCTTAAAAAAAAAAAAAAGTCAAGATGCTCGCTTTTGACCACCGGAAACAGTTCAACCCAGTGTTTACTGTTTCCTAAATGGAAATATCCCACCTGCAAAGTGAGCAAAGTTTGCTTGAAGAATCCCACGCATGCATTTTGTGTTGTTTACAATGCAAATGCTGCCATGCAGCAATGATCCAAAAATGGCTAGTTCTATTTATATTATTTTTCTTGTTAAAATTAATTAATTGATTTGGAAGACAGAGTTACATACAGACATATAAACAGATAAACAGAAAAATTGTCTGCTCTCCGCTGATTTACTCCACAAAGAGCTATAACAGTGGGGGCAGAGCCAGGCAGAAGCCAGGATCCTGGGTTCCAAGGTATTAAAATATGGAAAATGTGCATTTTTAATAACTACAATATGATACTATCTACCAAAGAGGGGATAACATAAAGAAAAATCCAATGGTAAGGGAAACAAATGAAATACAATTGAAGAAAACCAGGCTGGAATCAAAGATATTAGGGATAGGTAAAAAATAATGAAGTACGCGCCAGGATCCCATATGGGTGCCGGTTCTAATCCCAGCAGCTCCACTTCCCGTCCAGCTCCCTGCTTGTGGCCTGGGAAAGTGGTCGAGGACAGCCCAAAGTCTTGGGACCCTTCACCTGTGTGGGAGACCTAGAGGAAGTTCCTGGCTCGTGGCTTCTGATCGGTGCAGCACCGGCCGTAGCGGTCACTTGGGGAGTGAATCACCAGATGGAAGATCTTCCTCTTTGTCTCCCCTCTCTGTATATCTGACTTTGCGATAAAAATGAAATAAATGTTTTAAAAAATAATGAAACTATACTGTTAGATACAAATCCAAGTATCTCAATGGTCACATAATTCTAATGAAGAAACTGTACATGTTTTGCACACATTTGTAAGTGAGCCAATCAAATCAGGGTTACTTTCCTGGAAGACTGCTTTGGTGTAATACACTGTAATGAGCAACCCTCTGATTTACCTGAAAGGCAGAGTTACACAGAGAGGGAGACACAGAAAGCTCTTTTACCCACTGGTTCCCTTTCCAAACAGCCTCAATGGCCAGGCCTGGGCCAGGCCAAAGATAGGAGCGAGGAGCTTTTCCCAGGGCTCCCACAGGGGTAACAAGAGCCCGAACAACGGACCATCCTACACTGCTTTCCCAGGCGCACTACCAGGGAGCTGGAAGAGAAATGAGGCTGCTAGGACTCAAGCCAGAGCTCACAGGGATTCCGACGGGCTAATCTGCTACCTTACAGCACCAGCCGCACATTCTCCACCTTACAGTCACATGATAGCAGGAAGTGGCACATGTAGGATTCTGAGTTAGCCATAGAGGCAGGCAGCACTGGGGACCACTCAGGGAGCTGAGTGGGACACAGGCCACCGCTCAGTAAGCACCCAGGGGAAGTCAAATGAAGCAGCAACCTAAGAAGTGGTTTGGAGAGATCTGGAAAATGTGTAACCCTAAATCCAAATGCCTAAGAATTTGGGAGGAACCGTGAGCCTGATACTGATGCTGGTGCTACTGCGATTAGAACAGTACGGTTGGGTGGAGTCAGAGTGTCCTCACTTATTGGCCAAGACGTCTGTATTGTGGGAACAGTCCCGGAAGGAGGACGTGTGTGCTGGAAGCCGACAGAGGCATTTTGTTAGGAACCCTGCTTGGGATGAGAGGAGAACAGGTCAGCGTGCCCTCGCCAGCACCCAGGAGGGTGGGGCTGGGGAGTGGAGAGTGGCCGAGGCAGTAGACACTTACCTCACAGAGGTGTTGTAAGAATTAATGACATCGTGTCTGGTACGTGGTAAGTGTTCAATAAATGTTAGCTATTGTTACATGGGAAAAAAATGCTTTGTCAACCATAAAATGCTATACAAATATTTAGATTGTGTAATTTTTAAATCACCATCGCGATTAGATCCTGGTTCTTGAGGCTTGCAATGCAAACCTCTTTGCAACATGCCATACTATGCCTATTTCATGCACTATTACTTTAAATTGAACCCTTTTTCAATAAACTGCATTATATACACTTGCTCATAAACAGTATTTCGTGCATGGGCGCTGTGTATCTTTCAGATATTTCCATAATGCATATACACAATGTAACACACAAACAGACTTTTTTCTTTTAAGAGCTAAGCTTCAGCAGTTTCTCTTGAATTTCATTCTGCCATTTGACTACATTATATTTCTGATGTTCAATTTGCACTGAGTACATTATGGCTTTCTCTAGGGAACAGAAAGTTTTTTTTTAAGTAAACATAAAATGCTTTGATAAATCAAAACATGTGAATGAGATTTCTGTTAAAAAAATGTTCCAATCTGTCTTGAGACTAGAAATAAAGCTATATTTAACATAATAAAAACCCATTAACTTAAAGGCAACAAAATATTAATAATATATTTCTCACAGAAATAATGCATAGGACATTTTAAAAGGTTATACAAATGGGCTTTGAAAAGTTCATGGAAAATGGAATTATATGTTAGTGCATTTTTTATGAACTTTTGGAAACCCTCTCATATAAAATAAAAAGGAAATCTTAGAATTTAGAAGCCATTTTGAAAAGGAGAAGTGGGGTGCACAGTGAGGGATTGCAATGTAGCCTGCACACCAGATCGGAGCTCTCATTTAGGGCTTCTAGTCTGGCTTCTTGCTAAGGCACCTGGGAACCAGCAGGTCATTGCCAAAGGGCTCAGCTTCCTGCCTTCACATGGCAGACTCAAACGGAGTTTCTGACTGTTGATTTCAAACTGGCCTAACGCTGTTCTCAGTTTTGGGGGGACTAATCATCAGACGGAAGATTTCTGTGTATCTTTCCCCTCACTCTATCATTCTTCTTTTCAAATAATACCTTTTTAAAAAAAAAAAAGCTGTTAAAGGCTGATATCTGATTTAAGCTACAAGTGAGTGTAAATCATTTGGAACCTATACATAGCAGATTAAATCATAAATTTGTCCATAACACCTTTCACAGTGAAATTTCAATAATATCCCAAGTCCCATGAAATCTCACCTTAATATTAGCTCTATGACAACAGTTGTATTCCCAATATCCACAATAGTGCTGGCTGAGTTGAGAGAAGCATCTTCCATCTGCTGGTTGATTACCTCAAGTGACTTTAACAACCTGGGCTGGGTCAGGCAGTGCCACTTGTGTTTATTATTTTAAGACTTTTAGTCAATTGACAAATATGGAAAATAAACTCTGATGCTGTATTTTTTAATTATTTATTTATATTACAAAGTCAGAGAGCTGGAGAGACAGAGAGGAAGATCTTCCATCAGATGATTCATTCCCCAAGTGAGCGCAACGGCCGGTGCTGTGCCAATCCAAAGCCAGGAGCCAGGTGGGAGACCTCCTCCAGGGCTGTCCTCGACTGCTTCCCCAGGTCACAAGCAGGGAGCTGGATGGGAAGTGGAGCTGCCGGGATTAGAACCGGCGCCCATATGGGATCTGGGCATGTTCAAGGTGAGAACTTTAGCCACTAGGCCACAGTGCCAGGCCCTGATACTGTATTTAAGGATACATGTTCCCAATTTGTTGCTTCACAGTACGCAACATGAAAATGACTTTAGAACTTCTCACCATGGCCTGGTGCACTCAGGAATGTGTTTATTTGTTAGGAAAATGCGTGCAAATCATTTGGGAACTGTACTATCTTGAAGTCTCTTCACAATTCAGAAATTTAAGCAGTTTCAGGCTTTCAATAAAGATATGATAAATAGCTTTTGATTCAACCCAGCAAATGAATCCAGCAAGGTTTTTACCTACTGCATTAGACTAGAGATGACCAAAATATATTCGCTATCCAAAGAGAGAACGAGAGGGAGAGAGAGAGAGAGAAAGAGAAAGTCCTCCCCCTATTTTTGCTTGCTTTTTCCTATCTCGGAAAAAAAATCATCCTTCCCACTTGGCTCTAATAGTCAACAGCAAACTTTTATAAACAAAACATAAAGACTGTGAGATCAGGTAGAAAGGTTATAAAGAGACGCGCTTCCAGGAGCATAAAAACTTAATGAAGTTACTTCCAACAATAACAATGAGAGGAAGTTTGGCAAGTGCTAATTAACGACTTTGACATGTGTGAATCTGTTTCCAATTATGAGATCTGAGTCCAATAATGAATTCTTTGAACCTATTTCCAAAGTAACATATTTGGCTCTCTAATAAAATTTCATACCAATCCCTAAATAAAAATAATTTGCAACCTTCATGATACATGAGAGGAAAAATGTCAAAGGGACACTGCATGCTCTTAATGAAAACTAATAAAAACAACTGAAAATTGTAAGCATCTGGGGAAAATGGTACAACATTAACCAAAATGAAAATACAAGAAAGCATTTCTTTTCTGTAAATAGACAAGACCATGGAAGACATTTAGTACATGGAGTCATAAAACCATTAGTAAATGTTCCTTTTACTGAGAGTTTTGTTAACAATGTATTTCCACTGTTGGTGGAAATATATTTAAAATAAGTTTATTCAGCCAGCTCTTGTTAATGGGTCTGTGGAATCAGTGCAAGTTATGTCAATGGTATCTAGACAAGAACCATGTATCTCAACATGCTAAAGTGAAGAAGAGTTGATTGATCAAAACTTCATCAATGCAATGTACAAGAGTACAAGATTAAGCTGTGCGTAGGAAATAGGAAACCCATCAGAAAGCAGATGACAGCCTCAAAGGGAGTAGCTGTGGGGCCTGAGTGGCGCTATTTACAACGGTATGGGCAAAGCAATGGAAAATCAGCAAGGAGAGGCCAATTCTGGAGGTGGGAGGCAGAGCATCTAGCGGAGAGCTGCGTTCACCATGGATCCTTGAACGTGCACAGTTGGTAGGGAAAGGGGGCTCTATAGCAGCACTGAATGAGGATCTATGCATGCAGACTTGGGCTCAGGGAAGGCTCATGCCCAAGAGTTCGGGACAACGCTACGAAAGAAAAAAATGTAAGATACAGGTCCTTCTCAACACCTGGAGCATTGCATAAATAGGTTTATTTCTCCTTGTGTGCAACTGTACCCATGCCATGTTCATTTGGCTGAAATAAAATGTTCCAAGACACCCGGTGCGGTGGCCTAGTGGCTAAAGTCCTCACCTTGAACACGCCGGGATCCCATATGGGCGCCGGTTCTAATTCCTGCAGCTCCACTTCCCATCCAGCTCCTGCTTGTGGCCTGGGAAAGCAGTCAAGGATGGTCCAAAGTCTTGAGACCCATCACTCTTGTGGGAGACCTGGAGGAGGTCTCCCACCTGGCTCCTGGCTTTGGATCGGCACAGCACCAGCCGTTGCGCTCGCTTGGGGAGTGAATCATCAGATGGAAGATCTTCCTCTCTGTCTGCCCTCCTCTCTATATATCTGACTTTGCAATAAAAATAAATAATTTTTTTTTAAAAAAAGGGTTAAACTCCATGTTTAAAAAAAGAGATTCTTAAAAAAAACACAAATTTCTCTTGAACATACTCTCTTGTGCTGGAATCCATATTACACACACACACACACATAATTAACAAATCATCCTTATGCCCTCATAGAGATTTTCTTGATGTTCATGTTTTTGGCTAACTGTAACTATTGATGCTGGTGTGGTGATCACAATGATGATGACAGCTACTGGGTGCAAAATGTTTACTGTGTGCAACAGTACTTAAGAAGTAGGAATTGTTAGTTTCTCTATCTTCAAATTCTATAGATTTGAGGATCAAGAAAGTGCACTGATACATTCAAATCAAGTCACTAGTAAAAATTGAGATTTGGAAGAAGACTACAGAACCTGTGTCTTTGGAAACTTAATTCACTTTTTCTCTGAAGAAAAGTAATATAAGCTTTGTTTTGATATTGGAAAGCTGATTGGTAGTCCTTAAAATGTCTGCTTGAAGACTAATCCAGCCAAACGTAAAGCTGCCAAAGATGGAAGACAAGCAAGAGAAGGTATCAGAGGCAGAGCGATCTGTGGGGAAGCGGTAGACAGGAATGTTCTGACAAGTTTCAGTGTGCTTGTCAGTCCCTGCCACTCACCAGTGTTTTCTGCAGCGTGTCTTTCTGCACGAGCTAGCATTTGCGTTTCCACTTCCTGCATGATTGCTGCAAACACTTGGAAGCCATATTTGATTATTCTGTTTCAATTTTGTTAAAGGCCTACAAAGCTCTACTAGAATGGTTTTTTGCCATGTGCATTAAACTTATCCCATGTCAATTTTGTTTGATTATAAGAAATATAAAGGAATTTGCTGTATACATAGGGCCACATTACAAAAGGCACTGCAAACCTGCTATAATAATTGTTTTTGAGACAATGTTAGTGAAGCATATTGATCAACCAGACCAGTAATTCTTCATGTTGTTTTGGTTTCAATACTTAAAACATTATAAAGAAATGATAAATCTCACTCTACTTTGTAGTTTCAAGGGGTAAATGACCATTTACAGATGACTCCAGCTTCTCCACAGATGTGCTTCCATCTCTGAACTTCTGAGCCCATTTTTCCACTATCAGATGACTGTCTAAAAAATAGATACAAAAAAATGAAACCCCTTCAATAAGTTAATTTAATGACCGGCTAACAGCTCTGACAAAAAGGTTGGTGATAAAATCAAAATATTTGTGGAAAATGACATATTGAGGTTAACAGTAGGATTCAATTATCCATGATATCCATTAGCGTGAAGGCTGAGTAGTTGCTGTAAATTTCCTAAAGCTTGGCTTGGCCCATAGCTTAAACCATATTTAGCAGAGAGATGAAAAAGAATCCACAGGCTTCAAGCTGATCTGATTTGCCTGGTGGCTGTATGCCAGGCTGCTGGAGCAGAGGCATCAACTGAGGACAAGCCTCTTCCATCCCTCATCTTTGCCAGGTGCTGGAAGAGATGTCACCTGGATCAGGTCTGGACTTAGGAAAGAACTGTCTGTAGTAGCCATTCATTATTTTTGTCTCTCTGGTATTCAATCTCTTCTTTTTGGGGTTATACAACTTCCAAATTTCCTTCGGGAAGACAGCCTTCCGCCAATCTCAGATCACATAGTTTGCTGTGGATTATGTGATTTATTCTTAGGCTGTCAAAACACTGAATTTCCTTAGCCACACTGACCTGTTCAAAGGTAGGTACATGAGCTAGGTCTACCCTAGCATTAAAATGCCATTTCTCTGGCACATTGATTGATTCACAACTAGGCACAGCCCCTCGTTAATCTGATCATAGTTGATTCTAAGTGTTAGGAATGTATACCAAAAAGTCTTTTCTTCTATGATTACTAGCATTAGCAATGATGTCATCTTAGAGCCATAGGGCACCTACACGGAATTCAAGATTGAAGGTCATGAATGCAATGCAAAGAAAGTAACAACAATAATAATAATGCCTGATATCATTGTTAGAGCCCCTGGATCAAACTCCTCCTGAAGATAGGAGCAGTAGACTCTCAGCTGCGTTAGCCAATTTATCCTTCTGTTAGCGTAAATGAGGTTGAACTGGATTTTCTGTTGCATGCAATGAGACAATTCTAAATACTTTATTTTATAACTACATTAAGTCTCAGTTACTAGTTTTTCTTAAAATGTCTCTCCCATTGTTCTCCCTTTTGATCTAGTACAGTCTTGTTATAAACATTTCACAATAAGTCTTCAGTGCCTAGCTTGACAGGCACAATCTGGCTTCTGCCTTCATTTGGCCAGCTCAGCATGTGGTTTAGCGGCATGAGGCCAGATAGATTACAGAAAAAGAGTACAATTTGAGTGGGAAGTGGCTGGAGTACCATGGCCTGCTTAGGAAAAGGCGTTTGTTGTGTCTGGGGAAAAGTGTCCTATGGTCATTTCTAAAACCAAGAATAAGATAGATCTGGAATATTGAAGACATAAAACATATTTCAGGAATATCATTCTGGAAAATCCCAGTCATGAGAGGTAGGGACATTACAGCTCAAGGGGAAGGAGGCTTCCCCTTCCTCTAGTTCTTGGATGTGGTTGAAGGCAGGCAAGCCACCGGGCACATGATTGGGTCACCGCAGATGGCTCTGAGAGCAACTATGCTAAACTGTACTTGGCAGGGGAATGCCAATCCCTGCCCAAAACATAAATTCTGTTGACATTTACTCAAGGAGTCAGGTGGTGCTAGATCTGCTCATATGAGCCTTTTAGTAGCCTCAGCTGAAGGAGATGGAGGCAGAGAAGCAAGGTGGCTGCCAGTAGAGCAGCTTACCTTCCAGCACTGTGTCAGCTGGCATGTATTGGCTTGGACTGAGAGTCCCAGATCCTCCACCAGTTAATTGTACGAACGTAAGACAGTGTCTAATTTACCTGTTCCTCAGGCTCCTTAATCATAAAATTAGTTTCCCAGAAGCTAACTGGGATGATCAAATGAGAAATGTGTGTCAAATGCTTAACACATAGTAGATGCCTAGTAAATGCTGCTTCCCCAAACACCCCTATACTACAGGTAAGTCAGTCATACCATTTCCTACACGGAGCAAAGAAATACCTTCCTAATGCAAAGAATGTGTTCCACCCTTACACATTCTATTTTCTCTCTGTACACTGCCCTACTGAAATTATGTTCATCCTTTAAGATTTAATTCAAAAGTCACGACATTCATGATGCCTTCCTCCTAACAAAATAACATCTTGCTTTTAGTGCTAGCTGTTTGCAACACACAAAAACCGCATGGAGGGCAGTACTGCTTAATCCTGGTTGCATATTAGAACCACTTGGAAATCTATTAAAAATATTGACGCTTGGGCCCCAATCCCAGAAATTCTGATTTAATTGGTCTGGGGTGAGGCTCAAGCATCAATATGCTTAAAAAGCTCCCCAGGTGATTATACTGTGCAGCCAAGATTTAGAACTACTGATGGGTGAATGAGTGTGCTCTTAAGTAATGTTTATCAACAAATTCAGCCTAAGATATTAATGGCTTAAAGTTTTAATAGACTAATCTTCAGAATGCTTGCATTTTTATTAAAAACAAAGCAATATTTTGCTCCAAGAATACAAAGATAAACAAGATTTTTTAAATATTTGGTCTAGAAGAAAGAATCACAATTTAACTGGGGAAGTACAGAAAGAACTGTCAGCATAAGGTATGATAAGTGATGGGCACCCTAGAAATTGTTCTTAAATTGTATCAGAAGCAAAAAGAAGAGAAGGCCACTAATTTGGAGGTGGTAGGAAACCAACTTTGAAATGTGAATGACATCAAACTGAGTGTTGAGGAGTGATGACAGGGTTATCAGGACAAATGCAAGCAAATGATTATAGAGAGAACTGCAAATATGGCAGGGTATTATTGAAGCATGAGGGCTACTTCTCAATCACACTTGTATTAGCTGCTTTGCTGGCAATGGACAAACTCCCAACTTGAATTACTAGCCATTTTTTTTAAGAGTTTCCTTCCAAAACCAATTCGTAAGAAAAATGAGTATGACAGGGTCCCAAGATGATTGCACCAAGAGTTTGAATGCCCAAGTCACTGTTCTTCCCCTGTCCAAGATTTTTGTTTTTGTCACATTCCTTCTTTGTCCATTCTGCCACGGCTGAGGTCAGTACCCAGAATAGTAGATTTTTACCCTTCCCATACATGGAATTATTTTGAGAGTCCAGATTAGTCCTTGACCACTCCTGGACTAAACACTAAGGTGACATATGGAGGAAGATATAAGATAGCTTATTCAGCGAGGTTGGGTTTGGTAACCATTTTAGTCAATCACTGTGACTAAGGAAACCATCTACAGGCAGTTGTCAGCTCCCATTCAAATAGGTCCTGTGATTAAAATAAGTATTTCTTAGAAGAGAGGAAGTGAGGGCTGTTTGTGAAAGAAAGGAAAAGTATTAAATATATCTTAGAGATGAATATCTACCACAATCTATCTTTGCCTACCCAGCTTGCTATCTAAATAATTTCCCAGATTCCTGTCTGTGTGGTTGATTGGCTCCGATTCTCCACATCACTCTCTATTTATACCTTTTCAATGCAACGTTGCAGCAATTTCCATCAAGAGATGGACTCTGTTTCCTTCCCATTCCAATCTGGGCAGGCCTTGTGATTTGGTTTGACCGACAGAATGGGACAGAAGTGACAGTGCTAGTTCAGAGCCTTGGCTTCCAGAAGCCCTGTTGCTTCTCTTTAAATTTCTGCCACTAACATGCGAACAAGTCAGGGTAGTCTGATGGAGGAAGGAAGACCCTGTAGGCATAGCCAGATTGTTCTAGACCAGCTAGCCACCAACTAAACCACTAAATGAGTCACAGAAACATGAACAAGCCCAGGCAAGATCAGCCAACCCTAGCCAAGACTAGAAAAACTTGCTCCAACAAGCCACAAACTCATGAGTTAAATAAATGGTTGTTGTTTTAAGCTACTGGATTTTGTGGTTTCGTGTTAACAGAATTTTTGTGGAACTAGATAACCAATACAGCCACCAGTTTACAAAAGGCAATAATCCCACATATAACCACTGAAATGATCAACTCACCTCAATGCCAATAGCTTAATGTTCAGTATCACAGGGTCAGATCTGTTACTATCCATTAGATACAAACATGACTTTTCTGACAGTAAAATTTAATGGAGGAAGAAAATTAGGTTAATGCCATCTTAAACTTGCCATTTAAAGATGAGGAAGAAAGAAACGAAATACAAGGGCAAATGCTACCTAGCATCAATCCCTACTATTGATCCTTTCCCCTAACTATCCCAATTCCCTTTGGGAGTTGTTCCTGGCACTGTAATATACAAGTGTGACCTTGACAAGCATGCAAGAAGTGATTCTTGCCACCCCCATATATACCCAAAAAATACCCCAATGGACAGGGATAATAAGATAAATGACAGCTTTATCAGGTCTCATTGGCATCTATGTGTTGAATCATCTCCCTGGCAATATATCGAGTTATTTAATTGGTCAATCTGGTCGCTCAATTTCTGCCAGCTGGTTGATTTTCATTCTCTATTTTCTTAACCAACAACCTTGAAACAAGGGAAAGAGGCTTTTGAAAGTTTGGATACCCCAACTGTCCAGTTTATCTACAATTGGTGCAGAAAATCCTGGAGGCTAGGGTTTTTCTTGCAGCTTGAACAATGACCAGCTTTATACTCGGGATTGGGACTTCTCATTCAACATCATGAATGCTTTGTCACTAGTACCAGAAAAGTGGTCCAGCCTGGTATGTGAACTAAACATTACTCTCACTTTTTTCCCCCTAACCTCTACTGAAGACTTGGTTTGAAGAGTTAGGGGTAGCATTTAGCCTGGTGGTTAAGACACTTATTAAGGCACCTGTATGCCACATCAGAATACCTTAGCTCCAGCTTCTGACTTATTCTTCTTGCTTATTCTTGCTTATGCATATCCAGGGAGGCAGAAGTGATGGGTCAAATAGTTGGGATACTGCCTGTCCTGCACCCATTCTGGGGGTGTGCCATGCCAAATTGGGCCTTAGCACCTGTGTGCACACATAAGACCTGGGACTGGAAGTAAGCCTGGTAGTAGAACTTCAAGGATTCTCCTTCCAGGCTGCTGCTTTCACTGATGAGAGTGAAAGCTGGGACTGGGGGTAGGGTGGTCTGGGCAGACCTGTAGCACCTATCACCGAGCATGTGGGCTGGGTATGGGGACAAGCCAGACTTGGCTAGGCTGCTGCACCCACTAGCACGCACAAGAACAAAAGTAGATGGGCCCAGCACAATGGCTCAATGGCTAAATCATCACCTTGCAAGTGCTGGGTCCCATATGGGTGCCAGTTCATGTCCCACTTCCCATCCAGCTCCCTGCCTGTGGCCTGGGAAAGCAGTAGAGGATGTCCCAGTGCCTTGGGACCCTGCACCTGCGTGGGAGATCTAATAGAAGCTCCTGGCTCTTGGCTTCATATCAGCTCAGTTCTGGTGGTTGTTGCCACTTGAGTAAACCGGCAGATGAAAGATCTTTCTCCCCATCTCTCCTTCTCTCTGTAAATGCGCCTTTCCAATCAAAAGTTTTAAAAAAAAAAATAAAAAGAACCAAAATAGGTGTAGGCTAGCAAGACTAGACTAGTGCTGGCTAGCAAGTGCTGGAACTTGGGGCTTGTCATGTCAGGCTGGATTGCAGTACCCTCTGGCAAACACAACATTCTGGGTTGAGAACAAGTCTGGTAGAGCAATTGTGGGCACTCTACTGCTAGGCTACAGTTTCCGCTTGGTGAGTAAAACAGCCAGGGCTGGAGGCAGGTCAGGCTGGACCAGGCTGCAACACCTGCTAGCATATGTATTGACTGGGTCTTAGGAGAATTGGGCTGATTGAAGCTGCGGCATCCATGCCTGTGCATTAGAGCTATATATCACTGTGAGATGGGCCAGGTTGGGCCACAGCTCTTGACAGCATGGGCAAAGCCATGGCCAGGAATGGGCCTGGTGCGGATTATAAGGGATTGATCTGACTAGGATATGGCACCCGAAGGTGTATGTGGGACTGTGGCCTGTGTTGGGCTGGGATGGACTAGGCCTCGGCATTGGCCAGTTCACATAAGAGATAAGTTTGAGAGAAGAACTGACTGAGCACCTACATCCACCAGTAAATGTGTTAGCTGTTGTGGTTGACAGACTGAACCTGATCGTGGAATTGGCTGGTGTACACAGAAGTCATGTCTGAGGTTACTCCAGACAGGGTTTCTTAGGGGACTCCAAAACTAGATCTCTGGACTCAAAACCTGACCACAGTAGGTGGCCACAGTCTATGTGGTCAGACCTTATGACACATGTAACAGGACTGAGCCTCCTTGGCTGCTGATGCCTGTGCAGTGGATAGCATGACCTGATGACCTGGGCCTGCAGAGGATGTTAGTTGCCTTGTCACAGTATGGAAAGCAGAACAGTTTGAACAATTCTCCTGACCAAGCTTTGCAGTAAGTGTCTGCGTGTGCAGATGCACTAAGGTGGACATGGTCAGCCAATAAACCTTAGAAAGATTTTCTCCACCCTGGTACAACAAAGCCAATGATGTGTCAGAACTATCAAAACTACTCAGGTAGCGTCTTCAAAATGTTTTTCCCCACTTCAGAGTCTCTAAAGGATCATCGAAAGACTGTCCTACATACCCAGGTGCTAAGATATAGTGTGACAGCAAAGAGTGGTCTCACCCCCTGCCTCCCCCCCTGTCTCCCCCCAGCCACCTATGGAGACAGGAGAAGAAAAAAAAAAGAACTGAAACAAATTTCTCACCCACCTCGACCCTCCCTACCTTGATGTGCTGGCGTGTAACCTTCTCAACTATGTAAATAATAATAATATATTATAATAATTATATAACAACAATAATAATTCTAAAAAAGTGAACCAATGGATGGGTATACGTTCTGTCAGATACACACTCACAAATTAAACACACACACAAAAGAATTATATCTCTGCCTCTTTCACATGCTTGGTTGGGAGAATGGGTAAGAAAAACTGAATCTTTGTTCTAGCCCCAGGCCATTACTGAAAGGGTTCTAGAAGATAAGACTTCTATTTTTCCTGGGTTTCCCTGATATTCCATTGCAATCTGTCAGTGCAGGAATGCCAGACCTTTAGCACCACACGATTATTACTGAGGGACACAGAAGAATTTACTCCACACAGGAATTTTTCTTTTCTGCTGCTCTGCCTTCAGCCTGGGGCAAAGCAACCCCTTCTCTTGCAGCTCCATGCTGAATGCCATAAGGAGTCACCCCTCCCTCCACTAACATGACATTTTTCAACCACATCCTCAAAAACCTTTGCCTTGAGGGACATGTGGTTTGAATTCCAAGAGACCACAGCCTAGTTTAACATACAGCTTCAAAATCTGTGTAAGTGCGCAGGGTTAGTACTATGGGCTTGGACAATTATTTCCAGAAGGATGCCCCCTCCCAGAACACCAACATTCTGGGTGAAATAAACAAATTCTTGACCATGAACACTTCTCTGAAACTGACAACTCTGATCAATTGGAAGAGGTTGCACAAAGCGCTGTGTGAAGTGGGATTCTGAAGGCGTGCCTGCATGTTGTGCAAAGCACTGCCATGATTAATTAATTATGTCTGCTAAGGTCAAGAGACAGGAGAGTAGAAAGGTATGTGTCATCTTTTGCATTCTTGTTCCACAGCAATTAAGCTGAATATCAGGTTTAATATATGATTTTTTCTACATAAAAGACTTGAGAATTTGATAAGCATTTGAAAGAAAATCTGAAGAGACTAATAAGAAAAATAATCACTCTAACTTCCTCATTGAACATGCTCACTTTTTGGAAAACCAGTTCACTTCTATATAGAAATCGACATTGTCTACAGGAGATTTTGTTTGTGGTCAAATGTGCTCTAATCACCTCCAGCTGAAATATTCACATGCTTTCATTTGTAAGTATTTTTCTTTCACAAGAAAAAGAACACCTTATATTCTATGAAAATAATCTTGATTTTCAAGGCATCAATAAATACCTGCTGTGCCCGCATCTCTCTTATGAAGTTCAGATGCACTTTGAATGTTAAAATCCTGCACGCAAGTTATGATTATTGTTTTCCTCACTTAAAGACTAGAACACTCATAAAGGAATCATTTTTACCACCATGTACTTCTTAATGTTTTGATCAACCCTCATTGATTTTTCTTCCCCAAGTGCTCCAGCCTCCTTTAGGAGTTGCTCTCGGGATTGTGAGTAGGATCTTGGCAGAATGGTGATTCCAGCACTCCCATTCACAAACAACAGGACGGAGGCATTGCATGCTGTCTACGTTCATTTTCTGAATTGCCCAAGTGTAGGCGTATGAGAAAACCCAGCACACCTTGCTGCTTGCTCCTGAGCTATTACTCTAGAAGACAGGTAAGCATCAGTAGCAGCAGCAGCAGATGTGCTTGTAGCTTTAAAGGGAGCTATGATGGCGGCAATATTCTGATCCTGACTTGACCATGCCTGGAAGTGACCTTGGCTCTGCCTCTTGTCGCCTGGCCTCCTTGTGTTCTGTTAGTTTTCCAAATCACGTTTTTCATTCCCAGTAAAATTCTGCATTCCAAGCAGAATGTTCTCCATCGTGCTTTCTGTGTTGATGCATTTATTCCTTAAGCCTGCAGTAATATCTGTTATGGATGGTATTCTTGAGCAATGCAATAGCTGATAGGCATAATGGATCTTGGCCCTCCTACTGTGTCTTGTTTACTGGGCCTGGACATATAGCAGGTGCTCAATAAATCATTGTGGACTAAATCCCAGTGATGGACATAGCTGGCTTGTGATCTCTGGTCTTTAGTTAGCCACATTCTGGTCCCAAAGCAGCTCCCGACAATGTGTCTGAATTCAAAGGAAGGCCCAACCCAGCTGAGTTTGTTCTCTTTTAATCAGTGAGGTAAACTCTTTCTAGAAATAATCACTTAGAAATCTTTCTCTTATTCCTCTTTGACCACTCACAACTGCTATAGAAATTGTGCTTGATCCTGTCGTCCCAAGCAGAGGAGGAGACTGCTGGAATGGAAGACGGACATTGGGCAGACAACTAATGAGGTCTGAAAGGAGAAGAGAGTAACAAAAATAATCAACAATTCTGGCCCCCTGAGAGCTGGAGATCATGGGAATCTAGGCCGTCATGGAAACAGAAGCTCTTCCTAATATACACGAGCCCTGGTCCCTGCGGTCTGCGACTTCTGCCCAGGCTAGGCCCTACCCCTGCCGAGGACCTGTTAAGTCTGAAGATGGGGCCCTATTTTTAGTCACAAATAAGTATGCTCTGGCGGGAGAGGAGGACTTATTTACTCATGGGAACCAGAATGATTACAGCTGAACAAGACCTGAGACGCCTAGTGCCTGCTCTCTGCAGACAGAGTGGGCCTCAATGGCACAGAACAAACAGCTTGGGTCTCCCATGCAATTTTAACCATCTGGCCCTCCCGGTCAGGTGTGCCACGTGCTGCCTGCAATCTTGCTGATACTTCTCTGATGCCTTCCAAGGGCTACTGCAGAGATGTGGCTTTGGTCTATCCTTCTGGGGATCCCATGAGACCCTACTCACCCAGCAATGACCCTTGCCGCTCTACCCTTCCTCCAAGCTCCCTGTTTCTGACCGCAAGGACTAAACAGTCTCATATACGGCCCCACGAAGGCTCCAAACCCTGGGCCTGAGGAGAAGCTAATTGGTTTTTTACAAGCTGAAGATAATCCAAACATTTAAATATTGATGTTCATCTCTGAGTAGCTATAAACACAAAAGGAGGAAAAGAGACTGTTGAACTGCTTCCCCTCATTCAGCCTCGCCATGATAATGGTCTTGAGTCAATAAACCCAACTTTATAAAGCTGGGTTCCATCTGAATGCAAAGCAATGGCGTTCCTTCTCACCATGAGAGCATGGTGCATGCAGCTGGTGTCATGTACAAATGCACCCAGCAAACCTCTTGCCCAGGTGCGAGGAGGACTGTAGGATGCTGGAGTCCTGAGATGAAGGAAAAAACATGGGCAAACAAGATTCATTGCCTAAAGAAGCATTTCCCAGCAGCCACTGGGTCCCTGACAGTTACCTCTAGTTGGACTGGGAGGCAGTAGGCCTTTGTATTCCTTTTCTCCAAGCACATCATCTGTGAGGGCACAGGTGGGGACTCGAGATGTCAGGGGGAGACACCTGGCTGGTATGTCCAAGAAGGGACTACGGTGCCATTTTATCACTTCCATACTGCTGTTTATTTCTCTCTGAGAGGTACTGTGTGCTTCTATACCATGTCCAAGGCCTAACAATGCCCTTGTCTATATGTCCTACATCTACTCATCTTTTTCTTGCATAACTTTATATTATTTCTTGAAAATGCTCATTAACAAGGAGACCAAGATGTATTCCAGTGCCGATACGTCTGTCTTCACTGTTATCATTACAGGCTTACAAAGCACCACTAGCATCCGACTCCTTTCTAAACCATGACCAAGGCATACTCTTAGGATGTCGTAACAGTTGTCTGCAATGCTGGCATCTCTTAGTGGAGTGCCAATTTGAATCCCAGCTGCTCCACTTGCCACCCAGTTTCATGCTAATGCACCTGGGAAAGCAGTGATGGCTCAAGTACCTGGGCCCCTGCCGCCCGTTAGGAAGAACCAGATGAATGTCCTGATTTCTAGCCTAACTCGGCCTGAATGTGCGTGTCAGAATCGACTGATCCCTGTCCTCCCACTTCCATTACAAGTAAATCTTTATAAAAGATGTACCAGTTATAATAATGGCTGGATCTCTTGGCTCAATGAAAATACTCTTAATGTTACAATACAGGTCATAGAATCACAATTGGCTAGTTTATGTATAATTGAAAGTTGGTCTTTTCCACATACGCTTCTATGTGAATATGTACCTTGTATTACAATTCTATAGAATCTCTTGTTCTTGTTTAGGTCTTAGGCTTCTTGAGGGTTGAGTCTTTACTACTTTGGAGTCCTGAAGTCACAGATTCACCTCTACTGTCAATCACATACTGATAAAACTAGTTTCTCATTTTCCTCTTTTTGTAAAGGCTTATTTTTATTGTAAAGGCAGATTTACAGAGAGCAAATGCAGAGAGAAAGATCTTTTATCCACAGGTTTACTCCCCAAGTAGTCACAACCACCAGAACTGAGCCGATCCAAAGTCAGGAGCCAGGAACCTTTTCCAGGTCTCCCATGTAGATGCAGGGTCCCAAGGCTTTGGGGTCATCCTCCACTGCTTTCCCAGGCCGCCAGCAGGGGGCTGGAAAGGAAGTGTAGCAGCCGGGACACGAACTGGTGCCCATATGGGATCGCAGCGCTTTTCAAGGCAAAGATTTAGCCACTGATCCACTGCACTGGGACCTCATTTTTCTCTTAACTGATCACTACTACTCACCTGAGCAGTTAGGAAAAAAGAAAAGAAAAACTAGATTTACTTAACCAAAAAATTTAATCTTCTGCAAGTTTTTCTACCTAAATAATTCAACCCAAGCGGGAAGAAACACTCAGTGTTTTAGCTTTCTGCTGCTGCTCACTGGCTTTCTGTCCCCTGCAAGTGCCAGGATCCCCTATGGGTACCAGCGTGTGACCCAGTTGCTCTGCTTCCTAAGTACTGGGAAGCAGCAAAGGATGGCCCAGAGTCTCCACATGGGAGACGAGGAAGAGGCTCCTGGCTTCAGATCAGCTCAGCTCCAGCCATTGCAGCCATCTGGGGAGTGAACCTGGGAAAGATCTCCCTCTCTCTTTCTCTCTCTCTCTGTCTCACCTTCTCTCTGTAACTGCCTTTCAAATAAAAATAAAATAATTCTTAAGGAAAAAAAAAAAGAAAGAAAGGAATTGTGCCTAGGAAACTATGACACATCCTGAAGCATCATGATTTCAGACATGAAAAGTGTAAAAATATGTGTGTGAGGCATCTTCAGAAGGTTCATGGGAAAGCTTTTGGGTTTCAAAAGTACTTCTGTATCAAAAAAATTAATTCTGCTTTTCTACAAGCTTTTTGAATCCTCTTGTATATTAACGAGATAATGGATGTGTCTGACGTCAGCCCCCAAAACAGGGATGGCGGCCTGAGCCCTGCTCACCCTCCTTTGACTCGCCGGCTTGCTTAGACCAACAGGAAAGGGTTTGGATTTCTGTTCTTGTGGTGATCTCCTTGCTGCTAGCTCAGGGAGCTAAGCTGGACTGCCTAGTTTCTCCAGAAGGAAAGCTCCTGGTCAGCCATGCTTAGTTCTTTCCTCCACACTCCCTTAAATTTTATTATTATTTTTATGTATTTAAAAGGCACACACGCAGCACTTCCATGTGCTGGTTTACTTCCTAAAGAAGGCCGGCCATAGCATGATGCGACCAGGCAGGAGCCAGAAGCTGGAACTGAGTTCAGGTCTCTCACGTGGGTGAAGGCAGGGGCCCAGGAACAGAGCCCACCGGCCACGGCCAGGCTGTGCACGGCCAGGGAGCCATAGGAAAGCAGCAGTGGGACATCCTAAGGTGTGAGTTCACTGGCTGAGCCACAGTGCCTACTCCCACACCTCACTCTTAATAGAATGATGAAATGATACGGAAGGGACTTTCCATGCTGCCAAACCTGGCTTTCATGACCAGAGTGACTTCTAACAGCATTTTCTCTCAGATGGGAGGAACTGAATATTTACAGCCCTTCTACCCTTTTTAAGTCATTTCTGTAGTAATGATAAGCTCTCTGTTTCTGGATTTCTTAGGGCATAATGGGAAGTTCAGTTTTAAGAAAACATTGAAACAAAACAAAACAAAACAACACATTAAAATATTACAAAGTTATTACAACCTGCTTCATTTCTCTCTTCCCACGTGGCCTAGCTTGGAACACCAGGCAAGAGTGACAGACAGCAAACTGCAGCTGTAAAAGAGGGTGTACACACCTCTAGCCTCCTTCCACGCTTACCGCTTTATATCCCAGGCTTTTTTATTTGCCACAAGAAATCTACATCTGATCTTGTTTTCAAGGGACCTGCTGAGAATGCTGACTTGGTAATTGATCTTTTTGCTACTTCCAAAATGATTATTTCTCTCCCATAAAAAAAAAAAAAACCGCCAAAGACCTACATACTCAGACACTTCTGTGTGTTGCATCTTTGGACGAGGAGTGAACATTTGCTTCTTTGTGTCCTTGTAGTATCAGTATCATCAGTGGCACAGTGGTGACACATACACATTGTTACTAGCCTGCATGAATGTGACTTTGTCAGGCCACAAGAGAAATTCCAGGAGCAGGATTGTTGTAGGGCAGACGTTTTGTGCCATACTGACACTGCTCCTTCCTTGTTTCTTTCTTTTTTTTTTTTTTTCCTTTTAAGATTTATTTATTTGAGAAAGAAGGAGGGAGACAGAGATGATGAGGAAGAGAGAGAAAGAGATGAGATCTTCCATCTGCCAGTTCCCTCCCCCAGAGGCCTGCCAGGGCTGGACTAGGACAAAGCCAGGAGCCTGCGGCTCCACCCAAGTCTCTTCCATGCGGGCTGTCAGGAGTTCAGTACATCCCAGGTGCAAAAGATTAGCTCTCAATTGGAGCAGCAGGGACATGTGATAGCACTCCAGTACGGGGTGCTGGAGTCACAACGGAGCATTTTCATCAACGACAGCACAATGCAGGCCCCACCATGACTTGTTTTTTTCTTTCTAACTTGAAGCAGAGACAAGAGGGAGAGAGACAGAGGGACACACACACACACACACACACACACACACACACACACACCTTGTTCTAGGGCTGCGCCAGGCAGAAGCTGATAGGCAAGAACTCAGTCCAGCTCTCCCAAGAGTGTAGGTGGTAGAAACCCCATGACTTGAACGATTTCCTGCTACCTCTCAAAGTGCCTATCAGCTGAACTTGAACCCAAGCAATCCATTGTGAGAGGGAGTCTAACTGCTAGGACACACACCCCTGCCCTGTGTCTGCCTGACATTCTTCAACAAGAGACACTACGGGACACATGGTAGCAGCACTGGTTCTGCTGGCCAGGCCTGAGCTGCTTGAGGGAAAAATACTGATCTCCTAAGAGCCTGACTCCTTGCTAGCATATCCCAATATGCAGCCAGGCAAACAATCACACAGGGGATGGATGGAAGACATTCTGCAGTTTCTGTTTTTGCACCCAATCCCACTCCCCTTGAACACCTGTCCTCCACACCCACTTTCCCACAATGCACCATGAAGAAGATGCCGTAATGTACACATGTGTATGTACTATGTTCCACATGGATGCCACAAAAACCTTCCCAGCAGACAGTACACACACACACACTGAACCTTGCCCAGAGTCCACCTCGTTTGTCCATTCAGCTCTTACCCCCATCACGGGGTCCACTAAAGGGAGGAACTGTCTCCCCAATGCAGACTCTCCCACCACACCTGCTCGCTGTGAACAACCTGTTCTCCCTCTTGTATCAAGTAACCCTCCTCATGTGGTTGCCCACACTCACCTCTGAACATGCATTCATTCTCTCTCGTTACATAAACCCTGATCCCCTTATTACAGCCTATCTATGATCCTGCTTTGAATCCTTATCTCACACAGGTGCAGAAGCCTGGAATAAAACATCCACCTACAACACCACCATAGCAATGACAAAATCTAAAAGTAACAGCTAGGTCAATAGTTAACAGTACTAGAAATATTCAAAAGAGAATGCAATACAAGGAGGCTTCAGAAAGTTCAAGTGAAAATACAATTTAGATGCACACACACACACACACACACACAAAGGCCCGGCGGCGTGGCCTAGAGGCTAAAGTCCTCACCTTGAACGCACCCCGGGATCCCATATGGGCGCCGGTTCTAATCCTGGCAGCTCCACTTCCCATCCAGCTCCCTGTTTGTGGCCTGGGAAAGCAGTGGAGGACGGCCCAAAGCTTTGGGACCCTGCACCCGCATGGGAGACCCCGAAGAGGTTCCTGGTTCCCAGCTTCGGATCGGCGCACCAGCGCGTTGTGGCTCACTTGGGGAGTGAATCATCGGATAGAAGATCTTCCTCTCTGTCTCTCCTCCTCTCTGTATGCCTGCCTTTGTAATAAAAATAAATAAATCTTAAAAACAAAAAGCCTTTAAAATGCATAGATACAAGGGGTTTTCCAAAAACTCAGAAAATGCAAATTATGTAACAACTATGCATGCATGTTGAATGTTTTTGCACCAAAATAAACTTGCAATTTCATTTTTCTAAAAACATTTTGAAGCCCCTTGTATGGTTGAACTGCCCTGTAAATAGGTAATTGAAAGAAGTGTAAAAAATTCAAAACCACACAGAATCATTCCTTCATATTTTTCTTCACCCAACCTTCATTCTGGTTTATATTTCAGTTACAATACTGGAATCATGTAATGGTCCACTGAAATATAATTTTGGTGCAACCCTTATATATCTTTACACATTCTGAGGTGTGATAATAATCGTATTTGTGACACAATTCTGTGTGTGTGTGTGTGTGTGTGTGTGTGAGAGAGAGAGAGAGAGAGAGAGAGAGAGAGAGAGAGAGAGTGTGTAAATTTCTGCTAGGCTGACTTTAATATGGAAATTACCAAGACCGGTAAGAGAGTGTTGTTGAAATTCACTTTCCAGACACGCTTGTTTTGGATAACAATGGTGAGTTAACCTATGTAATCAGTTTTGCAAACTAACTGTTAAGATGCTTAAAGAAACAAAGTTTTGGTTTAAAGAGTTCTGCGTGTGCCTGAGGGGTTCCTGGGAGGGGAGATGTTTCTTTCAGTTAACTCACTGTTAGTGACTTTCACTAGCTGCTAGGGACTCCGAGATTGCCCCTTAGTTTCTCCTTCTGGCTGCAGCGGTTGCTGTGCCTATCCCACAGCCGCATTTCCCATCAGCAGGTTAATAGGATGCGACACACAAAAAGGCCCAGTGAATCTGTTACACTCTGCTTACTGAAGCTATGGCTGCAATACTCCAGTGCTGAAGTCAGTGAAAAGGCAGCAACCAAACACAACCCAAGGAAAATGCAAGCTGAGACAGCACAAAGATGCTTTGTCTAGGAATGGCAGAATTTTCCAGCAACTATCTGGAAAAAAAAAACAAAAAACACAGCAGGATGGGAGGGAATGTAATCAAATAACAAAACAAACCCAAACTAAAAGAGAATCTTTATAAAAACCAGCACAAGGACACTTTGTTTTTAAGTACACACAATGAATTTTAAAGATCTTTGTTCAGGAGGGAAATAAAGTATTATGAAGGACTGACACATTTGATGGATGGATGGTTTTTGAAAAACCACATTATCAATTACTTTTTCCCTTGTTTGGCTCCAGTCCAGTAATTTTTATTTGAACAAGCCACATGCTAGCAGGGTTTTGATGGCAGGAAGTAGCTGGTTGTTGTTAAAGGATACTATTTTGCTGATGGGCTTATCTAGGCCTCCCTCCCCTGTCTTTCTGATGGAACTGTGATACCAGAGCACAGCTTCAGTTGCTGTAAACAGAGTCAGGGATTGTTTGAGATGCCCACCCGTGTTCTGCTTGCAGTCTTGTGTGGTACAATCCGGATAATGTCTTCAGTAGCGCTTGAGAAAACAAACACTTGAATTGTGCTCATTTTTGTCCTCCACTTGGAAAGTTGGGTTTCTCTAACCATTCTGGCTTCATAAATGTGTCTCTTAGCCTCAAAGTCAGTTATGAATATTGCATCTTTAAAATATTAGGCTACTATTTAAAATAAAGCTTGTTGAGAAAACGAGATTAACTGACAGCCTGTGATGTTTTAAGGATCGTCCTAAAGAATACCATATCTTGTTCCAGCTGTTTCTTTATCTTAGCAAAACAAGGACATTAATGTGCTACTTACTGGTAAACAGAAGGAACACAGCCAATTAAGGCATATTATTAGTACTATCAGTTTTCCTTTGTAATTCAAGAAGGATTTGGGGGCTATCATCAATGGGCAGGAAATTATCTGTGAAAATCAACTATTGACACTTATAAGGGTATATGTGTGTGTGCATTTATGATAACTTCCTTTATGATTGCATTTTTTGTGTGTGCTACCATGCCTGAAATGTAAAATATTTACAAAATCTCAGTACATAGTGATATATGCTGTGGGTAGTTATTTAAGTATGTCTCTTGGTTCTACACTTTAAATACTAATTTTAGTTATTTTTTCTGATGAGCATTAAAAAAATAAAGCCATGGGGTTAAAAAGTGGACATTTGATTATTTATCAGAGCATGAACATAATTTGAATGAATTCAAATCTAATCTTGCTGAATGGAGGAAATATGAACTTACCAACCATTTGTTGACTCACTGGCTCATATCAAAATTCTCATAGCATAGACAGATAGTATTAATAGAGCTTACTACCAGAAACAAAAGACATTTTGTCTCAAAATTATGTATCCATTTATTCCTATCTCATTTGGAAGAGGGTAAATTGGGAAACAGGAAAAAAAAAAAGTACTTTATTTGGCAATTCTTCCTTCCTTCCTAGGCCCTGGCTTTGCTTATACTTGGTTCAACTACTTGGTAAAGTTTTGGTTGTGTGTACAAATAATAAAGAATTCATTAAAGTTGCTCTGATGCAGTGTGGATTACAAATTTCCCTAAAGTAATTCAAGATTATATCAACATTTTATTCAAGAAAAATCTAAAATTTTCTTTAATTTTCAAACACGTAGTGGGCAGTATGGTTGCTTATATGTCAAGCTACTGGCAAACTCTGCCCCAGAACTGACAGAAAACTGCCCCAGAACACAGCTGATAAACCTTCCACGCCATTCAGTTGTTATCATATGGTGGTTGCAGAGCTCACAGTACATCGCTGAATCTAATCTT
Organism: Ochotona princeps; assembly: GCF_030435755.1. Lineage (NCBI taxonomy): Eukaryota > Metazoa > Chordata > Mammalia > Lagomorpha > Ochotonidae > Ochotona > Ochotona princeps. The sequence goes on from NC_080862.1 coordinate 5,582,288, forward strand.
TCCAACATGACTCATCTATTTACTGTTTTCTGAGCAAGCTGTTAGGGAAAAAATGATTGCTGAACAACAGTCTAGATGGTATAAAAATATTTCTAAATTTAATCTGCAGTAAATATCTGAAATACTTATACAGTCTCAATGTCTTGTTAAAATATATTTATACATGACTATTGCCATCAAAATAAATAATTTTCCAAATGATTAATTGTATCTCAAAAATTTCAAAGAACATGAGATCCTCCAGGGATTTAAAAATAAACTGTTTCAAGAAAGCATAATCACCAACTTTCTTAAGCTTATAAAGGAAAAACAGTTTATAGTGCTCTTTGAGTGCTTGATTCATGTCATTCCCAGAGTTTATGAAACTATATTCAGCATAGATTTCCTTTTAAAAGAAGAAAAAAAGAATTAGTTGTTTTATTTGAAAGACAGAGGAACAGAGAGGGAAGAAGGGAAAGGAGAGAGAAATCTTTCTTCCAGCGTTTCACTCCTCCAATGTCTGAAACAAGAGCTTCCTCCAGGTCTCCCAAGTGGGTGTAGAGGCCCAAGCACTGGGACCATCCTGTACAACTTGCCTGGAGCATCAGCAGGGAGGTGGAGCTGAAGAGGAGCAGCTGGGACTAGAACCAGCATTCCTATAGGATGCTAGCATCACAGGCAGGGGCACTCCAATGCCAGTCCCATACATTTCTATTTTAATTCCATCTTCCATAATCTCTTTGAAGTGCCCTCAGATAGCGGCAATGGAGCTGTCACCAAGAAACAAGGGGGCCCAGCTGGCGGTGAGTCAATGGCCACGCCCCTTGAGCCCCACCTGCAGAATCCCTGGAGCTGCTGGGAAGGATGCTGGTTTCTGATTGCACTTGAACTGCTGACCATTCAAGCGTCTGGCTTGTTCAAAGCTATCACAACAAAGAATCCAGGGGCTGCAAAATGAGGGTAGCTTATCCACTGACATATGGCTTATACTCATCATACCTTCTTACATATATTTTCTAATGTAAACATTTCAGGATATTAAATCATGATGATTATATATGCTATTATATACTACTTAGTCTGTAGTGTCTTGCTATGTTCTTTATGTGCACCCATGTGCCAGGCCAGTCACATACACTGAGTTATAGTGTCCCCCTCTGTGAGATGGCCATCCCGTATCTACTCTCCCTTCATAATAACATTTTGTAAGAAAGGGAGAGGCAGGCACCATAATTACTGAGAACACTGAAAGGCAGCTCTCGTGGAATCTGCAACCTCAAGTTCGATTCCCAGCATGTCTGCTTATCTGCTTATTAGTCACACAGTCTTCAAGAGGCCATTGCTTTCTCTGGACCTCCGTGTCCCGTTATAAAACGGGGGTTAGAACATTCCTCCTGTCTATATGCTTTTGCAGGTTTAATACTAGGCAGCAGAACTACAGGAAACACTTGTGGCCCCTTCACGTACCAAAGGGTCTCCCTTACAGACATATTTATAACAAAACCATGCAAACTTGCTTTTGTTACAAAGAGGCAAGCAGGTGTCCCCATGAATGGCCATTTCTAGTCTTCTTCTACAAGCAGTGTTGCTCAGGAGTAGCTATCAGGCCATGACAGGCGATTAGCTCGTTCCCACTGTTTTACAAGGATTGCCATTAAGAGAATGCATTTGACTTATTAGACTTGTCCTACACTACAGAATATTGAGAACAAGTCCTGGATTGAGTCACAGCTGTCAGAGTCCACAGACTAAAGATCAGAGGCCCTTGAAGGTTTATATCACTGTGTAAGACCTGGATTTTCCAACGAATAATCCTCATTCTAGAAGTTTGCTTCTTTGGAAGTATTTAGAAAAAGCTGGAGGAGCAGGAGAAAACAGAACCAAATTTCTCAGATGCTCCTGAATTAAAATGCATCCCATGTGGCTGACTCAACTTGGAGATGAAATGATGAAACATTGTTAGAGCCATGTATTTTGCACTTAGGTGCTAAGGGACTGAGAAAAGCAAACTTCTCTGTCTTACGAAGGGAACAGCACCCAGGTGAGACCAGGGACAAACCAAAGAGGCCAGATGACAGTAGACTGTGAAGGGGGTCCCACTCCCAGCAAAATACTACTAGGCTTTCAAGAATCATTTTCTCGTAGCAGGCATTACCCTGTTCTCACACCACTCAATGCAAGAAGTAAATACGCATGTTTTCTCTTGCACTGTGTGCCCTGCAGCCTGTGGTGCGAGTTAGCAGGAGTTAGGCTGAGTGAGGCCACAGCAAGCATCACTGCCCAGGTGTGAACCCTGCTGTAGGCTGAAAAGCGAAAGGCCTAGAAAGGCAGCCTTGTTCATCTCCCTGGAATGCAGGAAGCCTGTGGCCCCTCCCAGGCTGGGGAGCTTCTCCTGGCAGCTGTGGGAAACCTCTGAACAAATAAAGTCCCAGGATTCCCTCTCTCCGCCCCAGCTCAGTCATTAAATATTGCTTGAAAGGAGCAGCAAAGTTAGGCAGTGCTTAAATTCTACAGTTTAACCGAATATTCACTTGTCAAACTTGAATTTATGTGAGCTGTGAAAGAAGACGCCAAGAGGAGAGGCGTTCTGGACCCAGTCTCAGTATTGACAAGCTGTGCAGCCAACCCGCAGCAAAGAACTTTGTGGTCCTCAGTGGATTCATCTTTAAAGTGGGCATAATTCTACCTTTCATTCTTCAAGGCAAGTTGATGTCTCAGGCAACAGGAAAATCTCTTATAGGTCCCTTCCAGACTCAAGGACAATAAGTAACGATAATGCGAGTTTTTCCTCAAAAGGGCTATTTTGAATTGTATATTTGTTAGATCTGTTTTACTCTGCCAGCCTAGAAAAAAAGGGCCTGTAATCACAAGGCTTTTTTCAACTGTTTAAGACACTTGTCCAGATTAGCAAGAAGTCTAGGCTCTCCCCCAGAATGACCCCTGGCCCTATTATCTATGCTCTATGATTCCGGGAGATGGGATCCCACACATCAGGTTGGCCATCTGTCCCAGGGAACCCCCATCAATCCTGGGTGACTATGCCAAACTTCAACCCAAGAGTCCTTTCAGCAGGTGAAGAACTCAACATGGCCCCTCTCCCGGTGACCTCAGTGTTAGCTCTGTGCCCCGCAGTGACTTCGTGCTAACCCCAGGAGGGAACACAAAGCTTGTCGTGGTCCTTGCTGCCACCAGACGCCACCAGAGACAGCCTCAAGGGGTTCCCATCTCAGAGCATTCCAACAAGGCAAGTTCTTTTCTACCAGAAGCCTCCTTAGTACCAATACCACTTTGTCCCTTCACAAAATAAGGCAACGGGTGAATTTTATCAAGCAACGTGAAGATGGCTTGGTGCCAACCCCACACTGAACCCTAACCCATCAGACAAGTTTGAAATGTGGCATCTTTGTGACATGGATGCATGCTATCTCTTTAAACAAGGACTGTATATTGCTGGTTCCTCCATCTTAGCCTCAGGAGGGTGGTGATAAGTCAGTTACTAAGCAAGTCTATGGCTGATTCACACTGTATGATAAGTGCTCTTTTAGGTGTATCTTCTGAGTGCAGTTTGGTATTTCTGAATTGCACAGGAGAGCTTCTAATCTCATTTGAAAAAAAAAAACATCTCCCATCACTCCCTAGTAGAGGTGAGGAAGTGTCAATGTGAAGGGGGAGTTGGAGCGGAGGCAGGTCAGGTTCCTCCCAAAGCTTCATTAGCTGCTCCCAAATTGAAACAACAGATTCCTTTTTACACATGGAGAGGGATGCTTTCTTCATCCTCAGTCCAGTATGAATGCAGGCAGTTGAAGACCACTTTGCTATCTGTAGCGATCCTGCCACCCCGACACTCCTTGCTCCCTCCACAACGGCTTTGCACAGCATTCAAAAGAAAAAAAAAAATAAAAGCCTCCATGTATCCCGGATCCCCGGATGTGGCTATGTCTAATCTGGAGGGCTTAATTTTTTTCCCCTCTGGAGCTTAACAGTTTTGAAAACATCTTCAAGGGGGAAAGGCACCTGTGAGAACATCTGAGGCCCGGCTCTGATTCCTGCTAATGTGGGCCCTGGGAAGACGCCAGGTGATGGTTTAAGCAGCATGTGAGATCCACCGTGAGCTCCTGGCTCCTGGCTCCAGCTTTCCTCACTGCACTTTAGCCTGTGGGGGCCTTTGGGAAGTGAACCAGTGGGCCTGAGTGCATTCCCTCTCCCACAAACAGGCAGATCAAATATATCCATAAACATATCCTCATATGCACAAGCGCTTCCTCACATGAGGCCTCGGAAGCCAGTGAAATTGGATTCTTTGTTTTTTTTTGTTTTTTTTGTTTTTTTTTTTGCCATGACAGACAACTGACACTTAAGCATCTGCTGAAATGTCACCTCCTCTGGGAAGCCTTCCATAACCTCCCCTGTAAAAAACTCTCTTCTTTTTGCGCTTTATTTCCCCCATCACATGACCGTCACTTTGGCAGCACACTGCTGTTTGTTTCACTGCCCACCTCCATCAGTATGTATGCCCCAGGAAGGAAGAGACCAGGCTTTACTGAGTTGGTCTGGGAAACACAGTCATCTGAACAAGAAAAGAGCAGTATAAAATGACTACCTAGCACAGGGAATTGGAACAAAGGGATTTGGTAAACCAAGAGGTAAACAGGATGCCCTAAAGAATGCAGAAATCTCCCCTGTAAGGAGCAGGCTCTACACCCAAGGTTAAGATAGAGCACCTGAAAAAGAGCCCCTGGGATGCTCCAACACGCCGCAGATGCTGCTGGAGGGTCCCGGGGCTAGGTGTCTGGGCAGCAGGTGGACTCTGCCAGAAATCTGCCCTCTGAAATCCATACTGCAGAACTTGACAGGCACCCCTTTCCCCGACCGCCAGGGCAAGCTGCTCAGGGAGGTCTCTCTCTCCCAGATAGTTCACAGCCGCCCCAGGGGATTCAGGAGGCCGCTGCTTGGGGCCTGTCCTTGGGCGCCTGCCCCCTAGGAACCTGCAGAACCTCCCCGAAGAACCAGGAAGTGACTACTCCTGCTGATGTCTTCCCAGTGCTCTTGGTGGAAATGCCTTTGTATGAACTAGAACCATGTCTAAAAGGCCCAGATTCATTTTGACCGAGCAGGCGGGTGAGTATAAGGCAGAGAAAAGACATAAGCAACCACAGCTATGCTTACGGCTAACTCCCATATTTCAACATGTGGGAGGAGTTCAGTAATTGGAGATTTAATTCGAACCCAAGTGAAAACTGTTTGCTTGGCATAGGCCGCTAGAAGATCGGAACTTCCAGGCCTGGCTTCCAACCCAAGAATAGGCCCCTGACTCTGGCAGGGATAAGTAAAACCCCACTAACTTTTCGTCTTGGCTCGGCTGATCGTAAGAAGTGCAGTGGGCCAAGCCCAGCGAAGACCCGAGCAGCCCTGAGCCTGCTCAGGTGTGCCGGGGCCAAGCCAGCGCCAGCAGCTGCCCCACTTGGTGTCTGAGACGGTCCTCGGGGTTCCGCAGATCTGCTGCTGGCCTGCCAAAGCGCGAAACAGACTCAAAAATTGTATTTTAACGTCAGATTTAAGAAAAACAATAAACATCCTGATTTCTCTGGCCACTTCTTTGTTGACACAAATTGTAGGGAGAGTTGCAGAGAAAAAAGTCCTTGTTCCAAGCCGTTTGAGATTTCCTAAGCGAGCAAAGCCTTCCCCTTGTCCACTGACCCTTTCAGATTCTATTCTTGTATTCTCATTTCCTGTCCTGGGAAGCAACTGTGCACAATTTCAATAAATACGGCCCCATCCATGCAGCATCTTTTTTTTTTTTTTTTACACAAAGTGATGTTTATGCATTGATGCTCGCAAGAAGTGTTTACTGAGCACCAGCTACATGCATCTGGTAACCAACTCAAAACAATGATGTTTCTGTTCTCACACACTTGGTAACATTGGAACAGGGAACAGGGAACTTTGAACAGACACACTGTGGGTGATGTAGACAACCTATTGAAACATTCCAAGGGGAACAGAGAATCGAGCTGGGAATAAAAGTCGACTGTTCCTATCCCTTGCATCACTCAAGCCTCCTAACTTTTGATCTGAGACGGGGTGATGCTGATGCGTGTGCTTACTCCAGGGGGATGCAGCAGACAACACTGGAATTGAGTGGAAATGTGCCGTGTGAGCTGCTCAGGTTTAAGCGGCAATCGAGAGGCAGGGCAGGGCCACCTAAGCTGTGGCTAGGAAGGGCAGGGTGAATGATTCGTCCCGTAAGAGAAACCAACCAACCAACCAACCAACCAACAAGGTTTCCTGCCACCCTCGCTGAATTAACAGCGAGCACCACCTCGACCTCGGCCAACTGTCCCAAACCCGGTGACTTTCGCCAATCCCCTACTTGACCCGTTCGGAACTCTTTGGGGTGCACCAAAGGTTAGAGGTTCCCCGGGGAGGCGGGGAGCCCCGGCGGCCACCCGTGCCCCCCGAGAAGGAGCCCAGGGCTGCGGCTGAGGCGTCGCCGACCGCCCCGGGGCCTCCTTGCCTGCGGTGACGGGGCGCCCCCATCTCCTCAGCCCGCTTCCCACGCACTCTGTCCCTCGAGGCCTGCCGGCCCCCTCCCGCCCCGGGGGCCACGTGAGCGAGGGAAAACGCGGGGACAGTCCCCTCCCGGGCCCGCTCGCTCCGGGGTCGCACAGCCATGGCCGCGCCCTCGCACCTCCGCCCCGGGGCCAGCCGCATCCCGACCCCGGTCTCAGCTGCCCCCCGCCACCACCGCCACCGCCACCCTCAGCGAGGCGGCGTCCACGCGGAAGAACTAGGCCGGCTCCAGCGGCGCGGAAAATGGACGTGAGGCGAGCGGAGCGGGACGGGCGCGAGCCTCCCCGCTCCCGCCTCCACAGGGGCCGCGGCGCGTTCCACAAGGCCGAGCTTGTCTCTTTAAGAAGACATGGGACCCTAATGAGTGCGCATTCCCGACGCGGCCCTGACCGGGCTGGGGGTGGACCCGGCCTGCACTCCCGCCGCCGCCTCCACCCTCCTCACGCCGCCGCCGCCTCCGACACCTCGTTCCCAGGAAGCGGCCAGGCCGCCGCCGCCGCCGCCGCCGCCGCCGCGCGCCCGGCCCCACGTTACTTTGATTGACAGCTGAACAAATGTTTCCCCGGTTCGAACGCTCGCGCTCAGGAACGTCAGCCACGGCGAAGCCCCGCCCACAAGGGGGGCGGGCCGTCTCCGCCAACCACCCCGCCCCTCTCCACAAAGCTCCCGTGCCTTTGATTGGTGGGAAGCCACGGGCGCCGCCCGGCCCCCACGTGGGATCTAGCCGCCCACCCCTCCGTCGGCTCCGCCTCCCGGCCTCGCCATTTGTCAGCGGTGAAATGATGGGCAGTAACACAGAACGGCGATTAATCTTCAGCCACCTCTGATTGGCTGCCGGAGACGCCTGCCGCGTCGCGGAGGGGCGGGGCGCTTGGAGAGCTCCCCAGAGCGGTCGCGTGGCCGGCCGGTGATTGTAGTCAATCTAGGCCGTATCATGCGCTGCGCTCGCCCGGGGAGGACTACATCTCCCGGGATGCTCCGCGGCCTCTGCACGGCCGGTTGTGAATATGTATCAGAATGTTAATGATTAGCTGCTGCTAAATTTGGTCAAAGAAGTCACCTACACAGAGCGTGTTGTTAGAGCTGTGCGGAGCGGGTGTTTGTGCTGTTGGCTGCTTTCTTCCCCCCTCTCTCACACACTTGTATATTATTTCGAGGTGGTGTTCGCGGAGTTTGAAGGGAGAGAGAATTTAAAAAAAAAAGCCGCAAGCGTTTCACTCTTTTTTTTTTTATAATCCCCTTCAATTTGGGGTTCAAAACAGGAAGGAAGAAAAATAAGGAAATGAGATGTGGTAAAAGAAGCTAAAAGGTGCCTTTTTGAAAAGATCGTTGCTGTGAAGTGAAAGCAAAAAAAAAATCTCCAGAGAAACCAAAAAAAAAAAAAAAAGCACCGCGGAGAGACTTCCGAAGCAAAGGAGTTTGTGTTTGCTCTTTAGGGAAGGAGCCAGATCATTCATTCGGAGGAATATCAGCCAATTAAAAGACAAATTACAAAAAAAAAAAGAGAAAGTTTGGAGTGGGACGCCGAGCGAGCAAGCGAGCAAGGAGCGGGCGGAGCGCGGGGAGCGCGCACTTTCCTTCCCCGGCCGGGCCCGGGAGGAGTGGACGGACGTCGGAGCCTCGGCGCCGGAGCCTCGCCGGACCATGCCGGCCGGGGGTCCCTGACGGCCCCGCGGGGAATGCGGAGCGAGCCCGGGCGCCGGGAGCCAGCCGCCCGCGTCCCGCCTGGAGCCTCTCCCCTCAGAGCCGGCCGCCGCCGCCGCCTCCTCCTCCTCCTCGGGGCCATTAAAGCCAATGAGCCGCGCGCCTCGGCCCGGCGCAGCCCACTAGATCGGCTTCTGGATGATTCGCGACCTGAGCAAGATGTACCCGCAGACCAGACACCCGGTGAGTGTGTGTGTGTCGGGGGGTCCCCGGGGCGCCCCCGGCCCGAGGGGCGTGGAGAGCGGCGCCCGCCATCGGCTCCCCCTGCGCCCCCCTCGGTGGGGCGCGCTTGGCCCTGGCGGGGGAGACGCGGGCGTGGGGGGCGCCGAGGAGAGGCGATGGACTTGTAGCCATTTTCTTATTGTTGTCTTCCGAGCCCCCCTGGAAGCCGCGGCGAGCCGTGGCCGTCCCTGCGCAGGGAGGAGGGGGTGGGGGTGGCGAGCGATGAAGGAGGCGCGACTCCGCGCCGGGGCGGGGAGGGAGGGCGCCCTCGGCGGCGGTGCTGCCGCTGCTGCTGCCGCCGCCGCTGCTGCTCCTCCTTCTCCTGCCGCTGCTGCTGCTGGGCCAGCTCCGGCTCCGAGTGCGGGCCGCCGCGGGCCCCCAGAGCGGCCGGCCGAGAGGAGAGCCGGCCAGCCAGCCAGAGGGTGGCGGCCGCGCCCCCTTCCCCGGCGCTGACCGCGGCTGGACGCCATGGCGCGGGTCCCCCCGACGGGCCAGTTTCGATTCCGGGTGGGCGCGGCGCGTTTGGTCCCTGGGCGCCCCGGGGTTGCTGGTCATCGGGGAGGGGAGCCTGGGCTCGAACCCGCGGGGTCCGGGACGTGCGCGCGCGTGCTTGCGTGCGTGCGGGGCTGCGGGGCTGCGGGGCTCGGGGAGCCAGCCCGGGGGTTTAGTGGGTGGGTGGAGGGGGTGCCCGGGCCGGCCCCTGTCCCGGCTGCGGGGCGAGCGGAGGGCCCGGGAGGAGAGTTGGTGGTGCGGCCCCCCGGCCCCCGCCGGCGCCGCGCGTGCCGTGTTTTCTCCGACTCCTGCTTCGCCTGTGATGTGGGGCTAATTAAATATTTTATTGTTGTTCTTTAGGCACCGCATCAGCCCGCTCAACCCTTTAAATTTACAATTTCCGAATCCTGTGATCGGATTAAGGAGGAGTTTCAGTTTTTACAGGCTCAGTACCACAGGTAAGGATGCCCACTTGAGCTGTTCGCCTGGCTCCTCAACCTCCCCACGCACAAACACAAACACCCCTCTCTCTGTCGTCTCTTTTTCTTTTCTTTTTTTCTTTTCTTTCTTTCTTTTTTTTTTTTTTTTTGACTACCACAAAGGTATTATTAGCATTTTTTTTCCTCTGGGCAGAAAGGTCAAGTCAAAAGGCCTCTTTTTCTCTGAAGGCAGATGTAAAGAAATGAAGCATTTCTTTTTTTTTTTTTTTCCTCTCCGGTAAATTAAAAAACAAAAAATAAAAGCAGGGAGTCAGAACAATCGAAACTGGGGAGACTTGGAAAATGCTGAGGTCAAACTTTCGGTATTGATTTATTGGGGCCAGGAGGATGGGAGCTTGGGTGATCCTGGGGCCCTTTCCGTGCTTGGTTCTTTATTACTCCTGGCTGCCTGGCCACCGGAGAGCCAGCGCCCGGGAGAGTGCGAGGGGGCGATTTCATTACTTCTGTGCTGAGAGAAAAACAGTGTGCATCTCAGAGGTCACAGTGAGAGTGCCTGGAAAGTGTTGCTTCTTCCGGTGGTCTTTTTAGTGATGTGCAATTCGTATTTCATAAATGCGAGAACCCCAGCAAGGCCCTGGACGCCGTGGGCGCTTTGCCCCTGGGTGTTGGTCTTCAGCCTGCCCGTGTGTTTTGGAGGGAAAGAAAAGAGCCCTCGTTGGAAGACGTACTTGATTGATATTTTCAGTCTCTCTTCAATGAGCCGCTATATTGTGACATTGTGCGAGGCTTCTTGTGTGCCTGCATGTGGAGTTAAAATGTTTATTTCCTTGTTTTTTCGTAAAATGAGTGTAGTGGATATTCAATTCTGTGTGAAACCGAAGCCTCAGAGTCATTAGAGGGTTTATTTCCTTAAAACTTAAAAGATCAGAAAAAGCCTGCATGGCATCCTTCCTTGAAGGGGCAGTTGAGGCCGGCGCGGGTCGCCCTCCCTCGCTGCCTCATTTTCCGGTCATGAAGGTGGGCCTGGAGAGCTGGCGCAGGTGGGGACTGGGGGAGCTTTGTAGACTGAGTTCTCCACTAAGCGGATTGCCTTCTGTCTTGGACAGTCTGAAGCTGGAATGTGAGAAGCTGGCCAGTGAGAAGACGGAAATGCAGCGGCACTACGTCATGGTAAGGCCGGCCTGTCCTGGACCCAGGGTGCCTGGTAGTTTGGGATACCAAAAGCAAGACTGAGTTGCTGCAGGCTGCAGGGTGGCTCCCAGGGGCCGTGTCCAGGAGCAACCTGTAATTCTAGGCTGTTCCAACTGGCCTTTGACAACCAGCTTGGATTTGAATTCTCCAACTCAGTTGCATGGGGTAGAATTTTCTGTGTTTTGTTTTTGCAGATTGAAAAAAAAATTTTTTTAAGAAAAACAAAACCTCCGTTTATGTTTTGTTTAGTCCCAAGGAAAATGTTTTTGTTGGTGCTTTTCTTTGCTGTTTTATTGGGTTTGCTCCAGTCTTCAGCAGACGATGTTTCTGTGTATGGTGAAAATGTTTCATGTGTCTCGTGTCTTTGAACGAGCGATGGCCAGGAAGAGGCTGCCTTGCTGTTGCGTCTGTGTGTGCTTCCGATTCCTGGAGCATCCTGCTGACTTGAGCAGTGCCTGTCTCCTGTGTGACTGGCTTCTGCCAGCACTGCCGCAGTGCCAGTTACAGGAGCCGGCGGCCGTGGCTGTGCCGAAGGCTCTTGGGTAACTCGTGCCTTGGGTTTCCCTGGAGCCCTTTGCTCTGCGAAGGTGAGCAGGAGGCGACTGCATCTCAAGGAGCGTCAGCTGAGCACGTTCCTGTGCGGGCACCAGCAACAGTTGTGAAAGGCAAGTTTCTGCAGTGGCGAAGCGTCCGTGTGGCCCGGAGGTGCCGGTAGACCTGGTGGGCTCGGAGGCTCGTAGCGTTCGGGGGCTCCGAAGACGGGGGCTGTTGCGAATGCCACTGTGCTTTTGTGAGCTGTTCTCTTAGAGCCTGTGGGTTAAGGCGACTTCTGGGCTTTTAGGCTAAAGATTGTGATTGCAGTTCCCCTGTGATTTTTTTTTTTTTTTTTGAATAGGTTTTGTGGGTATTGTTGTATAGGTGAGGTATTTGTTTGTTTTCAGTAGACTTGGGGCATTTCGAATGAACTAGGGAAATTGATGAAAGGCACATGGCTAATGGCTTTCCTTTCTTTCACAGTATTATGAGATGTCCTACGGGTTGAACATAGAAATGCACAAACAGGTAAGTTACCGTATCTTCATAACCGTGTCCAATGACGGTCACTCACATGGGCTCACTTTGAAAGGAAAATGAGATATTTGGCTGTTTTATTCTGAATATGGTCATGGCTACGTGTATTTTGAAAGACCAGGCTCTGGAGACCGTGCTGTGTTTTTATGTGTCTCTGTATCTTTTATAGTGCCCTAATGTGAACCTTTTCAAGAGGTTCATACTGTTCAGAATCCAGAGTGCTGAATTTTCAGACAGGTGATGTTTTGGAACAGTTGCTTTATATATGTTGGGCGTTGCGAACTTGTCTTATGAACTAGATTTTCTTGGAAAATAATCTAAAGTCAAAGTGGAAATTATGTGGAGACTTGGCGTGATGTGAAGGAATGGGTCTAGGGTGAGCTGGGAGGATCAGAAAGAAATCTTTGGGGCTGGGAAAGAAATGAGCGTCAAATCCCTGTGCTGGTGCCCCAGGCGGCTGAGTTGGGTCTTACAGGAACCGTGCCCTTTGCTTCCAAAACTGAAAGAGCCAGTGAGCCTGCTTAGGAAGACATGGTCAGGTTCAACGCCCGGTCTTCAAATCTAGTAATGTATTCAGCATCAAAAGGAAAAAAAAAAAAAAAAAAGAAATCAATGCTTCGTTGGAAAGTGTTGAGAGCTTAGACTCCAAGTTGCCACGCCAGCTTTTGTTTTGTTTTGTTTTCGCAGGAGACTGACTGAAATGGTTTGACTTAGGTTTCCTAGACAGCTCTGTCTCTAAAATACTGTTTGGCAAAGATGAGTCCCCTAGGAAGCATTGGTTTGCAGTGATCTAGCGGAAGTGCTTCGAGTCTCGGTGGTTTTGGAATAGGAGTGTGTGTGTGTGTGTGTGTGTGTGTGTGTGTGTGTGAAAAACTTCATGCTTCTCATCTCTCATTTATGTTCAGGGTGGATGTCATTACCTTCAGAGTTTAAGAAGTAGGAAGTGACAGAGTAGTACTGGGCTGTTTCTGTTGATGGATTCCTTCTGTGGATGTCTGGCCCACATTCACCCAGGTGCCAGAGCCTTCCGAGATGGTCGTTGGCAGAGGCAATCCTGGTGTTGGAAAACCTGAATGGCCCTTGGAGCCGTGGGGCCTGACTCCCGTGAGGACTCGGTGTTCCCACCAGTGGGCTAAGGCGGTATAAACACTTTGGTGTGGTTTGACTAAGTTGAATTCTTCGTTTGGAATATTTATCATTATGGTTAAGTTGAGAAGTACAAATATTGCTCGCAGGAACAGAAACTGCTGAAGCCAGCGGGCAGACGTCCTTGGGTCTGCCTTACAGTGCGAATTGCATGAATGATGTTGTCAGTGGATGGGCCGCGTTGCCTTTCATTTTAGGTTTGCTTTGTGGTCCTCCTCTCTTCCCAATATCGGTGTCTTTGTAAAGATTGAACCAGAGGGGTCGTATCCCTTTATTCCGCATTCATCTGTGCCTGGTTTGTCATAACCACTCAGGTCTCGTGCCTTCTCCATTGCTAAAAAGCAAATAGCTCGTATTTGTGTGTAATTCTCTTTTGGAAGGGAGGTAGTATGTGGCTCCCTTAAGTTTACACATTTTATTCCTCTGTAATTCTGTCATCTTGTCCGGCTGCTGGCCTCCGATGCCATCCATTTAAAATTGAGAAGAGTACATTTTCCCCTTCCCCCTCCTTGCTTTTAAATTCAATCATATCAGGAATCCTGAGGGCAGTTTATCACATTATGAAATACAGACAGCCCTGCAAACCACCTACTTATTATATTTTCTTTCTTTCTCCCCGTTAAGCACAGAGGCATATCTGTCTTTATTTGTTTCCTGGGCAGACAGCCTTAGTTCCTCTCAGCCTCTCTTCCAGATGCGCTCGCTGGGTCCCCATGTAATGGAAAGCAGCAATAAGGCAGGGAGGTTGCCTCACGGCGTAATTGGGCTTAGTTCTCAAGATCGGGTTAGGCTTATTCACTTATTATATTTGTGTCTCAAAGGGCTCCAGAGCAGGAGTCCCAGGAGTCCTTGGAAGTCCCCTAGTAATTGGTGGCCCTGTTATTTGAAACCTTTGTGTATCTTTTGGTTCACAACCCTGTTCTTGGCTGCAGCCAGCCACACTGTATTTATTTTTAGAGAAATTTTTCACTGGAACAGAAAATGATGGCTGTGATGGAGTCATGACTGTGTGCCTTAGCAGACTGATCAGAGGGTGGAAGTGTGAAGTAGACAAATGGGGGGTCTGGTGCTGCCCCCTCGCTGTCTGACGCTCTCCATCCGTCACCCTGTGTTGCTTCTGATAGAGAACGATAAAGTGAAACCTATGGGGAGTTTGTCATTCTGAAATGAAAGCTAATGTAATTAGTACCAATTAAAGTACATTTAGTAAATTGGATTTAATCTTAATTAAGCCTGCATAATGTTGCCAATTTTTAACAATTATGTTTGAGAACATAATTAATTTAAATTTTGGTGACTGAGTAAATAGCATTAGTCTGGTAGAATCAGTGGATTTTTCTTTTTTTAAAGGGGAATTTGGTGACCATGACATGGAATTTGAGCATAAAATATGAATATAATTTTTGGTAATCTTTGGTAGAATTGATACAGCTGAGCAGATGAACTTGAAAGAACAGTCCAAAAGAGTTTGGGTGGAATGTTCTAGGCCCTAATGGGAGTTAATGCTTCACTGGTGTCTTAAATTGGAGCGTGAATGCGAGGATGACAAATAGGACCTGGTTAGAAACAGCACATGTTTTATCATGTTGTCTTCAGAATGACATTTTTAAAAATGAAAGAACACAGCTCTTTATACCCTACGGATTTTCCCGAAATGTGGGAGGTTTTTATTCTTTGGTTTTTGACCAGGCAGTTGGCCTGCCTAGGTTGGGTTGTTATCTCTGTTGCTGATTGTTCTTTGAAATCCCCTGCGGCCTTTAAGTGGGTCCATAACATGTGATGCGTGGAGTTGATACCATTGCTAAAGCCCACTGATGCGGCACCTTCACCTGGCAGTCTGTAATTAGAGAAATCCTCTCGGCTGGGATGTGATGGCAGTGGTTACCTTCCTCCAAAGTGGGGAGTGCACGTGGGTGAAGGTTGATGAGTGAGTGGATGATAACAGTATGTTTTGAATTGAAAAGAGACCGTCTAATGACTCCCGCAGAGTTAGTATTCTGAAATCCGAATTTTCTTGGTTTAGTATTTGAATTTTTGAGATCATGGAATTTTAAAAATTGGTAACACTTTAGAATTTGAACGTGAGCACGGCACATTTTTGCATGAATACTTATGCGTGTATTTTGGGTGTGTGTATTGTGTTTCGGGGCATGTGTATATATAATTATTATTCTTTAATCAAAGAAAATTCCAGTTTCAATCCAAGCCATGTAAATTTTATTACAAGACTTGGGCCACAACCGTTTGAGTGCTGCTAAAATATTAATTGAATAGAAATGAAAGGGCCTTGCCAACTGATAGGATATCATAATCATGGCCTCTTTGGTCGATGGTAAATGATGATAAATGACATTAGGAACCTTTTAGCAAACTGTAATAACTACAAGGAGGGAAGCAGTATGGATTTGCATTATATCTGATACCCTCTAGCACCAAGTGGATTGCCAATACTGCTTGTTTAGCATTTTCTAAGGGCAATAGGATATTGATTTCTGACTTACAAGGAACAGCTCTATTTTCACCATTGAAAAGTATTGCAGGTTGTTAAGAAGAAATTGACTTGAAGAGGCCGACTGCTGCCCATCATGGAGCAAATAAAGCAAAACTGCCGAAGCATGGTGGAGCAGGGAGACGGGCCCTCAGCAATTTGTTGCTATTAATTTACCATGCTCGACAGCAAATCAATCGGCATCTACTTTATCTGCTGGAGAAAATGCTGTCCAGGGCAGATAAAAGGCTCTGCATGGTGGAGAGAATAGGCCAAAAGGAGGCTGCAGTTAATGTGTAAATAAGTGAAATCAGGGCCAGTGTCGCAGAGGAAGCTGCTGTTAATTGGGTTGGTGCGCTTTAGCGAACTCTTGGAGAAAGCAGGCTGGGATGTGCAGAGTAAGAAGAGATTTATGGAGGTTGGAGTGATAACCGATTGACATGGCACGCCAGCCCTGGGTGTACTCGGGTCTAGGGTGGAGTAAATTTATTTGGGGGATGTTTCTCGCAGTGGAAGTCGATGTGTTTAAAGTTCTGTGAAGACTAGATTTCACTTAAGGTAACTTTAAAAAAAAGTGTTGCTGGTTGCTTGCACGGCTTCTGTCTCAAGTCCACTTAGATTGGAAAAAGTGACTGGAGGTGTAGGAGTTTGAATGTGGAGGTGCTGATGGGTCTGTGGCATTCTTGCATCATTACTAAGGTTTTCTTTGGAAGTGCACAAGATTGAGTTCTTGCATGATAATGGAAGGGACCCATTCTCCAAGGTGGGGTATGTTAGCTGAAAGTAATTCATACACCAATAATAACTTGCAGGATTCAATAATCTGTCTTTTATTGGTCACAGGACATGGAGGACACAGTTTAACGCAATGGGTGTGTGTGTGTGTGTGTGTGTGTGTTTGTGCATTAGTATGAATTTTTGCTTAATTTTGTCTCTTTGAGGTACCATAGGAAAGTATTTGCACATTTTAAAATACGAAGTGGTGATTGTTGAGGGCCGTTGGAAAGCCCTTTTCTCAGAAGCGAGAAGGCCTTTCTGGGCTGTGTTTTCCAATGATGGGGGCCACGTTGTGCTGTCTCATAGCAATCCGAAGACAGTTGAGGAGGACCAAGCAGAGGTGGCACAGCCAGCTGGCAGTGGATACAGGAGGGCTCCCAGGTGCTTCCCTGGGAAATCCAGGCCCCCCTCTTTCCTAGATTGGATGGATGTTAGGAAGCTGCCTTGAGTTCCTGACTTTGAGGCTCCTGTCTAGAGTTCCTTCTTGGGGCTGGTCCCCTCCTGCTCTTCCTGAGCCCTGAGGGGGTGGGCTGGGGAGTGCTTTCACGGGCATTCTCCCCCCCCCAGGGGTGTTAGGAGAGCTGCTGGCTTATCAAGATGGAATTTGCTTCCTTTCTAGGCACCCGCTTTCACATTTGTTTACAAACTTGTTCCTCTATTTAACTTTTATCTTTTCGTTGTGGCTTCTAAGACTGTGGAGACAAGGGGCTGTTTGTTCATCATCATCTTGTGGGTTTTTCAAGGGGGAAGCTGGGAGGGGAAAATGTGATGTTTTGTGGCCTCTTTGTAGTTCAGAAAGAGGTTCTTAGATGCAGGAAATCACACACAACTCAAACTTTTAAATGAAGGCAGATGTTTTGTTTTTGCTGTTAGAAGGATTTCTGTGCAGTCTTCAAACAAAGGGCCGTTTGCTTCTCATTGTCACTTGCTCCCTGCAGTGAGGGATGGAGTCCTTTGGATCTAGGGCAGAGTACCTTTCTGACCTGGGTCAGACCAGAGACCCTGCTTCAGGGTTTCTGCAGCCTCGGTGAAGGAGGTAGTACAGGTACCACCCGGTTGTTTTTCATATTCCCTAGATTTCTCTCCCTTTTGTATTGTAGAATATGTAAACCAGTCGGGAATTCAACGTTTTTACAATCCTGCTTTGAAAGTGGCCTGTCTGCTATTGAGCAGGATGTATTGTTGTGACTCAGGGCCCTGATGGATCAATTTGGGACAGTCGGTGATTAGAGAGAGATGTGAGTTCTTGACACCATCCCTCTCCTCGACCTCTTTTCAACCCTGCCTTGATGGTGACAGAGCTGGCGGGCTTGTGCAGCCCACGTGCTAATTCTTTCTCTTTGCTAGTTGGACTGTTGAGAGACGTGGGTGGACGTGCATTTGGCCATAGACAGTTGAGCGTGCTACTGGGTGTGATCATTTCCAAGAGCTAGGATGTGTTTGGAGTAAGCACACCACCACGTTTGTGAAGCTGTTCCTTTAAGAGGGACCTGCCTTAGAAGTTTTAGTCAAAGTGAAAGTTATTGCTAAGACAAAGTCAACACAGCTCTAGCTGTCAGTGGTAGTTACCTTCTCTCTGTGTCACCGCCAATCTATATGCCCGCTCTGTTTTCATTGGAAGTGACCCAGCATTCATGGTAAGCGCTCGCTCTTTCTGTATCACCAAGCCAACACTTTGCTCCAGAGAGCTGTCCTGAGGAACCCACACTGCCTGCAGTGGGCGTGGGGGCCAGGTGTAGATGTTAGTGGTTGACTCATCCAAGAACCATCAGAGATATCCTGCAGGACACTGATTAGGTAGTGCTGTGGCCACAGGTGACTAAGCCACATTGTCATTCTTTGTGAGGATTTTTCCCATAAACATTTCAGTATGTTTACTAGGGAGGGGCTTTTGCGCTTCATGGATGAAAAATCAGTTCTGTGCAGAACCAGGCTCCGCCCACTACTGGGATGCTCAGGCCTTGTGTGCTTAGACCCTGAAGGACCCTGCTGCGTGCAGCAGCCTAGGCACGAAGAGGCTGGAGGAAAGAAGCGGGCCATGGGCTTGTGATTCCTTCACAGGCTCATTTCCTTTATCGTTATAATTAGAATTCTGCTTATATTCTTATTTTCTAGCTACCTATTTTGCTCCTGAAGGCCTATTGGTAATTTTGGTTACAGCATCTGAAAAGACAAGGCAATAGAATTGGAAATAGTAGTCGCGGTAGGAGTTTTATAACACCCTTTCTTTGCAGAGAGCTTAAGGCATGTTGTAGTGCACCATAACCTCCCAGATACTCCTGTAAAGCAGGTAGCAGGCTTGGCTCCTTGTGTTTATTTAAATAGCTCCTGTTGGAGAGGAACCCGAGAGTTTGCCAAGCAGTGTCATTCCACTGGGCTCCTTTAACAGATGACACTGAGGCTTAAGGGCTTAAGAGACTAGCCCAGTGGCACAGTCAGGGAGGCTCGGCATGTGGGCGGGATAGCAGAGGTCACACAGGTCAGCAGAAACGTCCGCGGTGGCATGGTGAGTTGCTGGCAGGACAGGAAGTAGGAGGCCTCTGGACTTTCCTTGCAGAGCTCCTGTCGCTGTCCAGTTTCCAGAGAGCAAATACTGTGCTTGTTTGTCGCTGCTGCTCCTGTCTGCCTGCAACACGAAGCGCGTGGTGACCCACTGGCGGTCTAGGAGTGTGACACCGTCATTTGCAGCCAGAGGTCTGATTTGTGTGTGTGTGTCCACCCTCCTCTCTGCTGCTGCCGGTGCCCTGCCCAAGGCGAGACTAGAATCAGTGCCTTCACACAGAAAGCCAGGATCCACTTTCAGCAAAGCTAAACTATGCCACTACAGCCACACTGTACTAGAGAACATTAGCTTCTTACCCGTCTTGCTAGAGTGCAAGCTGTGAGAGAAGGGTTTTTCTTCTTCTTCCCTACTGTGTGCTGTGCTGCTGCTTGGGCAGTATTCGGTGAATGAAGAGTAATACTTAGATGAGATAGAACTAGCCAGGTGTCTGTGTGATTTAATATATTTAAAGGATGTGTCTGTGTTGTAGGATGGGTAAGTGCGGAACCTCCAAGCATGCTCAGTGTTGCTTACTAGTTAAGTTTGTGGGAAATTGACATGTGCAAAGAGGAAGTCAAACGCAACTGAATTTGGTGTGCCTTTCAGCAAGCAGTTAGAACTAAAGGAGAAGATAGCATGTGAGCATGTTGAGCCTGCCTTTTTAATGATGAAAACGTGCATTCTTCCTAACTGATTTTAGAATTCCGTTTGAACGTTACTCTGCTAGCCGGTGTGTATGGGTACGATTCTCTTCCTGTTAAAAAGTTGGCATGCATGTGGTTTGAATGGTCGTGGGGAGATACCGATCTCCACTCCACTGTGGTGTGTTTGGGCTCCTTCCCTCCAAATCAGTAAGAACGTGAGCTCCGGTTCTTTGCACAGGACAAGGAAAGCTGCAGGTGTCTTAACGTCTAATTGGTGGGGCTGGTGTGGTGTGATGGAGCGGTGATGAGTGCAGTATGAACAGTGGTAGACACTGTCGTGCAGGTGAGAGTTGACTTGTTCTGACAGCGCCCGTATGAGATTATGACATTATCCTATTATCATTTCCATTTTGCCTGTGAGGAGGCTGAGACAAGGAGAACTTAAGTCACTTGTTTGTCAGCTAGCTAGCAAAGTAGATCTCGAGTTTGACTTGGGCTCAGGAAACTAGCATGAAGGATGCTTTTGCCTTATTCCACACATCAGGCATGGCTTACTGTAGTGCCAACCTGTGCTAGTACTGTGTTGCACAAAACATTTGGGCAGGGCACTTCAAAATCTAGCTCTGGCCATGCCGGTGACTGAGTGTGTAGTTCTGTGTGGAATTAGCTTCTGGGATTGGTCATGCTTCCGGAATCTGATTGAGGTGTCCGATCCCCTGGCCAGTGTTTGTCCAGTGCGTCTGCGCTGTGGCTCACAGTGACCTTGACACTTCGTCCTCAGGACTTCCTGGCCTAGGCCTGTCAGAGATTCTGTACATCCTATACATCTTGATGTATAATATCACTGAAAATAATTTAAATAAAGGAGGGGCAAATGTTTAATCTTGGCCTTGTTGGAATTATGAAACTGGTAAAGAAGTGGTTTCGTTTTTCATCTTGTTGCATTTCCTGCAGTGTGCTGAGTGCTGAGGGTCAGCCCCCTCTGAGTACCTTTGTTTCTGAGCTCCTGGATTAAAGAGGCCCAGCCAAGCAGCCAGTGGGTGGGAGCTGCCTTTATGCTGCAGGTCCCCGGGCTGCTGATTGTGTTCCTTTAATTCAGGACTGTTCCTTCCAAGGTATCTTCGTATGATTTGAAAGGTGACGAGCAGGTGGTAAGGGTGTTGGTTGGGATAACCACATCCCATTTCAGGGCGCCTACCTCAGCCTTAGCTCTGGCTGTGGATGCCCGCTTCCTGTTGATGTGTGCCTCAAGTGGTAGTGTCTCTGCTCTCCACGGGGGAGATCTGACGCAGCTTTAGCCTAGCTCAGCGCTAGCCGGGGCGCACTTGGGGAATGAAGCAGCCTTGTCTGATAATGGTAATGATAATGCTAACAAGTGTCGGACATTAGCGAACTCCGTTCCTACTTTCTTGATGCTAGAGGCATGCGTTTTAATATGTTGTCTTTTAAGAAAATTTTACATACAGAAAATATGTGTTTATTCCTTTTAAAGAACTTGGCTTTTACAGAGTTAATGTAATCCTGATATGGTCAATAGTTCACAAGCTAGAACTGTGTTACTTTGCTTTTTCTGAACAGCTCTTTCCTGCCGTAGGCTAGGAGCCTACAGTGACTTGCATAGTTGCAGATTTACTTTATGTACATTTTGAACAAATATTTGTGATGATAAATGAGAGTTAGAGTTACTGAGTATCTACTGGGTAATGCTCTCAGTGGTTTAGATGTGTTAGTTTGTTTAATTTGTAATCCTTTGAAGAAGGGGGTACAGTTATTCTCCTCCTGTATGAAGAAATGAAGTGAGTGTGGGCATCGTAACAGTCAGTTAAGCTACTGCTTGTACTGCCTGCATCCCCATATCAGAATGTCTGCCTCAACTCCCAGCCCACTCCAGGCTTCAGATCCCGCTTGCTGCTGAGGGGCCTTGTGTTAGCAGCTGGTGGCCCAAGCACTTGGATTCCTGCCCAGAGCAGGAGCCCTGCATGAAGTTCCTAGTTGGCTTTGGCCTGGTCTAACCCTGGGCGTGGCAGGCATTTGGGGGGTGAACCAACAGACAGGAACTCTCATTCCTTCTGTCTCGTTCTGCCTATCAAATAAATAAGTAAAGATTTAAACGGAGAAAAATAAATAAATAAGGTGAAGAGAAGGTCAGAAGTTGCCTGCATCGTATTTCTGGCAGGTGGTAGAGTGGGGAGTTGGGCCCCAGCAGTCTGGCCAGAGTCTGCATCTGGGGAGCACTTGGCAGTGCCTGGCTGACCTTTATTCCTCTGCTTGTTCTGCTGTGCTCTGTGCACTGAGCCCCCACCGTTACAAGGCAGGCTCATTCAGCTACCTTTTGGTTGTAAATAAGCACATGTAGTAGTGGACCAATTCTGTTTTAGGGCAGATGCCACTGTTGACTCATGGCCTGATGACTCCCCACCTCAAGATACTTTGGCATTTGACTGTGAGCTCATGAAGGCAGGCACCATGCCTTCGGGGCAGTGTCCAAGGGACTGTGAAACATTTTGAGTACCTTTGGAGTGCATGTGAGGTGTGAGTTCTTACCTGAGGAAAGAGGAGCCATATAACGCTTGAATTTCTATGCACAGTCATTTGCCTTTTTATTGGGGAGCATAATCTAAAGCTCTTTACTGATCCAGTGAGAGTACCTGCTCCTAAACAGAAGGTTAGGTGCTTGCCTTCATTGGAGGATGTTTGGGGCCTCCGGTAATGATGGCAGTTAAAGCTGGGGCTGGCATTGAGTGAGTGGAGGCCAGGCTGTTGCTGCTGACTCTCCTACAATCTTATAGTATATGACACTATCCCTCTTAGCCCACTCCCCTGCCAACCAGATGTCTGCCCTCAAATTTAAACACTGCTGGAGTTGGGAAGCCATGCCCTCAAGAGAGAAAACACTGTTATTTTTGTGTTTTTGATTGTCTTTTCCTTTTAGGGGCATCACATGCCAGCATGCAGTAGAGACAGGGTAAAAGTACAGTCTCATTGGATTTCTCTAGTGACTGCTTCAAACCATGCTTGCTTTTCAGGATTTCCCCCTTTACCATGATAATAGCACCGTAGGGGTTGGTAGCAATCCATTCTGAATGAGAATGTTATATGGTCTTTTTGTAATCTTTGTTTTTCCCCTAAAGGAGGGAACCTTATAAACCCTCCAAGCAGGAGGGATCTTTCACACTGAAATTCCTTTTTCATGGGATTCTAGATTTCCACTGGAAACACTGGGATCGTTGCAATACTGCTAGGGCAGAGGCAGCACCAAAAGTGTGGGATGGGCAGACTCCCTTTTCGGTGAGCCCCGTTTGTGCCGTCTTGGCACTGATGGTGCTGAAGCAGGTGTTCCCTTTCTAGGCAGCAAGTTTACAAAAGCAGTGCCTCCCCGTCGCCCTCCTTTCTGCACGCTGAACATTCATGGTTGGTTCAGTCATTACCTTGGCACACTGGTCTGGTGAAGTAGCAAGGTACATACCTCAGGCCGGGGGAGTCTGAGAACTCAGCATGATGCTTTGGCCCGGTCCGTTGCCCGATCCTTTGCAGCTGAAGGCTGACAGCTCATCGTGCTTCAGAATAGTCCTTTGGCTCTTTTGCTTAGCCTCTTGTTTAGAGCATAGTGCATTGTCTTGTCTTCTTATCTTAGGTCCTGATATATTGTAATAGTCAATGAAATAAGCCCTTAAGTTTTCTCTGCAGCTTGAGATCAAAGCATATTTTTGTTTT
Source organism: Ochotona princeps (assembly GCF_030435755.1). Classification (NCBI taxonomy): domain Eukaryota; kingdom Metazoa; phylum Chordata; class Mammalia; order Lagomorpha; family Ochotonidae; genus Ochotona; species Ochotona princeps. The sequence goes on from NC_080862.1 coordinate 5,605,268, forward strand.
TCTTTTTGAATGCATGGGAAGTGATCACTGAACCTAAGATTTACTTCAAAAAGGTTTTTTTTTTTTTTTGTATAAGGTTTATTTTTATTGGAAAGGCAGATTCATGGAGAGGAAGAGAGACACAGAGAAGGACCTTCCATCTTCTGGTTCACACCTAAATGGTTGCAGTTGCTAGAGCTGAGCCAAAGCCTGGAGCCTCTTTTGGGTCTCCCACGTGGGTGTAGGGTCCCAAGGCTTTGGGCCGTTCTCGACTGCTTTCCCAGGCCGTAGGCAGGGAGCGGGATGGGAAGTGGAGCAGCCCAGACACAAGCCAGCACCCGTATGAAATGCTGGCTCGTAGAGTTGGAGGATTAGCCCCTTCAGCCAATGTGCCAACCCCTGCTTCAAAAAACCTTTTAAAAATCTGCCTTCTGGGCAGGGAGAGAGAAGGAACAAATGCAGCTCACTCCCCCTGTGCTTGCAGAACACGCCCGGTGACACTGGGAACCACTTGGCCACGACTGGGCTCAGATAAGGCTGGGAACCTAATCCAGGTGGCCCACAGGGTGGCAGGAACCCGGCTACTTGAGCCAGCAGTGCTCTGCAGGATCTGGGTTAGCAGGAAGCAGTGCTCTGCAGGATCTGTGGCAGTGGGAGCTGTGCCTTCAAGCCCAGATGTCCAGTGTGGAGTTCAGGTGGTTTAGCTGTCAGGCTAAGTGCCTGACCATGGGTTTGTTTATCCTCTGTAAGTTCACCATGCTTTGCTATGAATGCAAGGAACTGGGTCACAGGCTTTTGACTTTTTGGAACATAGAACTGTTGTGCAGTGTGGCTAGCTCTAACCTTTAAGTATGTCCACCTTTGGTTAACCTCAAAAAAAAAAAGTTAGCCTGAAGTGGCACTAAAGAACACGGTGGCAAATCCACTGTTACTTGCTTGCTTACTTTTTTTTTGTGGGGGAGACAAAATGCTTGTTTGGGCTCCTTCATTTGGAAATTGTATCCTAAGCATTTCAGAGTACCTTTCTTAAGCTTTTACCTTTCTATAAGTTCTGGGCATCAGGAGGTAATACTCCAACAGCTCTACTTCCTAGTAAACCTTTTTCTTATATTTAGAAAGTGTTAGATTGAGGAAAGCCTGGGTCAGGCTTGGTGTGTTTATTTTCAGAATCTTTGCTTTTGTGATTTGGAAAGTTCCAAGTGGTTGACAAGGCTCTTTGTAACAACCCACTTTAACCAGATATACGTACAACTGAGAAATGGTTTTCTGGTACTCTAATAAGCAAGAATTTTGTTAAGATGAATATTTGTGAGATGGTGTTCATGCCTACTCCCCAGATTTGGTTTATGAATTTACTGCTATTCTTGGATATTTGATTTTACATCTTAATGTCATAGTTTTGTCACTTGGCTTTTGCTTGTTTGTGGTTTAACTTCCCTCTCACCCCCAATTAGCTTTTTAAAAGGAAAAATTTGGAAGACAGAGTGACAGGAACAGAGATAAGAGTTCCTCCATTGCCTGGTTAACTCAGTGACTGCAACAGACAGGCTGGGAAGTGAGGAACCAACAGCTTCATCCAGGTGGCCCTTGGGGTGGCAGGGACTCCAGCACTCGGGCAGTCATGTGCTGATGCCCAGGTACATGAACAGGGAGCCGAATTGACACTGATGTGGCATGCGTGGGATGGAGACCTCCCAAAGTGGAGGACTAACTTGCAACCCCTGCTCTAGCAAAGGGAAGTCAGCTAAATATTTAGCTTCTGAAATTGAAATACAGTTAGAAACAGCTTTATAAAGGGAAACAAGATATAATCTAATATGAAAAGTCGCTTGATCTTTATGTTGTTTTATTCTCTGGTTCCTTGGGTAGCAGAGAATAGAACTGGACAACTCACATGAAATTCCAAGGCTGCCTGCCTTGATTCTGCAGATTCATTGGATCTCATACTTCCTGGAGAATCCAGTCTTTTTATGTCACTTGGATCTGTGTGAACAATACAAAGCAGTGTGTGGACACTGGTAGAATAGGCAGAAGAAAAGAAAGACTTTCTTCTGGCTATGGGGTGATTCAGGGTGCTGTCAGGGAGAAGTTAAAGGACATTCTAGTGGGATTTCACGGGAGCAAGGCACCTGGGCAGGAGGACAGGAGGGTCAGATCCAAGGTGGATGTCGTAGATTGGCAAATGCTGGGCCTGTTCAGATGGGTTAGCGTTTCCAGTTGTGCCGAGTGGTACAGGAGAGAATGGCTGAAATGGGGTGGGGTGCATTCTAGAAGGGACTGAATGCTGGTGGCAGTGCTTAAGGCATAGAGAGCAGCGCAGGGGGAAATGAATCCAGGATAAATTGGGAATCTCTAAATACAAAATCTAGAATGCTTCAAAAATTTTAAACTTTTTGGGTACTGATGTGACACCAGTTGTCACTTCACTTGACTTCAGTGGTCAGTCAAAACACAGATGCACTAAAAGTATTGTGAAATTACCCTCAAGCTTGTTACAAGGTATAACACAATTCACTTTGTGTTTTAGACTCAGGTACTATCCATGAGGGTATCTCATGTATATGCAAAATATTCCTAAAATACAAACAAAAACAAACAAACAAAAAACCAACAAAACCATTCTGGAATCTGAAGCTTTGCTGGTCCCAAGCATTTCAGAAAAGGGACATTCAACTGTTTTTTGGGGTGGAATCACAACTGTTTTGCTAACTTGCTGTGTTTCCAGCAGCTAGCATAGGCCTGAAGAAAATGGGCTGTGGTTGTTGGTTTTAATGATGTCGGTTAAGAGGGACGTGATGGTGAGGTCAGGTCTGAACCAGGGAAGCAGCAGTGGGACTGGGAGGAGGTGGGACCAGAGGTGTGGCAGTGCACTGGAGAAAGACCCTGTTCTACCCAGTGGCACTGTCATGGCACCACTAATAGATTAAGAAATATGTGTAAGACACCAGGGTGGTGTTTATGCTGCCGGGGCCCATGCCTCAGTAGGCAGAGGCAGGAACAGAGAAGGGCTGGCTGTGGATGACTTTGTCGCCTCTTTTGCCTTCCTATCATTTCTTTTCCACTCTTCTGTCAAATCGGCATCCCTGCCAAGAACCTCAAGGATCCTTTTCAACAAGGGCGCCGTTTGTGCCTGTGTGCAATACACAGACCGCAGTGGACTTGGCCAGGCAGCCCTTTGTGGGCACTGGTTTTAGGAACTTTCCATTTAAGGAAAGTGACCCTTGGAGAGCACTTCTGTTGATCAGTTGGCTTGATTGCTGCCACAACCTTCACAGAGAGAGAAAGGCACCCAAGTGGTTTGATGTTTTTAAAGATTTTTTTCTTCTTTAAAGGATTTGTTAGCATTAAAAATAGGTGCAGATTCCTCTAAATTACTCATCCGCCGCCGAGATGTTTTGTTCCCGTTATTCTTTTCTTACATTTCTTTTTAAATCTTGTATCATTTGGCCAACAAGTCTAGATAAGTGAGTGATTCCACATCCTTTTTGTGTTGAGAAATCCCATGTAAACACAAGGCTGAGTCTGTAATTGTCTTGAGAAACTACTGTTTCAAAAGAAATAATTATTCCCATTGTTCATTATGTCCCAGATGAGCTCCACACCAAATAGCTGCTTTAATCACTGTGAATTATTTGTATGTGGTTTGCTTTATTTTTCCTCATGTGAGGCATATTCTGTATTTTAAATTTTACCTCTCTTAAACACTTGTCTTAAGCTGCCATAGCTGAATGAGAACAGCGGTGATAGTAAGTAAAGTTAAGTAAACATGAAATTAAAAAGGCCATAGAGTACATTTTGGTAAACCAAAATATTGCTTGGTGGCATAAAGCCACAGATCCATTCCAAAAAAAAAAAAGCCAAACAACAAGCGGAAATGTGGTTTTGCTGTCTGTCATAAGGTCTGTTTTAACTGTCAGAAAACATACGTTGCTTTATGATGTTTTTTTCAAGTCTGACCGCAGCAACTTTTAATTTCCTTCATTCTACCTACATCTCCCACCACACCCCTCCGCTGAGTGCTGATTGATGGGTGAGTTTAATGCAGTGATATAACCAGCAGCCCGCAGAGGGCTGAGCAGTGATAACTCACGCTGGTTTCCTGCTTGGCTCCCGAGCCCTTGTGCACTGGGGCAGACTCTTAGAGCGTGCTGATTGTCCGTGTTCTCCCAGCTTTCCCAGTTGGAGTGAGGTCGTGAAAAGCTAGTTTTGAGGTTTTTTTTTTCCCCCTAAAAATAAAGTATTCTTAAGGAAGAAAAGTGGACAACATGAAGGGAGTTTTGGAAAGAAAATCACAGGGGAGAGATGCACCGCAGGCTCTGCTCCTGTCATGGCGGCAGGCCTTGCAGAGGCAGACACGGGCGGCCCTTAGCATCTCCCCAAGTACTGGCCAGACGCAGAGGAGAAACCAGTTTAAAATGCAAAAAAGAAGGTGATGAAATAAGCCTTTGGTCTTTAACTTAGTTTTGATCTATTGGTCACTAGGCAGGGTTTGTTTGCTTTTTTAAAACTGTGGACAACACAATCATATAAATACTTTTTTAGGACATTCTGCTTGTAAGACCAGTAACTTCCAAGGACCTTTGACTTTGCTGAGTCTCAATTCCTCATTCAAAGACAAGGAGATAGGGTTGGAAGGACCGCCTTTATAATGCTGATTCCTGGGCTCTGCCTCCTGGGCATCAGTGTTTTCCTGACTAGCCAGCGGTGAGACTGATGAGCAGCTGGGTTGAGCACAGATGATAAGAGCAGTGCACATAGGGCCCGGCGGCGTGGCCTAGCGGCTAAAGTCCTCGCCTTGAAAGCCCCGGGATCCCATATGGGCACCGGTTCTAATCCCAGCAGCTCCACTTCCCATCCAGCTCCCTGCTTGTGGCCTGGGAAAGCAGTTGAGGACGGCCCAATGCATTGGGACCCTGCACCCGCGTGGGAGACCCGGAAGAGGTTCCTGGTTCCCAGCTTCGGATCGGCGCGCACCGGCCCGTTGCGGCTCACTTGGGGAGTGAATCATCGGACAGAAGATCTTCCTCTCTGTCTCTCCTCCTCTGTGTATATCTGGCTGTAATAAAATGAATAAAATCTTTAAAAAAAAAAAAAAAAAGAGCAGTGCACATAGAAAACACCCGAACCCCCTTTTTTTTTTAACTGCAAAGTCAGATATACAGAGAGGAGAAAAAGCAGAGAGGAAGGTCTTCCTTTCGCTGATTCACTCCTCAAGTGACCGCAGCAGCTGGAGCTAGGCCAGTCCGAAACCAGGAGCTAGGAGCCTCTTCCGGGTCTTCCATGTGGGTGCAGGGTCCCAAGGCTTTGGGCCAACCTGGACTGTTGTCCCAGGCCATAAGCAGGGAACTGGGTGGGAAGCGGGGCTGCAGGAATTAGAATTTGCACCCACATGTGATCCTGGCATGTGCAAGGAGAGCAAGGATTTTACTGCGAGGCAGGGGCTGGACCTAGGGTTCTACATTTCTAATAGGCTCAGATTAGGCAGAGACTGTTGGCCCAGTGGCTGTGTCTAGTGACTGCTTTTGAGTAGCAAACAGCCAACATCTTTCCATAATTTCTCTCATTTTTGCTTTTTATAGATCTATTTCTTTATTGGCAAGGCAGATTTACAGAGGGAAGGAGAAAACACAAAGATATTACATCCAGTGGTTCATTCCCCAGATGGCTGCCGTGGCTGGAGATGAGCTGATCCAAAGGGTCTCCTGAACTGCAGGGGCCCAAGGACTCGAGCCATCCTCCACTGCTTTCCCCGTGCATAAGCAGGAGCTGGATCAGCAGTGGAATGGCCGGGGCACTAGCTCTGGTGTCCTATAGCATGCCACAACTACAGGGAGAAGGATTAGCATGTGAGCCCCTGCTCTGGCCCCCGGCTTCCACTGTTTCTGTGTATGTGCTTGTGTCCACTGTGGATCTACTTCCTGGGAGTCTGTTGCTGCCCAGATGAGACTCGACGTTTAGAATGTCAAGATGGGTGTCTGCATCGTCTTTCATTGCTGAAGTTTCAGAGTTGTGTGAAATATGCCACACACTGTGGTCATTGTAAGGGGTGGTCCTCTGTTTCCCAGAGTTCCACATCTGGCGATCCAACCAACCACACATCAACATGACTGAAGGAAAAAATAACATTGGGTCTGCAGACATTTTTCATGTCTTTATTCTGTGACTATAACAGTTCAGCATACCGTTTTACATAGCAATTGTATTTCACATGTGGGGAGGAAAAATGGATAACTGTAGGTTTTATGCAACTTGTTGACCTTTTGTGGAAGGGACTTGAGCATCCATGGGTTAGGAGACTGGGACGGGGGCGGGGGGGAAGATCCTGGGCCCAGTGCTTGCTGGAAATGGAGGGAGGGCTGTGTGACATGTTTTAGGTAGCCTGCCTGGCTGGATTTCTACTGGTAATTGGTTGGTTGGTACCACATTGCTTCTGAAGGGGAGCCTACAGATTCTGTCCTTTTCCTTCTCTAACAACAGGTCCCCTGTAATTTCTGGGCAGTATTTTGGAGGTAAATGGGCAAAGAATCATGAAATATACCTTGCTTTGATTTAGCTTTGCATGAACACCTGTTTTCAGCAGATTTTAAATGTGAGCTAAACCAACCAAACTCCCTGATTTTTTTAGAAGAATATATTGTTGTACAAGACGTTTATCCTAAACAATTTGATAAAGTATTCTTTAACCCAGCCACTTAGTAATCATTTTTATAAATAAGAAGATGCAATTTATAATTTGAGATCCTTTTCTACTTCTTAAGATTTGTTTACTTGAAAGGTGGAATTACAGGGAGAGAAAAAAAGAGAGGAGGAGAGAGGTCTTCCATCCATTAATCTATTAATCCGTTCCCTAAATGACCGCAGCAGCCAAGACTGTCTCCTGGGGCTCGCACATGGCTATAGGGCCCAAGCACTTGGCTGCCTTGCACCTTTTCCCAGGAGCATTAGCAGGGAGCTGGATCATAATTGAGGAAGCCGGGAATTGAACTGATGACAGATGGGATGCTGGCTCTGCAGGTGGCAGGTTGACGCATCATGCCACGGGCTTGAGTTTGGGGCTCTTTCTTTCTGTTGGCCATGGCAGAGCCTCAGCCGCTCACACTGAATGGCATGTCTAAACTACTGATGTCTCGGTCTTCTACTCAAGGGTTTTTGTGACTCTGGGCTTTCCAAGTAAACCAGATAGGTGATAAAAAAACTGCTCCTTTTCTTAGGGCTGTTGGGATACAGTTCTGTTGTTTCCTTTGAAGGGCCATACGTGTGGCAGCAGAGACATGTCTAGCATGTGGCCGAGGAGAGTTGCCACACAGCAGTGCCTCTTGCCCTGTGGTCTCTGGGCCTGTGAACTCTGTGTTAATGATAGTTGATCAGATAAGCAGCTTGTACCAGAATATGAATCAGTACTACTTCTGGGAAGAATGTCTTTATCTTTACAAAACAACCCACCTCGCTGAACTAAACAGTTGGTTGACATTCCAGTGTAGCCCATTATCTCCCTCCTTGGTGAGTGTGGGGACTGGCTCTCTCCTGTAGCAGTGCTTAAGGTTTACTGGGACAGTTTGTTAGGAATAGATGAGATTGACATTCACAAAACAAAGTATAATCTAGAAAAATAAACAAGTTAGGTTATAGATAAGATCACATTCAAGGCAAATGGGCATGTGCATTGTGGGACGGTAAGTGAAAGAAGTTGCACAGGTTGACATTGCCATTTGTGCTCTGGTTAATGCACAACTTAAATTCTTTTGATGACGTTTATATTCTTAGACAACTTTTGTTTTCTGTCTTTTACCATTTACCTAAGGAAAAGCAGGTGGCTCTAAGTCTCCTGTAATTTTTATGATGTCCTCTTACACTTCAGAATTGTTATTGCTAGAGAAGCTCTACAATTAAGCCCAGCCTCCCATCCGCCCCCTCCAACGCCCCAACCTGGTGATGTTCTTCATCCTTTACTACTGTATATAAAATTTACTGCGTCCAGGGCCAGTATCTGCTTACCAAGAAAAGAGGAAGAGTGATCCTTTGCCAACAGCAAACCATAAATACCGAGAATGTCTTTTCTGGGTCACAGTGCAAGAAAGTGGAGAAACGGCACATTTTCTGGGGCCCAGCCTGTGACCTCACTCCTTCCAATCAATGAGGAGTTACTGTCTGTTATTGCCAGTAAGTCTGCCATCAGCCCCCCACCTTGTCCTCAGCCTGCCCAAGGGCCTCACAGCCCTTTTCCCGTGTAGTGTAAATTATAGAAGGGAGGCTTGCTTAATTGAGAGACAGAAAGAGCCCTAAGCTTGAATCGATACCTAACAATGCAGCAACTCAATTTGTAGGACTGTCTAATCTCACTCCTGTCTTAAAACAGAACTATTTACTTTAAGGAATCTTAATTCATACATCTCCTCCCATAAATATTTCCGCCATGCAGTTCTAGGGCAGCGGTGCTTTCCCATTTCCTGGTTGCAGAATGGAGCTTATAGTGAACTTGGGTTAGCTTAAAGTCCTGGTGCAGCTAGGTTAGTTGTTAGTGCCACCCTTGGCTCTGAGGTTCCGCAGTGTCCTGTCCATTTTCCAGACTCTATCAGCGAGGTCTGAGTTGGTCCGATGCGTGTCCTTGACTGTCCCCCAGAACTCAGCCTTAACACGAGCCTGTGCTTGACCTGTTTCCGTGAACAGCACAGGGCCATGTTGGATTCCCTGCTCCTCCAGCTCTAGTGAAGTCACGCGAGCTGTGGGCGCTCCAGGTTCCCATCCAGCACCCCTGTTATCATGCTATAGGCTGTCTTTTAACCACAGCATTTACCTTCCCTAGTCACTTCTCTGGGATTAGAAGAGCACAAAGCTACACTTTGGCTGATCCTTTCTGACTATCCCCACTTGGTGGATTCCAGAATCCCTGGTAGATAGAAGCATTCATGAGTATGTCACTTATAAAAATGGCACAGTATTTATCCATAGCATGCATCTTTTCCTGTACTTTCAGTCATGTCTAGATTGTAGTGCCTAACACAGTGTGTTTGGACTATGACAAAAGAGCCTGCGGATTCAAAAGGCCAGCTGTATTCTTTGTCCTAGGGGGTGGTGCAATTAATTTGTTTTTTTTTTTTTTTACATGCTCTTTTCTGCTCCTGGAAATCCTGTTAATATTATCAACGCGACTTTATTCTCTGCTCTACTTGGGTGCTCTCATTCACTCTGTAAAGTAGATAAATTCCAGTCCCCCCCGCCCCCCACCCCGTATCCCTGAGCTCTTTTGAGACCATTGCGTGTCTTCATCATTCCTGGATGTTTCCCAGGTATCCAGCTCAGCAGGTCCCCAAGTGGCATCCTCGCTCCAGCAATGCGCTGATCCTTATCCCCTCTCACAGGCTGGAACCCTGAGGGAGCCAGGGGATTATTAGCCACACCCAGCCAATCACCAGATATTCTGCAATCAGTTCCAATTTGCTCCTGGCGTTTGTTTACTTCTCTTAGGTATCTGATCGTAGATCCTTAACCACTTAACTCTTCATTGCCATCTGAAGAATGGGGACAAAAGTAATCCTCTTAACAATTGTTGTGATAATTAAGTGAACTCTGGCCTGGAGCTAGCTCTCCCTGAATGTTGGCACTGGTGGTTAGGGTCCTGGTCAGGACCTTTTGCCTCTACATGGAAAGACTTTACATTGCCACGAGCGATGCGTTGATCCTGTAACTGGCCTGACCTGAGTGACCGTAGTCCTGCTTCAGTGTGCTCTTCTGAATTTGCTGCTCCGTCCTCATCTTGTGCAGCCACTGTCCCTTTCTTTGACTTTTCCTGCTCTCTGAATGCCCCGCCCCGGTTTGTAGGCTGGCCCTTGTCCACTCCTTGTCCCCGTTCCTCTGCTGAGTTGGCCAGGTTTACTTCACTCTTCGTTACCCAGAACAGTTCCTCCGTGAAGCATTTTTAAACACGGAGTATTCTGCTTTTGTTCCCCCCGCCCCCACTGTCTCCCATTTGCTATGGGTAATGTAAATCCTATTGTTTACCTACTCTGTCAGTTGCTCACAACTGTCAAAAGTTGTGGGATTTGTATGGCTCCCATGTTCTTTTTCCCTTAAATCAGAATTAATGCCTCCTCTTGTCCGCAAGTTTCTAAAGCTCTTATGTGTCCCACCAGGCCCATTATCACGTGGTATCTGTTTCTCCCTGCCTTTTTTTAAATTAGAAAGTCAGATATACAGCGAGGAGGAGATAATAAAGAGGAAGATCTTCCGTTGACTGACTCACTCCCCAAGTGGCTTCCATGACCTGAGCTGCGCCTATCCAAAGTCAGGAGCCAGGCACCTCTTCCGGGTCTCCCACATGGGTGCAGGGTCCCAAGGCTTTGGGCCATCCTCGACTGCTTTCCCAGGCCACAAACAGGGAGCTGGATGGGAAGCGGGGCCACTGGGATTAGAACCAGTGCCCATATGTGATCCTGGCACATGTAAGGTGAGGACTTCAGCTGCAAGGCTACCACATTGGGCCCCTGTGCCATTTTCTTAATCCTAGCATCTCCCCTACTATAGTATAAACAACCTAAAGGATTGTGATCAATTCCATATTAACTTCTGTTTCCACTGCAACTTCTAGCTTTAAAGTAGGGCCAAGGCCTGATCATCTCTTGTTGTATTTCACAAGTTGGGGTGCTTTGGGAATTCATGTTGCTTTTCTGAAACGATGCTTCATCCTCCATCTTGGCTCTGTGGTGCGTTTTGTGGTTATAAATCTCTCCTGTCCTTCTGCAGCTGTTCACAGACATTCGGTGCCAAGTGGGGGCAGAGGGCTGGATGCACTGTGGGACTTGCACTGGTCTCCTACTTTGCCCAGCTTTCTGTGGAGTTGTCCAGGATAGAGCTTCACCACTGTCCCAAAGAAGCTGAAGCTCGTTAGGGTGGCGTTGGAGACCTGTAGTCTGATCCCAGTAGACCGTGACTGTCCATCCAGGTCTTGTACTGCATGCATCCTGTGCTCCAGCTTAATGAGTTTGAATCCTGCCTGTGCAATACAATCTCCTGGGGAGTTTTCAAAGGACATGCATAAACCTAGACTCTTTCCTGGGAGATTGTGAGTTAATTGGTCTGGGGTGAGGCCTGGGCTGGCGTTGATGTGCAAGGTCAGCTAATAATGCTTCCGTGTGTATAGCCAGTGTTGAAAACCACCGACCACCTTAGTGTGTCCCACCGAATCTCATTTTCCCTGAGAGTTTGGAGGAGAAAGGGCTCCATAGTCGATGTTGTTTATCTGGTCCTGTCTGGAGAGAATGTTAGAGATGTCCAGCAGGAGGAAATCGTTTAACCTTGTTGAAACTGACATCAGAGCCTTGGATGTTATTCTTGTTACTAATACCTGTAAAACATGGTAAAAGCTGAACACTCCTAACCTAAGTCAGGAATGTTCCAGAATGTTCGAATCTTTGAGTGCAAAAAGGGAAATTCCACACCAAAGTTGCTGTGACAGGTGACGATCAAGATGCAGGTGCCCTAAAAATAGTGTGTATCACCCTTAGGCTAGGTGTGTTAAAATGTATATGAGACATAGATTTCATGTTTAGACTTCAGTTCCATTCCTAAGATATTCTGTTACATGTATGCAAATACTCCCCAAAGCACTGCACGACTTCTGAGCCCCTGTCATCTCAGAGGAGCGGACACTCAGCCGTGTTCAGTGTGCTCTGTTTTTGACTGCACCTCAACTTTTTCATCAGTTTCTAAGTTATTTTTCTGTCGTCTTATCCACATTGTGTTCACCATGTATGCCAGTGCTGTCTTTTCATTATCTAAAATTCTTCCTCATACACTTTTATAAACTTGCTCCTCTGTTGCTTGCCGGTGTGATATGAACTCTTGACAATGAGTACTTACTTGCGTTGTTCACTTGCGCCTCTCCGTTCAGCGCCTAAAATCTTCCTGATAGGTACCAAGTAGGTGTTTGGCAAATACTTGTTCCGTGGACAAAATGATAGTGATGTATTCATGCTTTGCACCCTCCTGTCTCTTCCTCCCTTCCCCCCTTTTCTTTCAAGATTCATTTATTTGAAAGGCAAAATTGAGAGGGAGGGAGAATGAGTAAATGAGTGAGAGAGAAAGAGGTCTTCCATCCTGTGGTTGGTTCCCTGAATGTCCACTGTGGCTGGGGCCAGGCCAGGCGTAAGCTGGGAGCCTGACTCATTGGAGTCTCTCATGTGGGTGCCAGACGTTCTAGTACTTGGGCTGTCTTCTTTCCCAGGCACATTAGTAGAGACCTAGATTCAAAGTGGAGCAGCCAGGACCCGAGCTGACACTCATAATACCCACTGCATCACAGTGTGGGGATTTGGGTTTTTGCTAGCTTACATGTGTTTAAATATTGCCAGTTGCCTGTGAAATTTAAAGATGAGTTGAAATAACGCTTGACATGTATATACATATGTTCTCATAGACTTGTATACTGAAGTGTATACTTCATTATATACTTGGAACTGAAGATACGTTGCAATATGCATTGGTAGCTCCCAATAAAGGAAGGATTTCCAGTGAAAGTGTTAACTACACCTTGACAGTAGGATACTGGACTTTATCGTTGTTTATACCTGCAGTGCCTTGCTACACTTAAATAGAACATTGAACCTGTGACTGTTGGCTTCCATCCTCTGGTTCACTCCCAGTTGGCCTTTACAGCCAGCCATGTCTGGGCAGGCCAGAGCCAGGAAGCAGAACCATCTGGTCTCTCAGGCGCTTGGGACATCATCAGCTGCCTTCTCAGGTGCATAGCAGGAAACTGGATTTGAAACGAAGCAGTTGGGATTCTCACAGGCACACTCATGTAATGCTTATCCCACTGCACCACAATACTGGTTCTTCTTTTATTCTCTTTCTAAAAACAATCATTCAAAATACATGTTCTGCTAAGGTGTCAGAATGGAAACCTTACTTGAAGTTCTTTAGAGTTCAAGTGTTTCTCAACATTACATACATCATTTGAGGAGACGTGAAGATAAATGTTCTCTAGCAGAAGAAATTTGTCCACTCTGCAATAGCAATGTATGAAAATGCTTAATTTTAAGTCAGCATGCGAAGGCACCTGCACGTTGATGTGTGTGGGGGTGTAAGAGAGATGCGAAGAGGGCTGGGAAGGAGAGGGAGGACGGTGGAGGAACAGAAACCACGTGTGTGCTTGGACTTGCCAGGGCACACTGCCGTAGCGGTGGCTCAGGCTGGCAGCCTCTGGGAGCAGCTCCGCCGTGTTCTGGAAAGGCTCACATTCAGCTCACTGGTCACTTTCTTCCCCTTCTCTCACTGGTAAGGCTGAGGACAGCCATGTTAGTAACAGTAGTTACAGTGTTTTGGAGACTTGAGAATGAAATTTCTTGACCCTGTAAACGTAATTAAGCATCTGGTACAATGGTCTTCATGCTCATCACTCATTCTTAGCATTGGAACACTATAAGCAGAATCTAGAAGATGTAGGAAAACATGTGTAGGATAATCGATGCGTAAGAATTTCCTCTGAGAAACAGCTTCTGAAACTCTCCCTTTGTTAAAGCAGCAATGGGAATAGTTCCATGAAGTACAGGTATACTATGAGTGTCTCCTTGCGTAAACCCCACAAACAGTAGCCTCGTGTCACTTGTTAGGACCAGTTGGGTACTTAACTGTATTCCATTAACTTAGCTGCATACTGGGTATGTACAGTGTACAGTGAAGTGGCTTAGATTTGATTTTAAAAACACCAAATTAACATTGCTTGCTTCACTTAGACTCCCTGGAAAAAGGACTCAAAAATGGCTGAATATTGGCGTGTTCATATTATTCAGGGCAATATGAATTGAGCACTAAATAAGCTATTATTGGAGAACGGATAATAGAGCTATTAAAGACAGTTTTACTATTAATATTTTGCCAAAAAAAAAAAGACCCAGATGAGATCAGTACTTTTAGAAGCTGATAGGGGTCCTATTAAACAGATTCTAAAATATTGTACCATTTTGTTGCTTTATTAAGTGTTCTGCACAAATATAATCAAATGTATTAAATATTAAATATTTTGCACATGTATTAAGTACTAGTTATTATTTTACACAAATTTAACAATATGGCCAAAATAAGCACTCAAACTAAAATAGAACTTGGGCAGTTTACCAACTTGCTAGCAATGTTAGCAATACCTTTGGCTCAAACCCATGGGCCTATTCCAGAGTTTAAGTTCATAAAACTATATTTTTTGCATTCTTTTCTCTTTTGTCAAGTTGAATTCTGATGATCAGATATTGAATGAATAGTTTAGAGAAATAGTGCTGCTTGAATATTTCTCTTGTATTTAGTCTAGACTTTTGTTTTCAGAGAAGTTTTCTTGCCAGTCCTCTGACTTGTAGGGTCAAGCACAATCACTTCCAAAAGTTGTCCAGTTACTTCTGGAAATTTGGAACCAATCAGTGAGCAAATCAAGATAATTTATTTTCTAATTGAAATTGAAAAAAATATCGTGTTGGTTCTGTAGTGGTGAAGCAGTGGAGATGATTCCAAGATTTATTGGTGCCGTTTCCAAAAGACATTAAAAGCAAAATAAGTAGACATTTTTCATCACTTTAAAAATGTTTGTAATGGGTGAGAATGTATGGTTTTGATAAACATTTAATAAAGTCGTCATCTTTTGAAATAAAGTTTTGGCAAAAAGACTGACATAAAGAAAAAATAATGGTGAAATAGTCTCCAACAGTGTTTTACTGAAGCTGTAATTGCTTTTAAGTTGGCTGCTAAAATGCTTTTCTAATAATGCTTTATTATTCTGTTTAATTTCAATAATACACATGTAGTAATATTGTTCCTATTTTGATGAGAGATTAAAAACCCCAGGAAGCATTTTTTTTAAACCAACTATGCTTTTGACATATCACATTGAATTACTAAAATCACTAGATATATCAGTACTGTCTCTCAAGTTTATTATGTTGCTAACATAAAATCTTTCCTTTTTTTTAAGGAAACCGTAAAGGCAGAAATAATCAAAATTAGTTTTTTATTGTATCAGGTCTATTTGAGGGAATGTAATTGAATTCAAGTATAGGCTTAACTAGTTTCCTGTTTTATTTAAATGACTAGCGGAATTTGTTGTAAGTGATAAAGGAGATGTGAATGTGTTACTGTGTTTTAGTATTTGCCACTTTTTCATCCAGTGGTTGAGTTTGGCTATTTGTCCATTGTGTCACATGACACTGTGTGTTAGGAAGTAGTACTTTTAGCTGTGAGTCTTCCTTGTTGGAAGGTGAAGGCAGAAGGGATGACAGTTCTTCCTGCTGATTTCCTGTCCAGCCTCACCTGAAAGTGAGCCTGCTGGAGTTCTTGTGACAGGTGCTTGCATGGAAAAGAGATTCTCATGGGATACCCTTTTTGTGACTTCTCTAGGGTGTTTTTCCCAAGCCATGTTTCTTTGTTAGCAGGGATGATTGGACCATTTGTAGATTTCTTTTGCAAGTTGCTGTAAAGTAAAAGTGGGGAGTTACAGAAAGAGAGAATGGTGGTGAGTTGAGGGTGAGATAATATGATGTGTATAACTTTAACTCTGTAAGTGAACGTCCTGATGGGTACATGGACATAAAACAAGTGAAAAGTGAATTCTTAATGTATTTAACCAAGTGTGGCTGCCCAAATCATCATTGTGTTACATTTTGACATAGACAGTCGGGGTCATTATTGCTGCTCTTGAATATTATGGATATCTAAAGGCAGTGCTTGAGTAGTGTCCATAAAACATGGGATGTGATTAGGACATGCAGGAGCCCTCACAGCATTGCTTCTGAGCTTCTGCCTGTTGCGGTGGGCTTTCCATGAATGCTTGCTCAAGGATGCGTGACCCACATCACCTATAAATTTGATTGGAAGCTCTAGTGCTGGCATGGGCTGATGGATAGCAGATTAGAGCCCTGATTAACCATGTGATTCGAAGACTGGGAATATATTGTCTAAGCAAGGTTCATCAGATGCAATCAGAATTTCAAGTGGTCAGATGAAATTCAAATGTGTATTGTGGCTTTCCTCCCCTAGTGCTTCTCCTCCTGGTTTCTTTCTTTTTTTTTTTTTTTTCCTGCTTTCCCCAAAGCTGAAAAAATACTTCTTTGATGAATCTGCTCCTTACCCTAAAGCTGTCTGTCTGTTATTCATCAGAAAGCAGGTCGCAGTTCAGTGAGCAGAAGAAAAGATTTTAATAGAAGCTGTGCCAAGGGCTGTAATGCATCATTTTAGGGCCCTAATTACATTACAATGACAAATATCAATGGTGACAACAGCAATAACCTACATCCTTTAATGGCTGTGCTGGAAAAGGAGTTTGGGCCCCACGCCATTAGATTAGACTCAGTTTCAAAACATAGGCTATTAGAAGTGTGTGTCCACAGTATTATTGGCTGATCGCTGAAGCTCAGTGGAAAGGCCTGTAAATAAATGGTGCCTCCCTAAAGCTGAGTCCTCTGGGACAAAAGAGGCAAAATTAGATGACCATGGAAGCCGCAGTGTTTCCAAGGCAACTTTAGCTTTCAAAGTGAGGAATGACCTGCTTAATTTTACGAAATCACACACACATCCCACTGTCTCCCCCCCCCCTTCCTGCTGCCAATTAGCCTGCCCATGAAAATCTATTGGCATGACAACTTAAAGAAATTAAGAAGTCTTTTAAACAAAAGGAGACCTTTGGAGAAAAAAGGTTGGCAGCTTGCTTCCTGCTATGTGCGTGAACACATAACTTAGAGGACTTTTGTCCTTTTCAGGTTCATTTGTGAGAAGCTGTAGAACTTTCTTTCCTCAAGCAGTTGCTCAGGTCCAAAGTTAAGAAGCTGAATACTGTTTGGCCTCGTATTTTGCGAGAGGACTACGTTTCCTTAGAGTAGTTTTCATTGCCTAGATTCTGTAGGCAAACTCAAGAACTCCGCTTTCTTCTGTGCCCACGCATTTCTCAGCCGTCCTAGCAAGGGACTATTTTATTTATGTAAACAACATAATGAGGAAAATATGCTTGGCAGATGGCTGTAAGCATTAGAATCATCAGTTTGGTTTGCCCCAAAGTGTCTCATTATCTTTTATTCTCTCCCCCTCCACCTCTCCCTACTGAAAGCTTAACAGCCCAATGCCTTTGAGACACAGTGCTTTCAGCCTGGTGAAGGCTACTCTATTTTCCTAGCTCACCCTGGAATTTCACCCCTCAACCACAGTGGTATGTTCCTCCAGGTGGAGAATGGTTTGGTGATTCCCACTGCATCTTTTCATGGTGGTTTAAGCATTCTTAAAGGCTGGCTAAATGCTCCATGGGGCCAGTGCAGTAAATTAAATCAGGACAGCACAGTTGGCTCCTTATTTGCTGCTGCTGCTTAGTGTTACTGGCTTTTTGTCCATCCTGTTAGGAATGCAGGCTGGAATGGAGAGCTTAGGCTTGAAACTTCATGGTGAATTTGTATTTTCTCTTGGCCAGCATTTAAAAGATTGCATGACTACCAAGTCAGAAGGGGTGCTGATGAAAGAAGGAAGCCTGGATTGCACAAGCTCAGTATTGCTGCCACCCTGGTAATGACTTAGCAAGAAAAAGAGCATTTTTGTCCTCTTAGAAGATGAGGAACTGGCCCTGGGTGGGATTTATCTGAAGAATGCCTCAGGGACAGTAATTGCTTTATGTTTTCTGCCTTACAACACTTTCACCTCTTTGTTCTTTCATGTCATCATTAGCATCTAAGCTGCCTGGTGTAAAAAAATGATGTGTTCCCATTTCACAGAGTGTATAAGGCAGTATCTGAACACAAAAGATGAACATTAGTGAAGGTGTGGGTAGCTTTCTATTTTTTTTTTTAAACATTTATTTACTTTAAGGGTTGGGGGACGGAGAGGGAGAAAAGAGACAGTTAGCAAGTGAGTGAGCATGCACTGGGCCAGGCCCAAGCCAGAGGCTTCATTCGGGTATCTCATGTGGAAGGCAGTGACCCTAATGCTTGGGCCATCGTCCGCTGCTCTTCTCAGGCCGTCAGCATTGCAAGTGGAGAAGCAAGGACGAGAACCAGTGCCCGTATGGGCTGCTGCTGGTTGCCTGTGGTGGTGTTACCTACTGTGTGCCTGGGTAGCTTTTTTAAAGAAAACAGTGCTGGTGTAACTTGTTGATGTTAAACTTAACTATAGGAATGGAATTTTTGTCTGTTCTTGCAAAAATTAGTAGGAAACAAACTCCATTATCTGCCATTGTTGGGCTTTTGCAGATTTACATTGGAAAGGTGGTGTCCCCCAAGGCAGTCAGCAGATAGATGAGTCAGTATTAGGTATACCCTACACCTGAGCATATGCAGAACCTTAGCAGGACACATCCTTGTGGCTGAAGCACTCATCCCATTCTTGAGCAAAGTGTACCTAAGAATCTGACTAAGGAATCAACCTATTTGGTTAGGTCATGTACTGTTCCTTTAAGGAGGTTGGGAACTGAGTATAAAAATCTCAGTGCCAAGGTTTTTAAAGCACAGACCACGCATACATAAATCCACCGAGTTGGTATGAATGGAAGGAGTTGAGAAGGAGAAGAACGTATCTATTATTTGGACTCCTACAGAATTGGGATTTCCTGGAAAACAGTATTGGTGGGGGGCAAGTGTGCTGGTGGAGACTTTTGAAAATGGAATTCTGGTCATGAAAATTAAATTTCTTTTTTTATGCTGCCATGGTACTTGAAGGTTAACTTTTTAAGATGAATGCTGGTTAGCAACTTGTGCTGTTAATGTGGCGCTGTAGTCGCTGCCTCGTTTTAATGGGCTTGCTGGTGAAATAGATTTCTTCTTGTTTTAGGAAATATGCCAGCCAGAATGCAAAGTGTTTTTTAATATCATTCTGTTAATAATTTGGGATTCTGTAATCAGCTGACTGTTCTATTTATCTCTTTCCTTTTCTTCTTTTCTTTTGCAGGCAGAGATTGTCAAGAGACTGAATGCTATCTGTGCCCAAGTCATTCCTTTCCTGTCCCAAGAGGTAAGGTGGTTGATTTTAGGTTAAGAGTTTTCATTTTTGTTGTTTTTCAGAAAAGGAATTGTGGTACCGACTCTCTAGCCTTATAGTCTTGTGGGTTTTTTTTAATTTTTAAGAACACAGTGATCTTACTCTAATTTTTGTGCCTTATTAGCATGCAGTGTTGTAATACGCTCTTAAATGTGTTATATAGTGGTAGAGTTTCCAATGTGTTAAGCAAAATTCAATTTTCAAAATATTTTTCCATCATCATGCCATAATATACTGCTGAGGTTTACACCTGCATTTCATAATGACATTCAGTAGAGCAGCTTAGAAAATGGCTAGGAAGACGAGAGTTTGTGTTACGTTTTTGTCTCTGGGCCTTTAGAGCTGGAACAGGGACGTTTCAAATAGAAAGATTTTACATGATAAAAAAAAAAACTGACACTAACTTTTGGCCAGCTGCTTTTTAAAAAGTTACTCATTATTACTGTTAGGTTTAATATTGTGTGTAGCTTTGGGAAACGACTTGTAAGATGGCCTCTACATCCCTTTTTCTGAGTGCCATTTTTCTCAGAATTCAGCTTTGGTGATGAGCACCTTTGCCCATGGCCAAAGCCCGCCCTGTGGCTCACTAGTTTCATTGGGTGCACTGCCAGAGGGAAGCGTATGTTGTTAGCCAACTCACAGGTTGGTTGGAATGAAGAGATGCATTTCAGGTACCCGGTGGCTTCCTTTTTATCCCTCCTCTCTTTTTGCTTGTTTGCTTGCTTGCCTTGGTAGTAACTGAGGGTTTTGGGAGGAGATCGTTTTTGCTTCTGGATTACTGAACTTTTCACCTGCTCCAGGTAAGACTAGCTGTTAAGCAGGAACAAGCGACCAAGTGGAGTATCTGTGTGTCATGTAGCCTCAGAGAGACACTGGGCTGCCCTGTGTTGTCACTGCCCTTCAGGAGAGCAGCGTGACCTCCTGTCTGCCCTGGGTAGATGCTGTTGTTAACGAGCAGCCAGTGTTTCAGCATGTGGATGTGTTGTGGCTGTGTGGATGACTGCATGGGATTGCTCTTCTCTGCACTGGCTTAGGTTGCAGCAAGCAGGGGGATAGCCTTCAGCTGCTGCCTCAGGGAGGAGGCGTAGGCCATTCACAGACCTTGGCATTGTCCTATACTCTCCCGCCCAACAAAGGCCATATTGACTTTCTCTAACTACAGAAGCACTACCTGTAGTATCCACATCTACCTGCTTTTACTTAAGATTTGCTTATGATTAGATTAGGTGGTGTGGTGAATGAAACAGTCAAACACTGTATTTCTGTTTGGAAAGCCTGGCTGCTCCGTTCTGGTCCAAACCAGTGTGTATTTCCTGCTTTAGGATCTCTGCATAATGGTAATGCGGAATAGGAGGAATGATACGGCTTTCAGAGCTATAACCAGGCTGGGATGTCCTGCCCCCGGGTGGCAGGGGAAAGTTGGAATAATTGTCCCTGGGTCAATGTTAGAGTTTGGGCCCTTGGAGGTATAGACTGCTGCTTTAATAACCCACAGAACTTTGTTCCTGTGGAATTTCTGCAGTGTCTATGGGTTAGGGTTCAGAAATGGAAGGAGGTCTTGGGGGGAGGGTGTTGGCAGAGCTGATTTACTAACACATCATTTTCCCACATGACATGTTGTTTCTGTGCATTGGCCCAGGAGGAACAGGATGTGTAACGATAGTGGTGCTGAGTAAGACTAGACTGGAACTAATTGGCCAAAGAAGTTGTACCCAGTCTCGGAAAACCACGGGGAGATGTGGTCAGCCCCTTTCTTCTGCTCTAGGCCGGGAAGCTGGCTTGCCACTTAACTGTATATTTCCAAAATACTTTCATATTTCTTGATTAAACTTCTTGATTCATTTACGGTGATTTATGTTATGGTTTCCAAAATCCTAATTCTGTGTTTATCTTTTCTTCTTCTTAGCTTGATTTTTTTTTTTTTCTCTTTAGATTCCTAAGATGTGTTTCTGTCTTCAGCGTGTGGGCCATGTTTCCTGCTATCCAAACATGAACTCTCTAATGTTTTCTGTCTGAATGTTTCCCACCTTGTTTCCTCTTTGGGGCCGTTCTGGGAGATCAGAGTTCTTGTTTCTTCCCTAAGGCCAGATGGACTGTAATCTGGAGGGAGGGAGGAGGCAGCTTATTAGAGGAAGATGAATTCCATTTCCTGTCTCTTCAGAGGCATGGAAAATCACTCTTGCATGGCTGCAAGCATCGCTCGGTGCCAGGACTGAAGGCTCTTAATCTGATCCTTTAACACCAGCTCTCGGTGTGACAGTCGCCCTGCCAGAATGGCAGCTGCAGCACGAGAATTTATTTTAAATGTTTTTATTTAAAAATTAAATGCTTCTATTTAGAGAAAAACAAAACTATTTCCCAGTGACTACAGTGTGTAAGCTACAGGGCAATGTTTGGAGGGATTTTGAAGCAACTGAAGTCAAGCTTTTGGCGTCTAGCACAAACAAGAGGTAAATTTATGTGCATCTAGATGAAGTGTATTTTTAATTTAGCCCCCTAATGTGCCAGCTTAATATTGCTTGTATCTAGTTTACTGTACTTTCTAAGCTTAAAAAAATTATGTACCACCGAATGCTAACTACTAAATAATGTAGGTTTAACTGCAAGACTTTAAAAAATAATAAGTAGCTCAAGTGCATGATTAGTGTGTCTATAGTAAAAAAAAAATCAGCAAAAAATTCTATCAGATTTTACTAAAACTTTAGAAAATTGTAACACATGCATATTTTCGTGATCTGCTCTTGCACTCACACACAGCTAGTTCCACGGTCTTCAGCAGGAGACAAAGGATATTGCCGAATTCTTGGAATTTCACAGCATTCCCAATATCAGAATTTCAAGGCAGCTTCTGAGTCCCTGTGTGTGTGCGGCTGCTCTTTGCTTCCTGCCAGTATTTAGCTTTTAGGAGTAGATGAGACTGCTGCGCCTTCTCGCGCTTCTGTTTCCTCTGCAGAAGGTAAAGAGTAAGGGGGAGAAAAACTGTGCTGTCTCCTGGTTTTCTCTCCTTGCTAGAAGGAAGCATTGGAGGCCATCAGCTTGAGCAGGTGGTTCCATAATAGGCTGGGATGGAGTCTACAGAGCTTGTGGCTTACTCCAGCTAGGGTCAGCTGAGTGACCTGTGGAAGATACTTGCCTCCCCAAGGCCGCAGTTTGCTCATCCATACGATGAGGGTGATGATGTCCGTACGATGAGGGTAATGATGTCCGTACGATGAGGGTAATGATGTCTGTACAATGAGGGTAATGGTGGCTTGGAGCGTGGCTGAGGACTCTAAGGTTATACGGGAGTAGACTTGGACAGCTTAGCACGTAAGAACCTCCTGTGGACTAGTTGTAGTATTAGCTGTAGTGAAAAAGAACCCTTGAGTTTTCTTTTTGTGAGAATCAGCGGATTTTCCTTCCCCTTTGCAATCATTGCATTTTGGCTGTCTTCCTCTAATTTCCTTCTTATTGAGTTAAAAAAAAAAGGCATAAATTAAAGTTGGGCCCAGGGTACAGAGCTAGCTGAAAAACTCAGTGTCTCCTTCCCCCGGCCCCTTTGGCAATCAAGATACAGCTTGTAGATCCTTAAAGGTCCTCAGGAAAGTTCAAGAATTGTAGCAGATGCTGTCCTGCCTCCCACGTGCCAGTGGTGGCCCTTTGTCTGCCTCACATTTCAGGAAGACGACTGTCTTTTCTAAGAAGAGTCTGACATGAACTGAAAATTGTACATCACTCTTGACCCTGACGGGCAGCGTTTCTGCTGCTTTGGAATTGAACTTAATTCCGTCTTTTGAGCGGCTTTGTATTGGGGAAGTTGACCCCTCTAAGCCTTAATGTTCCTGTAGAATGGAGAGACTAATCCCACCTGTATGATGTGTGTTACGTAGATTAACAGGTAAAGCGTTTGGCCTAGTGAATGCCATTTTCCCTCCCTCCTTTCTTGTTGCACTTCTGGGGAATTGAATTCCCTGGTAGGGTCTTTTAGGTCTTAAAACACTGGAAGGGGAAGGACTTGTTGAAGAGTTCGAGGTAAGACTTGACAGTAGTGGTTGGCAGTGTCTTTGGGAACTTAGCTTGGCCTGGCCACTCTTGTGGCTGCTGCTCCATGCAGATTCACTTTCAAAAGAAAGGGATAATTTCTATTGTTGGTAAGCTGGTATTCTTCATAACCTTTTAGATGAAGTGTTAAATGTCAGCCACTTAGCTGAGGGCCAGATCTGAAGGACAGCTGTGCTTTTTGTACTCATGTTTCCTGGTGAGGGGGACAGTTTTGAAACAGGCAGGGTACGTGTCACTGCAGTCAACAAGACGTTCCCAAGATCTTTGAGAAGTTTTAACAGGCTGTAGGTCAGTAGGTGAACATTTTATTACATTATAACTGCAAATCTCTCCTCAGGGTCCAGTTGTATTTTTAGAAACTTGTTGCTCCGATAACAAGGAACAGAGTTCGTTGGAAAAACTGTGTTATGCAAGTGGCAATGTGATAAGAGCCCGGGGTCAGGCAGACCCAGGACTGATTCTTCCCTCAGCGCCTCGCTTCCTGCCTTCTGTTGAGCAATATGGCTCGGCTTTTCTGGGCTGCAGTTTCCTGGTCCGCAGAAAGGGAGGCCTGCACTCTAATGTTGCTATATGAGGAGTAATGAAGGTGTGAAATGCCTACCTGGACATTTAGTTGCTTGAGCAGAAGTCTTAAAGCAGCGGTTGAATCGAAGTAAAAGATTCTCTCTGTGTGTCTCATAGCGGTTGGCATAGAAGCAACTGAGGCTAATTTGGCATCAGGGTTTGTGAACTGATGTTCCTTCTGTACTAAATGTTCATCATTCCTACCGTCATTGGACCTTATACCGTTTGGCAGGAAGGAGTATGGAATGGGCGTGTTCTTTTCCTTTAAAGTGTGTAATGTGGGAGATGCTCACGTTTTTGCCCCTTTTGCAATGGCCAGCACCTGGTTACCTGGCCACACCCAGGTACAAGGGTGACCTCGAAATGTAGTCCTGAATGAGTGCCTGAAAACAAAGTGTAAGAGAAGGGATGTGTGTTTTGGAAAGAAAGACACAAGCTTCTCGAAGAAACCTCTCGGTTGCAGGACAGGTCTAACAGAATACTCAGGCTTAAGGTTTTTGACAGTATCCCTCTCCAAGACAACATGGAAGAAAAGTAGGTCACCTTTAGAGTGCATGTTAAGACAGTTAAGGAAAAATAGCTCTGGTGGATTGCTTTGCATCATTAAACTGGGCCCATTTGGATGGCGTGGGCTTTAGACTCTTTGTAAACCATACCTGAAGTGGTCTGAAAAGCAGACCTTACTGCAGTGTGAGAGAACAGCAGGGACTTGTTAGGACCAGTGCTTTCCAGCTCCAGTTATTAAGTCTGTGGTTGTTCTTTGCTTTCCAGAAAGGGCATTTTTTTTTTTAAGATTTATTTACGTACTTGAAAGGCAGAGTTAGAGAAGGAGAAATGGTGATGGGTGGGAGAGAATCTTCCACCTGTTGATTCACTCTCTAAATGGCCACAGCAACAGACCTCTCCCAGTCTGAAGCCAGAGCCAGGAGCTGCTTTTGGGTTTCCCGTGTGAGAAGCAGAGCCCTAAGTACTTGGGCCATCTTCCACTGTTTTCCCAGTTGCATTAACAGGTTGTTGGATCAGAGTTGGAGCAGCTAAAACTTGAACCAATGCCCGTATGGCATGCCGGTACCATGGGTGATGGCTTTACCCTATATGCCGCAACAACCAGCTGTGTGGCATTCATTTTCAACCACAACAGATGCCAAGTTTGTCTAGTCATATCAAATGATAGATGAATTTCTCCTTGGGATGTGCTGTAAGTTTCATCCTTGTAATTTGGTGTTAAACTGTGAGGTATGGGTAGTTCTCAAATGCTATTTTTGAGGTGTTCCTGGGTTAATGTGGCACTGAATTGCTCTGAAGCATATTTTGCATGTATGAAATAATTTTGAAATGCAAGTTGTGAAAATGTGATCAGCCACTTATTGTACCTATGGGAGGGCATCAGGAGGATATGGTGGTTATATATACTAGTGTCGGTATTATACCTTTGGAATGACACCAGGTTAACTCATCTTACTGCTTGTTAACTATGTAATGAGTCAGTGGCTTGTGATGACATGGTTTGATGTAGGTCAGCCTGGCTGAAATCAGCAGAGATTCCCTGATAGGCATGTAGTGACATCCCCAAGATCGCTTCAGTAAGTGCCAACAGCTTACGCAGGGCATGTCTGCTTCCCAACTGGGGCCATTTGGGCAGTTCTGGTGATGTATTATGACAGTGTTGCGTATTGAGAGAACGTCTCACACGTGGATTGAACACATGGATGGAGGTTTCAGAGGAATTGGCCCACTTTTCTGATTTTCGTATTAGAATCTGATTTTCACATTAGATACAGTAGCTTACAAATATCGGGTCCCATAATACTGAGTGGGCCATAGGAGAACATAATTCTGTCTCATGTTCCACGGGTTGACTGATTTAGTTGATCTTGATAACCACAATTTTGGTGATGGTTGAATTTTTGACAAGGTCCAATGGGTACCATTATGACCTGTTTGATCTTAGAAAGTGAATGAAAAATTCTCAGAAATTTGAGGTTTTTTCTCTGTGGGTTTAAATGTGGGCCTCTATCTAGAGACAATAATGGCAGCTCTTATATCTGAACAACTGTATGTGCATTTAAGAAACTCTTTATCTTTCAGTTAGGTAGTGATTGGATTACTATGATTATTGTTCAACTTTAAAGTACCTTGCTGTAGACTGTCTTCTGAATCACTAGTGACTGGATTTACATTATTAAAGTTAAATAGAATTCAAAATTCAGTTTCTTAGAGACAGAAGCCCCATTTAAGCATTCAGTGTCTACCCACATTGGCTAGTAGCCTCCCAGTTGACACAGACACAGAACATTTCCAATGTTTAGGAAAGTTCTGGACAGCTCTGGACTGAAGGATGCGTTGTTTCCCGATGTGAGTGGAAAAGGTGAGGTTGCTGGGTCAGTACGAGGAAGACTGGTGCAGCATTTCCTGAAGTTTATTGCTCTAGAGCTTTAGTCCCTGCTTCCAGAACCGTCTAAGAAGCTCTGCATGAGAATCAAGATGGCGGAATAGGGTAAGGATGGAGGGTAAGGACACATTTAAACGGACGGAGAAACATTTAATCAAAATGAAGCAGAGAGGACACATTCCAGGAAATAGTAGAGGACAGAACAACAGCAAAGGGGTACCTGGAGAACTGTGAGAAGCTCTGCGTAACTTGTGAGCAGGAGCCCTGCAGCTTACCAGGTGTTTGCTGGATTGGATCTGTGTAGGTTTTTGTTTGCTAAGTAATGTCAGATTCCTTGTAGGACTAACATTTCTTGGGATACTGCTTGGGAAAGACTAACTTAGAGAGTTTGGGTTAAATTTAAAGTTGAAGTGTGTCAGTAAAAGGCACAGTGGGATGTTAGCCTGAGTTGTCAGACCTAGAATGACACTTTGTACTTGGCCATGCCTGGAGTATTAGTAGCACTCTAGTCACATGGAATACATCATTAGAGTAGCCAGGAGGGTGAGTGGCCAGTAACACCAAAAAGTTGTTTCGTGACATGTTTAACTTGAAGAAGGAAAATTGAAGATGTACGTGACATCATTTCCAAGTTCTTCAAGTGCCAGGTCTGTGGAGGAGGGTTTAAAGACAGAACCGGGTCCAGTGGGAAGAAGTGGGCAGGTGTGCTTTTAACGGGTGCTGATGTTCATTGTCCTAGAATGGACACAGCTTGTCTACGAGGTCGTGAGGTCTTTTTGCAGAAGGTGATCAGAGAGTGACTGAGGGCTGGCCAGGGTGTGACATAGGAGAGTCCTCCACTGACCAGAGGGTCCCTCTGACCTGCAGTTGCTATTGCAATTCTGTTCAAGTCCTCTCAGCTGGAAACCTGTGTGCTTCTGGCATCTGGGTTTCATGGTCTCTAACTTATTTCTAGTTCTGAGTTTCTGTGCGTGGCTTTATGTGCATGTGGCTAAGGGTTCCTGTGACAAGGACTGATCTGAGTGCAGGCCCAGGTATCTCACCCTAGCATACTGCGATGCTTGAACTGTTCTCTGTGCTTTATCATGCAGACTTGCTACCCAGCTCTTTCGCTGTCCCCAGGTCCATCTCATTTAAATGCAGAGCTGACAGTACTCAGCTGCTTGAAAATATTTCATAATGTCTCATTTCCTATTGAGTTAAAGTCCCACTGTTTTTGCCTGTTAGGCAAAGCGCCTTAGAGTGTGGCTGCCCCCGCTTTGCCAGATTTCATTTCCTACTGATACATGGTTCCTGAGAATACTCCCGGTGCCTTCATGCATCTGCCTTTGTTGGTCTGTTGTGAGCTGCTCAGGGTTCTCCATGTGTGTATCTCACCTAGGGAGGAAGGCCTCACAGAGTCCACCGCTGCCTGAGTCTCCCGCTCTGCCTCCTTCCTGTGCAGGCACATGGCTGCTTTCCCCTTCAGGGACCTCAGCCCAGTCGCTTCTCGCTGCCTGGCATGAGTTTCTCCTGCCAATTTGTCAGGCCATCTTAGCGATTCTTCCCCTAATCCAGAGTATAGGAAAAGGTTTTCCTGATAAATGATCACAGAACATCCTGTAATTTTCTCATGGAAATGATCTGGCAGTTGTAATTATAAAGTTTCAGGCATTATTAATTCATAGGCCATTTTTCTTCATTGCAACTGTATGACCAAGGGCAGTTGTCTTTGTTTTTGTTACTCAAATTTAGTGCCTATTACAGTGCCTGGTGTATGGTAGGTGCATTTGATAATATATATATTTTAAAGAAAAAGTTTGTTTTTTATTTATTTGTTTGATAGCAAGAGGCACACAGAGAGGAAGAGAGGGATTCGAGAGAGATTGTCTGTCACTCTGCTTGTTAAAGGCTGGGCCAGGCCAGGCCAAAACCAGGCACCAAGAGCTTCATCCAGGCTTCCAGCATGCCTGGGTGGCTGCGCTCCAAGTGCTTGGGCCATTTTTTTTTATGCCTTCTCAGGGAACTGGATCAGAAGTTGCAGGACACTGGTTTCTAAACAAATATTCAAATGAATTTTAAAAAGGGTGTGAGGGGTTTTGCTCGTAGCCTAGGAAGTGTGCAGGCAGTTCCCTGCTCTGAGCTGTCCTGTGTTTTGTGTTCTGGTCCAAGAGCTGCCCCAGGTGTGTGAGTCCTGACACACAGGCATGTATTCCTCTTGCATCTTAGTGTGCTGGAGCGGTCAAGGTCTGCATGGTGAGAACATTATCCGAGTCTTTCTTTCTGCCCTTGCTAACCTTATCAGGATGGGAATATTTTTTGAAAATTCTGAGTTGTAATGTAGAGGCTTATGTTACTGTCCATGATTAGCAATACCGTCTCTGTTGTTTTGGCTTGGCCGGCATTGTTGCCGTGAACCCTGCTGCGACATGTAGTGGATACCTCCTGTAACAGGTGTTTAGTGATCTCCTGAGGCCCATTGCTCAGCAGACTTTCTGGGACTTACCATAAGCTTAAATTGCTTTTAATCTCTCTTGGCAAAAGCAAGCACTTAAATGTTTTTTTCTGAATGAGTTTGAAAAATAATTATATGATGATGGATGTGGGCAAGAGATTTGATGTACAAATTCTCTTTCACTTGCATTCCCCCCCACTTGTGCTGCATCTCTTATATCAATAATTTTCTAAAGTTGATTTTATTGAGATATTTACATAATGTAAAATTCATTCATTGTGAATGTATAGTCAATGATTTTCATTAAATTCAAAGCAGAATTGTGTAGCCATCATCACAATTTTTTTTCTTTCTAGAATTTATAAAGAAAACTATAAATCACAAATAATGTGGAGATTTTTTTGTGTGTGTGTGTCTTTCAAATCCCAGTTGGAGTTCCCCTTGTCCCCTTGGTTTATTAACACATCCTCAGTGGCAGTTTTCTATGCTGGTGCCAGGGGCACGTTCGAACCAGGAGTCCATATCTGTGCGTGCGGCTTGAGCAAGCGGAGACCAATAGGACTGTTGCCTTCTGCAGATTGACTGGGTCAGAGTGGCTGTCAGCACTTGGGGTTGTAGTGGCAGGAAGTGGGAAAGGAAATGAGATGAGGGTGGAGTGGGAGAGGACAAATGGGGAGGGAGAAGAAAAGGGGAAGAAAGGGCAGGCACAATGGGAGAACTCTCAGGCTTCTGAGAAGCTGTGAACCACTTGCTGGACTTCCTGAGTCAGCAAAGCCGGCAGGAAAGTATGCCTCCTGGGTCAGTTCACAGGAGTACTTGGGGCCACTGCTTCATCTGTCCACTTTTCTCGTTTGTGATCTGTGGCCCCTTCTGCCTGAGTTTTCATCTTCACGCCCTTGGTCTGTGGTGTGATATTCCTGTGGAGCTCAATGAACAGCTAGCGTCAAGGCTCTTCTGGTGCTTTAGAGGGTGGGAGCCTTGTTTGCCTTAAGGAGCTTCTGTTCAGAAGGTCCATAGCCAGCATTGATTCACAGGCTGTAAGCAGCAACTGGGAAGTCAGATTCTGCATTGCAGGCAAGATTTATACTGTGTTAGCCAGTGGCCGTTGTTTGCCATCCTAAAGGAGGACCTGAATCATGACTGCTTTTGGGATTTCAGCTTCTAGCTGGTTTCTTTAGGGGTGCTTCATCAGTTATGGCTCAGTGGGTTGTGTGTGTGTGTGTGTGGTTTTCTCCGAAAATGCACTTGATTTTTAATCCATACTGAAAAAATATCTCCATTCCCTAAGACACCTTTGCCAGTTCTAACAATTGGTATCAAGTTTATGAAGCAAGAAGTTTTTCATGGTAGAGAGGCCTTAAGTATCTCTCTCATGGAACTGTCCTTTGCATACTTAATATAAAGTACATATTAGTTTAGTGATATGGAGCTGTTTCAGTATAGAGAGATGGAAGAGTAAAAGTTAAAAACTTAACACTGAACGCACAAGTGGCTGACATGCTCTTTGGATGTGTGAATATCTGGTCCATTGTTTGATTCTTAGAAGTTTTTGAGTGGTCCTAGTTGAATGCCAAAAAGTAAAAGGTGGAAAATCCTGTAAAATTATCTGCCCATGGTCTCACTTTGGGGGTTAATTGCATCCTGGGTTGTGCAGGCTGTCTTTCTGTGTTTCCAGTACTTACAGTTCTTGTTACCCTGAGAAGTGGGTTGCCTTAAATCTGAATGTGAATTTTGTGTTTAACACATAGAAGATGCCCTACATCTGTTGATATGGGGCTTTTAGGGAAAGCTCAAGTTCATCTCATTGGCTACTTTATCTGGTGTGCCTTTCTATTCCTTCTACAGCTTCAGAATCTCACCGGAGTTTTACTTTTTCCCAAGGAAGGGAGAAATTGTTTTGCTTTGGGAAATAATGAATTTTAAAATGAGAGAATGGACACAAGCAATTATATAAAGACTTTGGAATCACTTTTTCAGCCCTGATTTTCAGACTGAAAATCTTACAGTTTGAAAGAATGTACAGTGTGATGTTTGGTGCTGAATCTGCTATAAAATGCAGTGATTTGAAATTTGACATTTTTTCTGTTAGTAGACACAGACTACATGTTTAGGCAACCAATGGTGAAAAATAAGGCAGCTTCCTTTCTCACATCACCTCCCCACTCCTTAGGTGCGAAGTGGAATTCATGGTTACTTCAGTTAATTTTCGAAATTGTATTTACCTGATGGGGATTGGAGACCAAGGTGGTTCAAGAGGAATTCTGTGTGATTTGACAGCTGTTGGTATATATTAAGCGGTCTGATAGTTGAGTTTCATACTCACGTCCAGAAAGTTAAGAAAGTTAAATTTCTCAGCAGAGATCAGTCAAAACAGACTCTTGATGCACACAAAGGAGTGTTTGTTTCCTAACACAGTCCCTTTGCTTCTTCATTCACTAAACAGTTGAAAGAATCCCAAAGAGAGCTGTTTTCAACCCAGTTTTAGTCTGTAGGTACTAGGGTGTTCAAATGTCTTTAGTTGGGAAATGTGTTTGCATTTTGGTGGTTCTTGTACGTGGAGCTTGTACTTACCTCTGTCCAGGTTTGAGTGAGTGCCCCTGGGCTGGCGTGTGTGCTCATTAGTGCTTCCAGTAACACAAACATTACTAATACCAATTCACGCTCATTCTCTTCAGAACTGAAACAAGGGTGGAGGTGTTTTTCTAGGCTGTCCATCCTGGTTTTTCTAAAGAAATACAACTTAAATTTAGAGGTTTTAGTTTTTCTATGTCATTTAAAAGAAATGCCTGTCCTTAAACTTGAGTCGCAGTTTTTTTTTTAATCTTTTAATATGCAGCTCTTCATGACAGATTAAAACCTGAACACATTTTGTTTGTTTCTAGAAGAACTTAAAACATGAAATTCTGTATGTCCTTTTGCAATTATCATTAATAGAAGATTATTTCAGAAATCTTTATGTAGATAGCAAAGTAAAAGGAGGTATGAAGAAGCTGGAGGGGGAGGTGTTAGGTTTTGTTAATGCCAGGGGAAGCTGTTTTGTCAAATACACCACTGACCTTCAAGCTGTTTATGAGTTTTAGGGGAGCATCCTTCCCGAGGGCACAGAGACACTGCCTGCATTTGGGTACCTAATCACCCTGGGCATTGTAGACTCACATACCCTAGAAATGTAGTCAGCCACCATCTGGGGCTTGTGGTTGGAAATCTGGAGACCCCTCAAGTGCTGTTTTGCATGTAATTGAAGTTAGCGGACATGTTAGGAGAAGCTATTCTTAATTGAGTAGAAAACAAATAATTGTATTCTGTTTTTGATCTTCATTTATAGCACCAGCAACAAGTGGTGCAGGCTGTGGAACGGGCCAAGCAGGTGACCATGGCAGAACTGAACGCCATCATTGGGGTACGTGGCCTTTCCATTTGAGCTCTCATCTTAGTGTTTGTCGTCCGATCTCTCACTTTTCTCTTTTCGATTGTATTCCATCCAAGAGGCAGAAAGCAACAGATGACCACAAGGGGAACTTAAGTACATTGGTTTCGCCTCCTGTGGAATCTGATAGCCGCTTCCCAAGCAGAGACCATTCTTACCTGTTCAAGTTGATGCATTCCTAAAGACTCTGCATTAAGGAGAATGCGTAGTTGTCACACTGTTTCTTTTCTTTGCACTCGACTTCTAGACTGACATCACTAACCTAGACCGGAAAGCATACACACACGCACTTGCCGAAGGTTTTATGGGTGTATCTCAGTATCACTTCTGGCAATGTGTGTGTTTTCCTGTCTCCTGCTACTTAGTCTTCTTACTCTGTGATGAGCGATTCTTTTGGGCTAATGTCCACTTGTAGTAGAAATAATAGATGAACTGTACTTTTTTGAAAAACTGTGGACCTGCTGGAAAATACTTCCTGGCAGTAGTGGCCTTGGCATTGCGTGGGAATCCTGTGGTATTCATGGGTTAGAGCGGTTCCTTCAATTCCACTTACAGTCTCTTGCCATCTCAGATGAACCAGTAACAAGTAATTCTGAAAGACATAGAGATAATAATAAACATGAGAAAGTGTAGCTTTAAAGAACGCAGTCTCCTCTCCCCAGTTCTTGCGTGATTTTAATGGAGGCACTACTGTACTTACTTTCCCCTTTCTGCCCCCTCCCAAACACTTTCTTTTGTGTATATGTTATACACAAAAGTCTTTTCTCCTTTTCCCCCCTCAGTGTATCAAACATACTTTGAAATGCTAATTATTCCATTTACTTTCATTAAAATTCAAATTGCTGAGTGAAGATGTGGATAAGGGTCGCCTGATAATCAGTCTGAAGTGAAGATACTGCTTCAATTATGCCTCTGTCTTTTAACAAGGAAATCAGAACTCTGGGATCTTAGCTGTGGTGAGGGTGCAGCAGTGTGATTGTAGCTTGGTTCTTAGTGGGCTCTTTGGAGCCCTGCTTGTGCATCCTTAGGACCACAGGAAGAACTGGAAGTAATGAGGAAATAGCAGACGTAATAAATAAGAAAGAGTAACCCTTGTCTCTTGCCCTGGTACACTTTGGAAAGTAGAGTAAGAACAAGGCGCATAGTGTCATGAATAACATTTGTTTTACGATTCTTATTGGGTGGGGGTAGTAAAACGATTTGCAATTCGTTTCTGTTCCTGCAACTAAAAAAAAAAAAAGTATAAAATGCTTTAAGAAAGTCCAGAAGTTTTAATTGTAGAGAAGTTATGTATGTGTTCTTGCGCTTGCCTGTGAATACATATGTCTTTTTTCCTTTAGCTTGGACCATGTTATATTTTTGTTAGCTAGTCTCCTACAAGAAAGAATGGGCAGACCACTGAGAGGGCATGTGCACTGTGACGCCTCGTGAGAGTTTTCTGTGCCATTTCTAGTGTAGTGTTATGTTTCTCATTTGTATAAATGGCCAAAATGTAGATAAGCCATCCAACCATGGGCCCAATTGAGAGAAAACAGGATGCTTTGCTTCCTTGCTGAGTGTTTTAATGATTGCAGAGAGTTGAAACTAAATCAAAGACATTGTTTTGAATTGGTTGTTTAAAAATATGAGAGAAGATACACAATGAGAGCAAATTCCCTTCCCTTCGTGATAGCAAGTACATGTTAAATACTGTTACTTTTACATGGTTTGTTTGCAAAAAGATGGCAGCTTGCCTTTTCTCAGGAGAATAATGATTTACTAGATTGTAGCCAGGCTGCTGACAGACTTGTTGTATATAGAGATTTAATTATTAAAATAAAAACTAATTTAATTTTGTGATCTGGAAACTTCTGCAGAGAACATGTTCAGAGCTGTATGCTATCAAAGCAGCGTGTGTTACAGTTGCTGATCTGGTGGGAGTTCCAATCTGTTTGTATCTGAGCAGAAAAAGTAGTCATAGATTGCAGAAATGGAAAAACAATCCTGGTGGTTTTAGGGAAGGAACCCAGTTATAAACTCGCTTGATGTTTTTCTGCTGTTAAGATTCTCTTGGTCCTTTTCAGCTTGTGGGTGGCACCTTGTGTGCAGCTCTCCGAGATTTAGCAATGTGACATTTTGAACACATTTGCCACTCTGTGCTCCCTTGAGCGTGGCTGTGTTGTGAGGTGGTGTTATGTTGACCTGCTACCCAGAATGATGAGGGGTCTGCTGCTTTTGTTACTTGGTTTTAGCATGCAGTTGGCAGTGACTTTGTGTGTTGAGGGAACGGCAGTTTTCCTTCTCTCCAGGCAGACTCAACTAAGCCCTGCAGGTCTTCATTGATTTATCACTACATATGTATCTGTTTTATATGTATGCACACCCATCCAGACAAGAGCAAATGTTCCCAGATTTAATGAAATCTGATAAAGCACCTTTTTAACTCTGCAATATTATTCTACCTTCATTGGTAAATGAGCCAAACCAGTGATCCGTGCAGTTGAAATACAGAATGCTGAAGTGAGCCTGAACCCTAGAGAGGAGGCTGTTCTCTCGACAGTAAGCCAGTGTGTTTAATGGAATGAAACACAGTTATAATGATTTCTTTCACAGGTCATGTTCAGTTTAAAACTGTTGATAGATTGAAATAAGTTAAATATCATTTATCTTTTATTTATAAGGAAGAAAACCAGGAAAATTTCTGTGTGCTTCTTTGTGATTAGTATTTTGTATTTTGTTTTGAATTGGTGGTGCTTCAGGCTTCCTCCAGGCTCTCCCTGAGTTCTCTTGGATGGGCTAGGGGAGTGTTATGTATCCAGTTGGATCTTGTCATGTGTCCTACTAGCTACTGGCTTTTAAAATTAGAATCTCTGGGAGATCACATTGTTGGAACAACACACAAATTGTAGTTTTAAAATCAGTAATATGATCTAATTAGAAAAGATGTTTTCATTTCCTGTGTTATTGAGTCATCTGACTATCTTAAAATGCTTTTCAATCCATTACACTATATAATCAGAGCATGCTGTGTGAGTGTGGTTTTGCCTCATAAAGGAGGCTGACTTGGAACCTCCTAAGAATTTCAACCAAAAAAAAAAAAAAAGAGCATTAAAAAAGTTTTGTTAGTATGAACCTTGAAAAAGGATATGTTCGGCTTATAAAAATAGAAGATGTGGTTTCTTTGGAAACACCCCCTCCTCTTTTTAAACCTCTCTTTTAAGAGAAAGAAATGCTAGAAATGTATGCATTTAAAACCTTTAAGAGCAGGTATGGCATGGTGTCGTCGGAAAAAAGCAGTTTAGCACTAGAAATGCTGAACCTCAATTTTTAGCAGTGACATTTTAATGATAGGAAGTCTGCAAAATTATTTGCCATCAATTGTGAAGGCAATAACAAGCCTTGGTGGTTTTTCACACTCTCTGTGTTAAGTGCTTTCAGAATGACAGCGTAAACTGTGTTAGAGAACTCCAAGGAAGTAAAACTGATTAAAATGTTCATGCTTGAATGGTGCTGATGGAATAGTTCATTTGGACTTTCTCTACCTCCTGCAGCTCAAGCTGAAATATTAAAATTCAGTGGATTTAAATCTCTCTCCTCTCAGCTCAGGAAAAAAACATTACATTTTAATAGGTTTTAAACCCATAATTCATTGGTTTGGAGCAGCACTATTAAATCTATTTAAATATTACTTGTATTACTAAGGAAATGATTTAAATGACTTTGCCTTTACCATCCTATGTGTTGAAATTAGTTTCAGAAAAAAAGGAAAATATCTTTGGGGGGTTTTCCCTCCTTTTAGCATTTTGTTTTTATTGTTTTTGTTACATGATTGCGCCCTTAAACTTTTCGTAAATATAAATAAATATATGTCTTAAGTATATGTTGTGTGTGTGTGTGTGTGTGTGTGTATTTATTCATTCCAGATTGATTTCCTGGCAGTTCTTACAGCATGTGAGGTTCAAGATGTGTATTTCTTTGCCATTACACATTCTTCTTCTTTTTTGTTGCAGAATTCTTGTGGCTTTGTTGTTACCCAGTTGAAAGGCAGAAGGACACAGAGAGAGTGTCAGAGGTCTTTGAGCCTGTCTAACTCCCCAGATTCCTCTAAGAGCTGGGGCTACAGCAACCAGAAGCTACGAGTGTTGAGCTTGGTCCAGGTCCGTGGACATGTATGGCTGCAACTGAGTAGCTGAGCTTGAAGTTGCTATCCCTGGGGTGTGCATTAGCAGGGATCTGGGGTGAGCAGCAGAGGAGGGCAGGATGCTAGGCCCTGCAGTCTGGCGTGTCCTCCACCTAGGCAGGTCTCTAACTGCCTGGCAAATGTTGACCCCGTTCTTGACTTGCACGCCTTGCTGTTAAGTTGCACAGGCATTGGGGTGAGCCATTGGCATTTTCTTTGTTTCCTTTTTAAATATATAAGTCATTGGGCAAAAAACCATAGATACAAATATGTAGTTGTCTAAATATGTAAGTAAATATGTGAAGATGTAGTTGTATCCTAAAGCTCATGTGCGTATTTTCTGCTTCTTTATATCACAAATATATACAATGCAGAACTTGAAAAACAGATTAAAGATACATCTTCCCTTAAATGAAAGCAAAATTTTTTAAATATCCAAGAGCTATATTTTCATCTTTGTCATCTTTACCAATAAAAGGTCTTCCATGGGCCCGGCAGTGTGGCCTAGCGGCTAAAGTCCTCGCCTTGAAAGCCCCGGGATCCCATATGGGCGCCGGTTCTAATCCCGGCAGCTCCACTTCCCGTCCAGCTCCCTGCTTGTGGCCTGGGAAAGCAGTCGAGGACGGCCTAATGCATTGGGACCCTGCACCCGCGTGGAGGTTCCAGGTTCCCGGCTTCGGATTGGCGTGCACTGGCCGTTGCGGCTCACTTGGGGAGTGAATCATCGGACGGAAGATCTTCCTCTCTGTCTCTCCTCCTCTGTGTATATCTGACTGTAATAAAATGAATAAATCTTTAAAAAAAAAAAAAGGTCTTCCAAAGATATAGGCAGCGATGGTTCTAGAGCACAGATGCTGACAGTGGTGGTTCTAGAACGCAGATATTGGCGGTGATGGTTCTAGAGTGTGGGTGTTGGCAGTGATGGTTCTAGAGCATGGATGCCAGCAGTGGTTGTTGTAGAGCGCAGGTATTGGCAGTGGTGTTTCTAGAGTGTGGGTGTTGGCAGCAGTGGTTCTAGAGCATGGATGCTGGCAGTGGGTGGTTCTAGAGCGCAGATATTGATGGTGACTGTTCTAGAGTATGGGTGTTGGCACTGGTGGTTCTAGAATGTGTAGATATTGGCAGTGGTGGTTCTAGAGCACAGATATTGAAAATCAGTGACCCACATATGTGGGTTTGTTTCTAGACTGTTCTGTTAACCTGCTCATATCTCGTTTTACCAGTGTCGTCAGTTTGGCTCGTGGTAACTTCATGAGCTTACCACACCCATTTGGTACTTGATTTTCCCCCATTTCTTGCTTGGCCTTTTCATTGCCACTCATTTCAGATTTTTATTAATCAGTTTCCTAAAGCCTGACATATTGAAAACATCATCTTCTTGTGAGTGGTTACACATTTTCTGCTCTTTCGAGAGTACCCCTGGGATGCTCTTGAGTAAAATGGGCGCACCAACTCTTGTGTCCCCTGGAATACCCTTTTTTTTATGACCAGATCTGTGGTCTTCCTCATGCTCCTGTGCTAACTTTGAATTCAAATGTTCTTTCCTGAGGAAAGGCATCACCGGCTGGCAGCCCTTTCTGTGGAGGGCTTCATCCAGTTTTTTCTCTGTCCCATTAGTCTTTTTTATTTTTGTCATAGCACTTAACATTGATTTGTTTGGGTCACTTAGCCTTCCCTGGGGAGTGAGAGCCTCACTTTTATAACCACGTTGCCAATAATAGTTGTTTATAATTTTCAGCAAATATTGGTTCAACAAAAATTCAGAAGCTATATGTTCATGAATGTACTGTACTTTGCTTGTAATTACGCCATGCCTATGTTAAGGAGCAAGTGCTGTGTTTTGAGTTGTTGGGGTACTTGGATTCCCTGCACATACACACACTTTTAGGCCAAGATGGACGGATCAGCACAGACTGGTATCACTTGTAGAGCGATCTTAGGAATTGCGCTGAAGTTTTCTTACTTGTGCAGGGTGAGGCAGGAGCTCAAAGTCATTGTGTGATGGTTGTAAGTTGTTTTGATGACTTGCTTGTGTTTTACAACTTGGTCCTTTTGTGTAACAGATTGTTTCTATAGAGTTATCACGTCCTTGGGCTTTATACCTTCCTGTTAAAGGTGTAAGTAAAAGCAGCAAATTTTGTTTGCTTTGTGTCACGTAGTGTGCTTAACATTTCTATGCGTTATTTTGTTTAATCTTCACATCAACTCCATATTGAAGGCAGTGTTGTTGTCCCGGCTTTGCAAATAATGAAACCCAGGCTCTGAAGGAGAGGGTCATTTAATAAACGCCGTGTAAGGGGAAAGAGCAGAACTAGGATCCAGACGTTTGACTTGTAAGCTCACATTTAACCACGCTCTGTACTTGTCTCTTGTTTATTCTCTTGAGTCTGCTGTGCTTCTTGTTATCTAGGATCAGTTGCCTCTTTGTCATGGGAGCCTTTGATGGCATTCTCTAAGCTTTGGTGTCTGGACCTCAGCTTCTGGAGGAATATGGAAATGAGGGGCATTGAAATTGTCTGAATTAGTATCACAACTTAGATGGTTTGCTTGACTCATACTGTGTTTCTTCCTATGTTTTGTCTCTTACATTTACATCCTATAAGATCCAAAAGTTGTCATAAAGACCACTACTAAGGCAGATGTTTTAAACCGAAGTCTCTTGATCTTCTGGATTTTTTTCATGGTTGGGTACTGTGCTTTGTATTAGCTGCCCAAAATGTTTGCAAAAATTATGTATGTGTTGAAAGAATTGGTGGGGTATGTGTATTTTTTGGAAAAGAAATTTTGTTATCTTAATACTCAGTGTCCCAGAGTGGAAAAAAAAAGTTAAAAGTCTTAATAAGAAAGGACTGTTTAATATCCTGATTAAAAAATAATAAAACTACTCTATGGGTTGCATGTGCTTGTCTGTTGCTGGTTAAAAAAGCACTACTGGATGGTTATTCAGAAAACTGGAAATGACAAGTTTACAATGGTAATTTTAAAAAATTCTTTATTTTGAAAAAAATGAGAGAGCTGTCTTCCATGTGCTGTGAATGTTCACTCTGCACATGTGTACAAACGCCATAGCTGGGACAGCCCAAGCTGAGAGCCACGAGCTTCATCTGGGTCTTGAATGTGTATTGCAACAGCCCCAATGCTTAGCGTATCTTCTGATGCTTTTCCCAGATCATCTGTGGAGAGCTAGGTTGAAAGTGGAACTGCTGGTTCAGGAACTGGCACCCATATAAGATGCTGGTGTCACAGAGGGTACCTTTACCTGCCTTGCTACAGCACCAGTTCCTGTTCAGATTACCCGCAGAACTAGATGTGGGAGGAGTCCTTTACCATGAGCTCCAACCTTTCTGGCAGTAATGAGTGATAAACCAGGGATGGCTGGTGGAGGAGGACAATGAATGGTCCATGCCAACCAGTGGCCAGTCAATGGGCCAGAAAGAAGTTAGAATCCGTATGGATTGCTATTTCATTTGGGGGAGTCCTGTTTTTGAGATGGTTTCATTGTTTCATGATCAGTTGAGCACTTTTTCCATTGCTCCTGTTTCTACTTGAGAAAATCTTTTCTACTTGTAAATAACAAAAATATAGTAGTATTCATTGGATATGCAGCACTGTAAGTTTCTCAGAAATACTGATATGATCGATAAGAGAGCCAAATCTGTAGAAGGCAAACTTGCTAGGACAAACTCATGGCACATTCTCCAGTCTAGGGTTAGTCTGCTGTGATGTCCTGTGATACTTTGCTTGTCCTCCCCCTCCTACGCCTTAGGAGATTCATAAAAAGGAAGAATGTTATATTGGTCCAGGTTATCTTCTGTGACCAGCAGGGGCAGTGCACAGTGGTTCCTAAGCCAAGTGACAGTTGTGTTGTATTTTTTTTTTATTTCCCCAGGGTGCTGCCGAGTTGACTCAAAGCAATTTGTAGACACAGCTCTGCACAAATTAATATCTGGGAGAAGAAACTGTTGAGAACAGAAAAAACATATCTAAGTTGCTGTCTACTTGGATTAAAAGCTCAGAAGTTGTTTTTTTTTGGATTTCTTACAGCTCAGAGCTTTAGAATAGCCTATGAGCGGAGATAGAAGTTGAGGCGGGCTGTGTTGTTAGTTCTCCTTTGCAAGCAGAGCCTACCTTTTCCTACAGAGGTTGAAGCAGGCAGTGAACATGTGGCTGCACCCAGGTCCATGTGATAGAGGGTATGGGCTTTCTTTCTATAGTGGAAAAACTCATGAGGTGGGGCGCGGAGAGAGAGAAGGAGAGAGGGAGAGAGGGAGAGAGGGAGAGAGAGAGATGAATATCCTTTCTACTTTATGACATGGTTGTTTCAGGATTTGAGCTAGTCCGTGGAGCTGTGGCTGTTGTTTTGTGATGGTGAAAATGAAATATGAGAAAAGCCACAAGAATCAGATTTGACCCAGAGCAGTAATAGTACCACCGCTGAAGTTGTTAAATAAGAAGTGCAGGCAAAACAAAACTGCTGTTTAGGCCTCTTTTAGTTGGCAATTGTGTAATTTTCAGAATAAAAAAAAAAGACAAAATCATGTTTTATATATAGCTGTTCCTCTTCTGCTCCACCCAAGTAAGTGGTACAACGGACTTCCTGGTTTTTTGGAAGTCCAGCTGTGCAAGTTGTCCTCCGTTGCTGTGGTTGGTCTCACCACCTTTTGCTTCTGTAACTTGGAGTTTTCAGTTCTGTTGCTCAGGTAGATCTCAGCTCCTACTCTTTGAGGCATGCATTGTCAAAAACCTCATCAGCTCCTCGTTATTTTTGTTTGAAGCACCGTATTGCATTCTGGCTGATCTCATTAGTTCTTAGACTTCCATTGACCAGTCTGAGCTAGTTTTCACACTCTAGTGTAAAATACTTGCTAGTCTTTAAATGGACCAGTGGAATAAAACAAAGGGTGTCGAGCTGGATCTGCCTCGTGTGTCAGTGGGCGATCAGGGCAGCGGAGGGAGGAAGACGGACACTCGCGGGGCAGATAGCGCTGCGGGGAGAGCTGTTGATTCTTGTGGAAGAAATTAAATTGGATTCATACATCTCCTGATGTGCTGAAATCAGTCTAACTTTAAACCTTAGCAGATTTTTTTTTCTTGTGGTAAGATAGGATTTATTTGTAAATGTGTCACAGAAAGCTCAAACCATGAGAACACAGAGTGTAGATTACTCATGACATGAAAAAACCTCTTCGTCAAAAGGCATCTTCTCAAGAATGAGAAGGTAAGCCAGAAACTGGGAAAAGATATTCCCGACACATATAACCATCATGTGATTATCTATATCGGTTAGCAAGCAACTGAAGTTTCAGTTTATCAAACAAAACAGAATCGAGACACCCCGCTACAGCCTAGAACTCTCCCTTTTGAATAAATCCAGGAACCCCTTAGTGTGCATACTCATTCCCCAAATGCCAATGTTCTGCCTCAATTACCCTTGCCCGCTGGACTCACACCGAACCATACCAAATACCCCTTCATTGTTGTCTTAGTAGGATCCCGTCGTGGTGTGTGTGTGTTCATGTCCTGCAAGCTGCTTCTGACTCTATGCAAGGTGTTCACATTCACATCCTGTGACTGCACATGG
Organism: Ochotona princeps; assembly: GCF_030435755.1. Classification (NCBI taxonomy): domain Eukaryota; kingdom Metazoa; phylum Chordata; class Mammalia; order Lagomorpha; family Ochotonidae; genus Ochotona; species Ochotona princeps. Next base: position 5,646,832 of record NC_080862.1, read on the forward strand.
ACCTCTCCGTTCCAAGTTCAGTTCTCTGGAGAATCCTTCTGTTTGTGTCAATGAGCGGATACCTCCCTAGTTGAGAAAGGACCTGTTGGGGCAGTGGCGACATTGCGGGGCTCAGCTCTGAAGGCCTGTGCCCCGTTTGTGATGCTAACCACGGCTGCTGATTCTCACTTTGGACTTGACATTTGTAGGCATTGGCCTGGACTGGTGTTCTTTAGATTTCAGTGGAACCAGTTCAGCGTTTTTTGTTTGTTTGTTTTTAAGGGTAGGAGGTGTTAAGAGTGAGACACACGTAGTAGGGTTTGATATTTTGTTAAACTCTGTTTATTTACGTGTGTATTCTATGCAGACACATACATGTTCACACATACCTGAGTTATGCATACCTAAGTTGTGGTTAAATATTGGAAACTCATGTAAATGACATTGCAGGTCCTGTGTACGTCTGTGGACCTCGACTCACTCTGCTCAGATGCAGACTTGCTGTGGAAGCTGTTGTACACAGACTTTTCCTTTGCAGAACTAACGAAAGCCTCTCTGGGTCCAGCATGTCCTGGTGGTGACTTTCATGACTACAGTTCACAAAGTAGGAGCTTTTGTTTCCTGAGATGTTAAGGTCTCTAAAATTTTCCCATTTGTGACTTAGACAAGCCTCTTGGAAATTGTAGTTTTTATAAATGTAACTCATTGATGATAAACTTTAGATAAGTTTAGGAAAAAAAATTCAAAAGCAGGCTCATCAGTGGGAAAGTGCATCAGCTTAATGTTACTTTGTGATTGAAACTACAGATGACGGCAGTAGACAGTGATGCTTCTAAGGAAAGCACTTGCTGTTTGATTTTTTTTTTTTCTTTCTGCTAATGAGAATGTAGCGGAGAGTGATGGATGAGCGAGCCTCTGTGAGCCTCCAGTGGAGATGCCCAGTGTCCTGGGGCAGAGTGAGGCTGCAAGCTCCAGCACCCGTGCCAGCTCTCCTGGTCATCACCCAGTGAGTCCTGATGAGAGAGCGGTTGGGGACCTTCCATTAATAACAATTCCTCTGTGTGCCAGCAAAAAATATTTCAACTGACTCTTCCTGTGAACTCGCTATTCTCTAGTGATCCTTTTCTGCTTTCCATGCCAAACTTGAAAATAATTCTTTGTTATAGAAAATCCATTAAAACCTATTAACAGAATTGAGGCTGTGCCTGCCACCTCATTGCTATATATTTTCAGACATAATCACTGGTTATTTTTTCAGAATTGAATTAACTATCTTAATGTAGTACTTAACTTGCTTAAGTTTAAGGTTCATTCCATTTTAATGTTTATTGCCCTGAGTGGCCTGATTGGAAAGAGTAGTTTATTTTGTGATTTCAGATATTAGAGGGTGATGTTCCTTAATTATTTGTTTTAATGAAATAGGGCATCTGAAGATAGTCCAGACCTGGACAGTTAGACTTGCTCAAGTTATGGTCACATAGCAACACACTTACTGCAGGTCAGTGCCAGAGTGGGGGCATCCAGACCTCAGGTCATGTAAGGTCTGTGAAATCATTCTGTTTGTTCCTGCTGAGGCAACCTCAGGTGGGACTGCCATTCAATAAATCGATAGTCGGCTGATTTTTAGGTTTATTTTGTATGGCTTTTTACATAAAATGTTCCCCATCCTGCTATGTGCTTTAGTAGATTTTTTTGGTATCAGTTTTTTTTTTCCTCCGTAAAGTTAACATTATTTTAACCCTGTTGGTTTATAATTTATCTTAAATTGTTTCAGCAACACTTCTGTGTTAAATTATGTACTGTTAATATACATTTGCATTCTTTTTGTCTTAAAAAGGTGAGAGGTTCTACTTTTCTTGGAATCACACTAAAAAAAAAATAGTAAAGCGTGGCAGGTTAATTGCTCTGTAATTTCACGGAGGGACAGAGATGAGAGAATAGTGGACTTCCTTGGATTTTACTGCTCCCAGCTTCTTGGATAATATCCAGAGAAACCTGACTCCCTTTCCAGGCATCTGTAATTCTGATTTTTCTTTTGGTGGCAAGAAGACTACAGAGAAAATCTTTGTTAAATTTTTGAAGTCTTGAATGTTGCTTAACATTTGGTAATTGAAGTTTTTTTTTAAGATCTATTTATTTAACTTGACAGAGTTACAGAGAGAGAGAACAAGAGATAGCTGCTGGCTCATTCCCTAAGAGGGTGCAAGGGCCAGCTCTGGGGGTCAGGAACTTCTTCGTGGGCTCCCACATGAGTGTGGGGGTCTAAGGCCTTGGGAAAGCAGGGCAGCATGGCTCAAGTCTTTGAACCCCTGCACCCACATAGGAGATCCTGAGGAAGTTCCTGGCTCCTGGCTTCAGATCAGCTCAGCTCTGGCTGTTAAAACCTCTTGGGGAATGAAACAGCAGATGGAGGAACTTTTCTCTGTGCCTCTCCTTTTCTGTGTAAAATTTGACTTTCAAGATGGAGCTGTCATCTGGAAGAAAATAGAATCCAAACTGATTAATTTATAAAATCAGTACTAACGTAAGTTTTTATGTTTGAATTCCCACTGTGTATATAAAAACATTTAGGAACTGCAAACTCTAAAATAAACAGGTATAATTAAAGGGATTTTGTAATGTGTGTATGTGTAAAAGCCTTTTTAATGAACAGTAACAGGGTATTTTATCTGAGTCCCTAGTGTGTGTGGGAAACTAAGTAAATACCAGCGATATACAATGTCTCCTTGGCTTGTCTCCCCTCTTCATCATCTGACAGTGCCTGGCTTATTAGGGTCTCCTTTCATGAGGCACATATGCCAATGAATGACACATGGTGTCCTATAAGGTAATGGGCATGTGGAATTTTCTTAGAAGCTTTGAGAGAGCAGATATCTGTACTGAAATGGGTGTGTGCAGGTTAGATGACCAATGAGGGGCTTGTCGTGAAAGACGTGGAATGACATGAATTTAGGGGAAATAATTGTCAGTAATGATGACTAGGGGCCCATTATGGAGTGCCACTGGAACCATGTGGCCAACAGTGTGTCCCTGATGAGAATCTTGCTACTACATTCACAGGATTTGACAGGTCTTGATGGTGTGGATTTAGAAGCATGGAAGAAAAAGAAGCTGATGGTGACGAGTAACTTGACAGTGGGAGTTACTCATGCGTTTTGTTGTCAGACATTGTCATGTTCAGATGATCTGGACTGCCATGTGGAACTGTTCTCCAGAAAGTTAGGTGAGGGGTCAGGGAGCTTGGGATCCAGAGCTTGGGGAGTTACTGGCGTGGCTTTGGGTCAAACCAGAGTAAAGGAACAGAAGGAGCAAATGCCCAGAAGGAAACAGAACAGGAGCAGGCAGAGAGGTATGGGCAGGCCAGCTCTGGTGCTCATGTCGGCGTGGATGGAGCATCAGAGGCCAGTTTCAGCAAGGAGGAGGTGCTGTCTGTGACTTCAGCTGGATCTGAGGAAAAGGCAGCTGTCAGATGTTTCCATGACTCCAGGGGCCCTGGAGCGCAGGTGACAGGGTGGAAGGAGTGTGTGTGTGAAGGTGGTCAGCCATGCAGGGGCTTGATGAAGAGTAGATGGGCATGAGATGTGGGGGAGGCTTGGCCATCTGTAGAGGCGGCAGCTGAAGAGGGAAAATTTGGTCACAAATGAGAAGGGAAGAATTGTAAACATGATGTTATGTGTCCTGCTGGAGAACTCTGTGACTTTGAAGCTGTCCAGTTAGAAAGGCTTTGGCAGAACCTGGAGGGCGGGGCTTGGTTGCTGGAGGGCGAGGACACTGCTTTCCTTTCTACATGTGTCAACTCACCTTCGTAGTGTTCCTACTTTATTTCATTGACAATATTCTAAGTACATACAGCCAACAGATAAGCACAGGTCAACAGCAGGCAAGGGCTAATTAACACTGCACTTTGATTTTGACATTCAAACACAGGAAGACATGTGGAAGGTAAGAGGAAGAAAGTGAAAGGAATTTGGAGAGGAGACAGGATGTTGACTTTGAAACAAAGCATCTCTAGCTCCTTCTTACTGGAATAATTCCATTTTTTCAAGTGTTTCGTGACACTCTGCTTGGAAAGAGTATTATAGAAGGGACTCATACTCTCATAGGTTAGGTGCGAAAATAACTTATTTAAAGGCAATTATTCAAATTTAAGCATCGCAGAAGTTAGTCTGGAATTAGCCTACAGTTGTTCTGGGGGACTATTCGTCAGGGTTTTGAGTTGAAGAGATTCCTGTTGAGGGCTGTATTTAATTTAGCATCTTACTTCTCCCCCTCACTCCCCTTCACACTCAGAGGAGGCAACAGGGCCTGCCCACAGCTTCCTGTAGCCAAGCTTGATGCCACAGCAGCTGAGGTCAAGCACTCCCATTCCAGCCTCTTGAGGGCTCTCTCTGTGTGTTGCCAGTGTGCTGGTAAAAATGACTTTAAACTCTTGTCAGTGCGGTTACTGGTGCATGCCTCACAGTCCCACTCAAATAAACCTGTCACAACACGGAGTCAGCCGCTGGAGAAGAGTACAAGGGCAGGCCTCTAGCTTTTCATTCGAGCATCACTAAACGTGCACAGAGTGCCCAATTATTTCAGCATTATTGAGCAAGCCTAGAGGAGGACCCAGGCCTTGCTACATTAGATTTTCTTTAGTAATTTGCTCAAGTACCGCTGAGGACACTTAAAGGGCTTAAAACGGTGGCTGTAACCAGTTTCCTTTCCTGGGTTGTTAATTCACGTTTCCTCTTTCAAATTAACTCTCACTGCATGCTGTGCAGCAGTTCTGGGAGAACTGTTTAACACTAATTTTCCTCAATCTTTAGTTTTTTTTTTTTTTTTGTCTAACATTACTGCTTCAACACTTGTTCATATGTATGTTTTGATATAGAAATATGTGATAGTAAGACTTTGTTTTTGGTGGGAGAATAAAATATGGAGTCTTTATTAAAGAAATCTGTTCACATCTCAGTTATTGAAAATTAGATAACTTCACTGTTTAAAAATTTATTTACGGTGTGTGTTTGAAAACCTCTAAATTCTAAGACAGGAAGCGCTTATCAACTGCACCTCTTTTCTCTCTTCCTATTAAAAATATCCGTTAAGGATAATTCTTTGCTTCGTGGATGCTAGGTTGTTTCTTTGCACCTTCAGTCTCATTTGGGGAGGCGGCAGGGCTGCATTTGGGGGAACAGATTCAATATCTCTGTCTGATTTTTCACAGCAGCAACAACTCCAGGCTCAGCATTTGTCACATGGACATGGTCTGCCCGTGCCTCTGACGCCGCATCCCTCAGGGCTGCAGCCCCCTGCCATTCCGCCCATCGGTAGCAGTGCTGGTCTTCTGGCCCTCTCCAGCGCCCTGGGAGGCCAGTCCCATCTTCCAATTAAAGATGAGAAGAAGCACCATGAAAATGATCACCAAAGAGGTGAGTGAAGCCCTGGGGCTGAGCTGACCCACCAGCTCTGGGGAGTGAGTTCTGGCATGCCAGTGTTGAGTCTGTCTCTGAAGTTAATCTTGCCAGTGACCAAATGGGGGAATTTCTGCTGGCAGGCAAATCAATTATTGGGAGCAGTCCTTTGCCAAATGATACGCTAGTGGTTGGTAAGAGTAAGTACCCTCCCCAAAGGCAAAGGGGGCCTTCATGTCTTTAATACCTTCCCATGCTCCCCAGATCAAAATGAAGTGAAATCCCACAATTCTGTATGTTTGAAACAGCTTGTCTGCACAAATAGCTAATTTTGACCGAATTCATTTTGGGGCAATAATTCTATTGACAAGCGCTAGCTTGATATTTTTCTGAATCACTTATTTAAAAGTCAGATGAGCCTACAGAGGGGAGGTGGAAGTCTCCTGGTAAAAAAAAAAGTGTCAGCAGTCTTAGTAATTGAAAAGATACAGCTCGAATTAATGAAATCGGGTGATTTAATGACACCTCTACCCAGTCTGTTTAGAAGCATGAAATTAACTAATTTCTTCTGATAAGAACAATACAATTATATATGCAATTAATTGATTTAAAGGCCATTTGAACTCCTGCTTTGGTTTCCTCCCTGCACTAAGACAGATGAAGGTGCAGAGAGACATTTCAATGTGAGTGTGTGACCGCGCTGTGTTTAATAATTATTTTTATTATGATAGGAAAGCAAAGGTAAAAGTCTTTCCCAGCATTCCTTTGTGGGAATTGACTTAGCTTGTGAGTGGTTCATTGGTTCAAAGGGTGTGGTTCATAATTAAAAGCTCACATCAACTACTGATCAAGTGTCATTACTATGAATTATAAACTTGGCTAAATGATTTTATCACATGCTTAAGATTCCTGTCCCTGATGTTGGAACACTGTTGCCATGTGTCATCCAGTTATCTTAATACAGTGATCCAGTGGCGAGGCATGATTGTAAACACAAATGGGAAAGTTGATAAGGAGCAGAAATAAGAAGTATCCAGCTTTGGTCCTTCTGAAGTTGTGTTAAAGGTGGATGGATGAATTTGGTTCAGAAGTATTGATAATCAAGTTGACTGCAGAGCTGGCATCTGCAGTTCGTATGCGTCAGAGTTCAGGTTTGTTAAAGGGGTGATGTTGTGTACGCTAACAGCACTTTTCTTTTCTCCTTCTCCCCGCCACTTTGCTTGTGTCGCTGCTGTTTTGGCTGTAGACAGAGACTCCATCAAGGTAGGCCTCTGAATCCACGGATGAATTAAGTACTCAGGTTTTTAAATGAATCCAGTAGTGGACTCGAATTTAGAGGATGATTTTGTGGACTTTACTAAATAATGCTTAACTGAACTTTTCTGTTCACTTCCATGTGTGTGGTTGAGATTTTTGGAAATGTGTTCCCATCTCTGTCTCAGAATCATATTGGGAGACCGAGGTTGGAATACAGTAGCCGGCTTGTGTTGCTCATTTTTGTTATTATTTGCCACTTAGGCTTTGGCAATTAGAGATAATGGAATGAAGTAAATAAAGTAGTTTATAAGGAAATTAGTCTCATTTGCAGAACCAATTCCATTTTACAGAATTCTTTATCAAAACATTTAAGAGAACTTAGAAATAATTGTATATTTTTAATAACATCTTGGCTTCCAAGATAGCGAGTTAGCACTGCCTGGGTGTTAGAGCTGTTTCATCTGCCTTCTGCATCTCTTGCCAGACAAAATGTAGGGAAGAAAGAGAAGCATCTAGACCCTAATGATTTGGATATGCCTTGTAACACTGGAATGGGATGGACTGGCTATATCTTACTAAGCAAGCAAGAAAGACAGGCTGCTGGGGCCAGAAGTGAGTAACATATAGAAATGACTTGGATTACTTTGGAACCAGAAACAAGTATAAATGTCACCACATTACCCATAATTATATCACATACACTATTGTGTTACTTAACCAGTTAGAAGGAAAAGGCAGTTTTTAAGCATTGGTCAAAGTATAGGTACTGCCAGCGTCTTGTCTTACAGTCTCGTTTTTTGTGGCGTACAGTTACACATCTGGCAGCTTTCGGGGAAGCTGTGTATATGAAAATTAAACCTGTGATATCACCTTGAATGACTCTCTACTCTTCTGCCCTTTTATGGGAAAAGGAAACTGGGGTGATTTCCTAAACCCTGAAATAATAGGTAATAAAAACTAAGAATATCTGTTTTGCCCTTCAGAAATGTTTGTAGTTTGAAAAGGCATCTGCTCTCCTGTTTAAATGTCAACAGTTACAATTAGAACTACACACAATTTATTTATTTATGCATTTATAATTGTGCAGTTTGTAGTATAATATGCATATCAATACTGAAGGAATTCTTGATCGGAATGTAGTAGGTGTTCCACACATGTCCTTAGGAAATAGTGGCGAAGTGCGTTGACCAGAAGGAACTGATAGCAGCTCTCGGAAAGCATACTTGGCTGTGCTGAGGCTGTGTTATAAACAGTTCCTGGCTGCTTATGATAAATGTATACCTCAAGGCAGACCAGTGAACTAAACAAAATTCTCCTCTCATGCCGTACTCCCAGCAGATGTGAAAATATTTATACTTCACTGGATGCTTTTGTGTCAATTACATTTTCTATTCCCTCCCTCAAGAGTAGCGTGTATTTTGAAATCATCTACAAATCACTCAGAGTGGGTCTGGAAGTGTCCAGAGAGCTGGAAGCCAAGGATAAAACAAAAAGGAAATGGAAGTGGATCTCTTTTTTTGCTTGACTTGTTATGGAATAGTAGCCAGGACTGGATGTTAGTGTGGGGTACCCTTCTCCAAGTTGAAGTTCTGTTAGGTCAGATCTGGGGCTGTCCGGTATCTTCGCCAGTTGAAATAGTTTGCACGTTTTCTTCAGTGTGTTCTGTGGTGCTCAGACAGACAGTTGCTGGATCTGGCTGTCACCTCTAAGCTCCTGTGAATGGCTGTGTTGGAGAAAGGATTTTTGCATGACTGTGTGCTGTGTGACTCAGGATGGTTTTGTCGGCAACAGCATGCCGACTGCCTGCAGCTGAAGTCGGGCTGGTATGAAATAATTTATTCACGCGGGGTAATGCTCCTTAACATTTAACAGGTAATGAACTTGACATAAATTTTCCTTCTTGCTTTTAATTTTTCCCTTTCCTCTTCTAATGTGCAAACAGGCAGCTCTGTACTCCAAATAATAAGTAATTTTTGGCCATCTGTCAAAAGGAAATTTCAACACAAATTTAAATTAATGGTGCCTGAAATTTTTTATAGCTCCTCTAAAAGCCTCTAATGTGCAGAAAATTTTGAATCTGCTGTAGTAATTAGTGTTGCATGTAATGAGGCTGTGGGCAGTAGCGTGCCAGCCCCTGTGTAACATTGTGAGCTGGTAGTGAAATTGTGATTTAGAATGGTTGTGATGGGTTTAATTGTGAGAGACACTTCAGAATGTTTTCTTAACATTGCAGATATTCCATAGGGCAGATTTCAGAATAGCATATAAAATATCAATTTAAATGTATTGTGAAGATTCAGGCATTTCAGGTAAATCTGCTTGTTCAAGCCTTGAGCCTTTTTTCCTCCTCTGTCTCCGACTTCTTGAAGTTCTGTGGACACAAAATCACATGCTATTGGCTTTATTGATCTTGTTTTCTATAGCTCTGGAGCCACGTTCATTCCTAAGCCTGTTATTTGCAGACCTGGATCTGAAGTTTCTCAACAAGGGTGGAGAATGTAAATATGGGTCTCAAGGAGAGAGCCCTGTAGGCGTCCGGGAATCAATTTCTTTGGTGATGAGAAACTGCTGAAGTGCAGGTTCAAGGCTACCACAGCCTTCCCTGCTTGTCCCTTTACTGTCCGTTGGAGTCCATGTGCCCATGTAGGAGTCTAACAGCATCATCTACTCTCACTGTTAACGGTGGGGTAAAAAGGTCAGATTTAACTCTAAAAAGCCCCTCTAGTTTCTTGTTTCCTGGATGGCGGCTGGTTCTCTCATCTCTAGCAAAGGCATGAATAAAGCGCGAGGCTTCCATGGGTCGTTCCTTCCCCTGAAGGTTGAAGGGTAGAAGTGGTCGTCTTGACAGTGCTGGCAGAGAGGATGTTTCCACGGGATGCCAGGAGCTCCCGTTGCTGGAAGGGACCAGTTCACGCAGAGGGCTCAGCTGCCTGAGCTTCCCCCAGGTCCTCCCAGGTCTCCTAAATGAGGACAAGCATTTAGAGCCATTGGGGCCCAAAATACCCGAAATGTGGTAGGAATCTGAGGGTGAGAAGTTAGTCTTGTCTCAAGCTACAAGTCTACATAGTTTCAATACCAGTTAGCCAAGAAGAGGCACAAAATCAAGACCGTTCAAGTCACAAAGTTCAATGTGCCCTAATGTGGACGATCTCTGTTGCTTCCACACAAATGCTGTTATTGTGCATACTGTATTACATCGTAAGTCCTTTCTGTATGGTCATCCTGTGTTTTATCTGAGTATATAGCAACTCTATCAGATCAGGTCTGTGAAGGATTTGCCTTGTTTGATTTGTGAAATCTAGCAGAAGCAAGTATTCTTCCCTCTTTAAATGATGCTGTTCTTTTATTATTGATTTAGAGTGGCACCAACAAGGAGTATGACATTTTGATGACTTATGCATTTACAAATTGATCTTCATAAGTTCTGTCAATTAAAAATGCCCAGCTCAGTGTTTGGGGATGTTTTCACACAGTCCACTTTTTTGGAACTTCATGAAGTCTTTGTAATTTCTGCTGGTATAATGAGTATAGGTAATACCTTTTTTTTTATTGTACATATAATTATTTTCAAGCCAAGTACTTTTGTGGGTGTATGTAATGTGTTTTCCTGTGTGATTTCTTTGTTTTTGTTTAATGTTTTTCATATAGATCCATTCATTGCTTGTGTTTAGAGCAATTGTTTATTCTGCTCTAATTGTATTTTGATATTTATTGTGTGTAGATTTTAAAAAGTACATTATTGCTCTCTTCAGTTATTTTTTGTGAGCAGAAAATGTTTATCAGCGGAAAGCAGAGTTGGTTTTATGTTCAAATGGAAGTATGTGAGTTAGGCCAAGAAGGGAGCTTTGCCTCATTAGCTGGGTAGTGAGGTGAAAGCAGGTTTTTAGTCTAGCACAGTGAATACCTCTGTGAGCATTTTGCGCAGTGACTTGATGGTCAAGGTTCTTTTCCAGGGTCTAATGTAATCTGTGTGAGTTGTTCCCTTTTTCCTCTCTGTTTTTCCTGTCTCCAAGGGAATGCCTTCAACCCTTTCTAGAAGTATACTTTACCCTTTGACATGTTCCACTTGGGAAAGTAGTAGAGTAGAAATCAGTTGAGGGGTTGGCAGGAGAGATGCTAGCCACATAGTTCAGTTGCTTTTGTTTTTAATCCTATACTCCTTCCATACACCCTCCTGCAAGAGAAGAGTTTGGGGTGGGGTTAGCACTGCTTGAATGCCTGCATCTCGTGGGGGAGTGCCCCTTTGAGTGAGTGACATCGGCTACTCCCCTGCCGACCTAGCTTCATCCTAATACTTCTTGGGAAGGCAAGTGGGTGATGCCCCAACTGCTTGTGTCCCTGCCATATGAGAGAGCCCAGTGGCATTGTAGGGTCCTGGCTTTGGCCTTGTCTGGCCCTAGCTGTTACTGCATTTGGTGAGTGAACCAGTGGTTGGGATTGGAAGATTGTATTCTCTCTCTCTCTTTCTCTCTGCCTTTCCAATAATTAAAAGAAAAAAAAATAAAGATTATGTTATCCTTTGGGAGAATATTTGATATAGTAAATATGCTTTGCTATAGACTTTGAAGGACACATTATGAAAAGCCCAAAGTATAAAACGGAAATAACACAAAACTGGATTTAAAAGGGATGGATAGGTGAAGTCAATAAAATACTGCAGAGAGTATCTAAGCAGACAGATAAGTAAAATGATAGTGGGCTAGCTGTGTCCATCTTACCTCCCTCAGTTGTCATTGCTTTGGAGAAGCTAATGAGGGCTGGGTTTGGGCACGCCCTGATTATCCATCCAGTGTTCTCCCCTGAGCAGTTGTGCCACTGAGGCAACACCTGCTACTTTAGGTTTCACCTGGGAGGGTGCTTCTCCTTACTTCATACCTGAGGGAAGTTTTGGAGTGTGAAAGCCTGTCCAAGGCCCCTTAGCTGATACTGTCTTCCAAGGAAAGTCCGTTTGATGACTCAGTCCCTTCTGTTATTGAAATTAGAAGCATACTACAGAGGGCAACAGTGCAAAGGAAAGGCGTGTGTGCAACACCTAGGTACAGCAGCTGCTTGCTGTGTTTAGCCACATTGTTATCTGTTCCTCTTGTGTCTGTGTGGAAACACTTTGAAGGACACCCCAGAGAGCATGCATTTTACTTCTAAGTACTTCTAGATGTAAATTGAATATGATTCTCTGAATCTTTTCTCAGTAACTGTAATGCCCGTAGTCACTATTTAATTACAATTTTTGCTGTCTTCTCATATCTTGTCTGTAATCAAACTTCGATTATTTTGCGTAATTGCTTTTCTCGAAATGGGATCCTACTCATTCTGTTTCATTGTAGCATCTTTTACGTGTCTTTTAATCTAAATCATAACTAAAAGTGAGTTTTCCTCACTTTTAAATGCTCACTTTTAAGCTTTTGCTGTGTCACAGAATAATTCCTCTGTAATCCCATTCTCAAAACTGATCAACAATTGGTCCTTGTCCACAAAAATTAACATTCATGCTTTCAAGAAGTTCTTAACCCTGTTGTGTGGTTGGGGATTACATGTACTTAATATATATGTGTGTGTGTATAAAAGATTTATTTTTTATTGAAAAGGCAGATTTACAGAGAGAAGGAGAGACAGAAAGATCTTCCATCCACTGGTTCACTCCCCAAATGGCTGCAATGGCTGGAACTAAGCCAGTTGATCCAAAGCCAGCAGCCAGGAGCTTCTTCTGGGTCTCCCACGTGGGTGCAGGGTCCCAAGGCTTTGGACTGTCCTTGACCGCTTTCCCTGGCCACAAGCAGGGAGCTTGGAAGGGAATGGAGCAGCCAGGACTCAAACCAGTGAGTGCCTACGTAAAATATTGGTGGTTGCAAGACGAGAATTTAGCCACTGATCCATTGTGCCGGGCCTGTAATTAATATATTTTTAAAAACCCATTTAAAAGATACTTTAAAAAGCCCATGGTAAACAGTGCTTATCAGTGGATTTGGACTTCGTATGCATTATAGTCTGTGTTTAAAGGTTAAAAAAGATACTGTTAATGGTGAGCATGCATTTCTAGGTATTTTATTGCTATGATTCTTGATAACATTTACTTCATTTTCTGTCACCCACATGCACGTGCAAACCTAGAATTCATTCTTGTGCCCATTCTCTGATGATGAAAGAGAAGTCTTTGCTGGAAGCACACTAGCGCATCTAGAGTATCAGCTGTTCTGGGGGATTCTTCACCTGACTCCTTCCTACCGCAGGCTGAGCTGAGCACACCATAGATAAGGTCATCCACCTACATAGATGTCACTGTGCTTTTTAAAATTTATTTTGATAGATTTAGATTTAGAGAGAAGATCTCCCATCCGCTGTTTCATTCCCAAAATGACCACAGGGGTCGATGCTGAGCCATTCTGAAGCCGGGAACCCATTGCTTCTCTCAGCTGTTCCACAGGGATGTAGGGTCCCAAGGCTTTGGGCCTTCCGCAACTGCCTTCCCAGGCCACAGGCAGGGAGCTTGGAAGGGAAGTGGGGCTTCCAGGATTAGAACTGGCAGCTGTATGGGATCCCGGGCCACTGCGCTATTGCGCTGGGGCCCCCACTTTTTAATTCTTAAGGTATTTTTCTCCACCTGTGTGTGTTACTATTTAGAATTGCCTTATCAGAGAGTAATTAGCAACTTCTGTTTTGTAGGTTTCTGATGTAGTGATTTGTTCATTTTTAATTGATCCTTGCCTCTAGGCATGGAAACTGTGTGAAATGTAACAGGTCCCCTAATTCCAGAAAATGTGTTGTAATTGTTTGTTTGTTGAACAGATGAATAAATATCCTCAGGGCATGGCAGGTCCTCAGGTGGCAAGCGTGAGTGGATTAACTGTGTTACTGGGGGAGGCACACTTGTTTTGTTGTGCCCTCCTCTGATTGCTGAAGCAGAACAAATATTAATTACCAGGGGTAGGCTGCTGGTCAGATCAGACTTTCCCGGCTGAGTCAGCAAAGGTGAGCTTAATGCTTTTTCTCCATAAACCAATTCTCTTAGGTACTAGATGTGTATTTCAACACAATATTTAATGTCTAATTTTCTTGTAACTCATTTTGTCTCTGGCGAAAATTTTGTGGAGTGTTGGTGTTACAACTGATGTGTGTATTTCACAAGCCTATGTTTCTCAAAAAAAAATAAGAAAGAAATGCTTCTGATAGAATCACTCCAAAGAATTGGTACCATGTAAATCCCTTCAGGAGGAAACCTCATACCCTGACTTTTCCATTTCTAAAGCACTTACCTCTATCTAATTTATATACCTGGTATTGTGGTGGCTTGAAATAACTTAAATATCTATTAGGTACAAAAACGACAGTTGAGGGCCACCACCATTAAGGGTTGTGATGTCAGACTTGAAGTGTTGTGTGTAATTACTGCCATGGTAGCTGCCCTGTGACAGGCTTGAACAAAATTTAGATTCCATGAAAGAGTCAAACAAGTTTGCTGAGGGCTCAATAGGACTTTCTGAAAGAGGTTTTGATTATTTTAAATAAGCTTGCGCTTAAATGAATACATGGAATCATTTCAGGACTAACTAATGGTACTTAGATTTGGTGAATCAAAACTTTAGATGTTAGAGTGGACTGCTTCGTTGTATTTCTGAGAGCGTAAATGTTGAGCAAAATAAGTTGAATTCACCTTGTCAGAGTTTTCCAGTACCAATCCTGTTATTTTTGTGGTTAATACATTATGGCATTGCAAGTGACTTGTTGGGCTGGATGTACTAGTATTATAACTTAAGCAAAGCCTGCTTGTGTTGATTTTAACTGGTAGTTCAGTCCACTCACCTGGAAAACCGGACAGTGCAGCCGCACACTCTGTGCGCTCCCAGGCTTCCTGTCTTCCTGCAAGTCGTGGAGTGGTCCAGCCCCTCTGTGTCACCAGTTGGGCAGGAATAGCACTGCTCTGGGCTCGCTCTGTCTGCTCGTTCACTGAGCTGCAAGCAGTGAGGTAGAAGTTAAAATGTCTTAAGTAAGTGAACTTGCTGAGATTAGAGGGGTGAGAGTGGTAGAGTTCTTTTTTCATGGAAATGGACTCATTGTTTAATTGTCTCATATCCTGAAGGATTCTTGAGTCTTCCTTTTTAATCGATGGTTTTTGAGTTGTGGACTGTTCTGATTTGAGGGCTGGGTGGGAGAGCCGAGGAAGGAGAGATAAACAATGCGGTGATGCCCTCCGTGAGAGACCCCCGTAGGCAATATAACACTGCTTGCTTATTTATTTTTCCTTAGGGCCATTTTAATTATTCTGGAAAATTTTGAGGATTCTATTCATTTATCCTTTTTCAAGCTTCTGTTTTCTTGAGTGACATTTGGCCTTTTGAGCAACAAAATAAAATTGGAAATGCTAATGTTTTGAACCGACTAAAGGAGGAAAATAAAAATGTCACCATGGCAACAAAGCTGCTTTCTAGATGGTTTCCTAAGATATGCCTGAACTAGAAGCAGATGTCTGATTTGAGAATCTTGCCTCCTTCAATGTAAACAAATAACTTCTGGGCAGGTGTTGGAAATAATATGGAAATCCTATTAAGGGGCCCGGGTTCCTGTCAGTCAGGAAGCCCGGTGCCACAAAAGGGCTGCTTGTGGAATAAAGGAGCAGAGTAAATTCTCATTAGGCCTGAGCTTTTCCCAGGAAGTGGTTGTCGTGATGTGTTCTTTCTCCTGTGAACCTGAATGTAAGCTGTTGCTCGTATTGATCTATTCACTGCCTTTATTTTGTTCCTCTTCATTCCAGATCTTCACGCGCCCCTGCCCGGCTGGGCTCCCCCCCCTCACCCACTCTTTCTCTTTAGATTAGCACTTGATCTGTGCTACTGCTCTGAGAGTGGTGACATTTGTGATTTTAACCTCCCACCCTTGGTGGAGGTTGGCTTGTGGAGCAGAAGGAGGGGAAGCTGATCTTGCCTGCTGGGCCTGGTTTACAACGCTGGCACTGGGGGCTCAGGGCTGTTTGGAACTGGCACATCGAGTGGAGTGGCGGTCCTGACGACTGTCCTGTGTACATTGACTTGAAACTTCTGTTGTCATGGGTCGAATAGAAGCTTAAAGCGTAAAGAGACAGGTTCTTAGAACTTTGACAAAGCATAGGTGGTTGTTTGAGAAGCTTCTAAGGTACTTTCTGGTTTGGCAGTGCTAGCCACGTGAAGTTACATTGGATAAAACAAAAGCAATCTTAAAACACAGCTTCTCAGTACACTAGCATCATGTCCAGAATCCAGTAGCCACGGCATGGGGCGGCAGAAGCTACTAAAACAGCAGCTCCAGTAAATATTCCTTTATTGCAGGAAGTTGTGCCCCATTGCAATGCGCTCCCTAGGGGTGCTGGCCTGCTGGGGCTTGGCCAGGCCTGTGTGCTGTCTGGTGAAAATGAACTCTTGGTACTAAAACACTAACTCCCTCTGTGTGCACAGAAAACCAGGGCGCGTGTGCGTATCTGTTTCGTAGCTTCCATATTGCCTAGAGCTGGTTGATATGGTCGGCTGCACTAATATAGTGATCTTTAAGTGGTTGTAGGGCCTTTTTCTGTTGTTGTCATAGAACTGGTTGAACATGATCTTCCTAAAAGGGACCCCTAGGAGATGTTCAGTGTTTCTGGTTGGAGGTTGGGTGGGGAGGGTGCAGGGAGGGTGCAGGGAGGTCGGAGGCCATGGATAACAGCATTCTTTATAATACTCAGAAGGTTAAATGTGGATAAACACGAAACAAGGCTTCAGAAAAGCCAGACTATTATTATGCAACATTTCTCGGACTATAGTCCCCGAGACGCACTTCATAAAGCCAATAAAACGCACACTGGTGGTCTCCTGTTGCCCTAGCAACGGACCATGGGGCATAGTGTATGTGAAATGCACGAACATCTGTGAATTAATCTCTTTTAGTTTGTTCTTTTCTTGGCACTGATTGGGCCACTCAGCCTTGTGTCTGTGCCACTGCGTTTGGAGGGGTAATCTAAAGCCGTCCCAGGGCGTTGTCCCTAGAGTGGATGGCGGAATGGAAAGTGAGGGCAGGTTTATCCTGGTAGTGCATTCAGCAGTGGAAGGATTTAGCCCGACAGCACTCTCGGTGGGACATTATTAGCTTACTTTCTGGTGCATGGGGAAATGAATAAAGAATTTTCTAGTAAATCTCAGCATTATTGGGTTTATTGTGCTGCCCCCCCAAAATAATCTGCAGAGAAAATTGAAATAATCACTTGTGTTTAGACCACAGTTATGAGGACTTGAAAGCTCTCAAAGTTATTCCACATCCTGTCTCAGGCTCAGCCCCACCCCAGTGCTTACACCAAGCCCTATTGGACTATTGGGCGCTGGTCTGAGTGACACGCCTCGATTGGATGCTTAGGTTGGCATCTGTTTTTGACCTAGACTGACCTTACTTCGGGAAATTTTAATCTGGAAGGTGACATTTTTGTCTTTGGAAGAATAGAGCAAACTGACCCCACATACATAAGCAGTCCTAGAGCCACACTTCATTTAGTTACTCTGTTACTTCTGTGGGAACTATCTTCTCCCCACTTTGCCCCTCGCTGCCTTCCCCTTCTTCAAGCTGCCCCTCCCCCGCACTCTGTGGACTCCATGTCCGGTTCCTCCTGAATTACCAAATGCTTGCTTGTAAACTATTCAGCACTCCCCTCATCATTTTCAGTTCCCTGTCTCTCTCTTGCTTCTTTTCTTCCTTCTGCTCTTGTTTCTCTTTCCTTCTGTTCCATAACGATGCAGCCCTCTATCCTGGCTCAAGAGGAATGCAAGAATATTACATAGAAAATGTGTCATGGCAGACGCAGCCTGCATGTTTAAGGTTGCAGGTAATGTGTTAAGAGAGCTCTGTGTTCAAAAACAGTCTGTTTGACTGGCTTGATCGTCATTAATATTGGAGGGCATTTAAGCAGGGAGAGAACTGCCAATTTTCTTATCTTTTTCATATTATGAAGACATGGCTGTTCCTCTGTAGCTGAAAGCATTTCCTGGTTTCCTTGTTAGACAGCCGACCGAATAGTTCCTGACTTTGAACCTTGTTGGTGTTGGTAGATGAACTTGAACATTGAGCAATGCAGTCTAAATAAAATATTTAAAATTAGTCAGTATGTATTGATTTGGCAGCTGGAGGGCAGACATGCCTGCCTCTGGGTCATTTTGAAGGGAAGGGGTACATTGAAAAGATTAGGTAACAGTCCCATCCCTCAAATACGTCATTTTCTTGTTAAAGTTTGTAACTGAGATAGGCTGCTTTCTGAATAAAATAAAACATGTTACTGGATGGCTCCTCATCATTTTCTGAATTTCTGGTGAGTCCTGGATTCTTTAAGAATGTGCCTACAACACTGGTTTATGACCGTTGGCAGACTAGCTCGGACGGCACCCTTCCCAGGGAGCTGCCAGGACTGATGTGCAAATACATGCAAACATGACCCTTTAGCGAGCACTGCCAGCTGTGCCAGTGGCAGCATGCTATAACTGCCCATGCTATAACTGTGTGCCTTTTACTCAAGAGCTGTTTTGTAGGAATTGGTGAAACAATTGGCCAATAGAGTTAAAAATAACTCATCGAACTTGTCCTGTGTGAACACCCTCATTTGCTTTCTGATGGATTTTTTTGATTTAAAAACAAAAGCCTGGACGAGGGGGTGTGGAGGGGTGCTATGCTATTGCTACCATTCCGTTCCCATGTCATTTCTACTGTCCTTTTTAACTTTTAATTTACTAACTTCTTATTAGCTACTTGAAACCTGACTTACAGGGATCATTAAATATTTCAGGAGGGAAGCAGAAACTCTTCATTGTGCTTTTCCTGTCCTGGCCATGATTTGTTCTTGTTTGTTTTTTAAAAACCCCCCAAGTCCTTATGCCAAGAGGCAGCAATTCTTAGACACTCATGGTGTAAAGTCAAAACTCCATAGTGAGAAGTGGCAGTGAGTGGGCTGGCTGGCATGAGCACGGGAGGAGTCTCATGGTGCCTATGGGTTGTTTCCTTCCTCTGTGTTTGTCACAGTGTGCTGAAAGCAATAATTTTTTTGTAGTCTGGATGTTTGAGGGCTAGAAAAGGAAAGAACATAAATATTCTAGAAGGAGAAAGACCTGTAGGATTTCAATGTTTTCCTCCTATTGTTTGTACCGGCCTGGCAGAGAGCAGCACTTCTTGAATTTTATTTATTTTTAACTTTTTAACTCTGATCACGTTTTAAAAATAGTTTCAGAAATGATACTGTCACTTTAATTAAAGCGAAAGGGAAGGATTCTTGCCTGGTTTTCTTGCGCACACAGCATTACAGCGAGACATTTGGCAGTGGGAGTGATGTCAAGGCTTCAAGATGGCTACTGAAGACTGCCTAGTGCCTTGCTGTTGTGCCCACCCCCAATGGGGCAGGGGCAGGCTGGCAGTCTAAGCAGAATCCTTGGTACCATGCATGGAGATGCCCAAGTTAAAGATCTCATAAATAAATGACCCTCGTGATGACATGAAAGACTGGCTTTTAATTTTAAATTTCCTGTCTCTTAGGAATTTATTTCTGCAACCAGGTTAGATCTCACATGCTTTCTTTCTTAAGATTTATTTCTTTTCATAAAAATATTAAATAATAAAATACTTTATTTTTATTATTATATAGAAAGGCAGATTTACAGAGAGGAGATACAGAGCGAAACATCTTCCATCTGCTGGCTCACTCTCCAAAAGGCCACACTGGCCAGAACTAAGCCTATCTGAAGTCAGGAGCCAGGAGCCTCCTCCAGGTCTCCTATGTAAAGTAGGACTTTGGGCCTTGCGCTACTGCTCTGTCAGGCCACAAGCAGGGAGCTGGATGGGAAGCGGTGCAGCCAGGACATGACCTGGCACCCGTATGGAATCCTGGTGCGTGCAAGGCAAGGAATTATCTCCGGAGCCATCATACCACACCCATGTTTTCTTTTCTTTCCTTTTTTTTTTTTTAAGATTTATTTTATTTTTGTTGGAAAGTCGTATATACACAGAGGAAGAGAGACAGAGAGGAAGATCTTCCGTTCGTTGATTCACTCCCCAAGTGAGCCGCAATGGCTGGAGCAAAGCTGATCCAAAGCCAGGAGCTTCTTCTGGCGTCTCCCACTTGGGTGCAGGGTCCCAAGGCTTTGGACCATCCTCAACTACTTTCCCTGGCCACAGACAGGGAGCTGGAAGGGAAGTGGGGCTTCTGGGATTAGAAATGGCGCCCATATGGGATCACGGTGTGTGCAGGATGAGAATTTAGCTGCTAGACAGCAGCGCTGAGCCCCCATGTGTTTTCTTTTTGATATCCTGGTTTTTGCTTTGTAACTTGGTCACATTGCAGTGGCTGCCATCAGCTATAGGTGTATTCAAACCTGCAGCTTGGTCTAGCCCTGCAAGGTCCCAGGAAGAGATCTTGGTCAACCCTGGAATTGGGCCAAGACCTTTTGGCAAGAACTTTTCAGGTCCTGGATATCTAATTCAGGGTGTTAGGGCCTGGGAAAAGCCTGTGTGAGGGTCTGGGTGAAGGCAGAACCAACTGTTTGATTTGTATGTCACTTTGCAAACCACACTGTTAGAGAGGCAGGTGGTTGTGTGGGGCTGTACTCTGAAAACTAAGCCTTTGTTAAATGAACATCTGTACATATATTTTTAATCATAAGTAATTCAGGGAATTCTAAAGCATAAAGAACATATAGAGTACAAGCTTTAGGAATAGGTACTTGTAAACTATGCTTTGCTGTTTATAAATCTGTAATTATACTTTAGAAATATCCATTAAAAAAATCCCAAGTGTGTATTGTCCCTTACAAAAGGGACACAGACCCTTTTAAAAGTCGATCATGTCAACTAATAGTCATTGCGTCTTGGCCTTCCCTCCAGCTTGTGTGGGAGTAAGAACGCCAGGCAAAGGTTAGACCTAAAAGAATGCAGGTTTGTTAGACAAGAGATTATCACTGGGAACTAACTGGGGTCATGATTTCTGTTTTCAGCTGCCTTTGTTCCTTTCTTGTGCTTCTGCAGGCAGACAGCTGGAAGTGCTGTAGAAATATTTGAAGAGCCCTGTTTAGTGGTTTATGTGGAAAGTCGTTGAATAATTCACATAACAAATGATTAGACAAGCACTTGTCCATCTGACTGAATTATTCTCCGTGTTTGCCGAAGCGGCGAAGAAGGGAACAGTGTCTCCTCCTCCAGAGGGTATACAGTGGCGGTATTGACCCATCTAGTTATTGGGTTTCAGCCTTTTGTTGACATTGTTGTAAATGAAGGCAGCCCGGACCGCTCTGAGCAGCTGGGCTGGGTAATTGTGAAGGATCCCTGCTTGTTGCCCTTACCCCCAGTGTTTGCGATGGGTTGTTTGCTTTGACTTCTGTTGAACTGTTGACAAAAGCATTAGATACAAATGGGAACAAATAAAGTGGTGAGATGCCAGGAGGGCTTGGCAGGAGTAGTGGTTTTCATTCTGACTTAAATGGAGGGTGGAGGAACTTATCTAGATGGGAAATGGAAGGTGTGTCTGTGTGTGTGTGTGTGTGTGTGTGTGTGTGTGTGTGTGTGTGTGTGTGTGTAGCACTGTTTTCAGATGCCAAGCTAGAAGGTGATCTCTGACTGCCTACCTTGGCTTACGGAAGGGAGAGAAAATCAAAAGGGCTACCATGTTTATCTCTGCAAATCCCACCCTGTACTTATCCTGTCAGTCATGTGTGTGGCTGACCAGGAGTCTAACAATGAAGTACATTCTGGATTCCTTTCTGGAAAAGCACGAAGAAACATGTTTATTGCTGGGAGCATTCTGGTTTAGGGGAGATGACAGGCCTGGCATCGAGATAGGCAGGATTAGAAAGAACAGTATATGCTGAAATAGTATGGCTAGCAAAATGGAAGTCATTTGCTGGAACGCTTTGAATTTGGTTTAAACAAAATACTCTTTTGTATATTCAAATGGGGAGTAGCTCAGCTGTTGTGAAGCCAGAAAATTAATGGTATTTTTAGTGAAATAGCAAAAGCATGTCAACAACATAGCTGCAGTTGATAATGCTGGCATTTTATTCATGAGGAATTATCAATGCAGGTTACTGGACAACATAGTGTGACTGAAAATGATTGTTGGAGGAGCCGCTGCCCTTTTGCTCAAAGACTGCGTTTTGCATTTAGTCTTCCCCAGGCTTCATTTGTGCATGTATTTTTCCCCCTATCACAAACCAAAATAGGAAGTCTTTTTGGCAGAGAGCAGTATGCATATTTTACCTTTTTTAATGTGTGCATGAGAAAGTCCTCTACGCAGAAGCCAAGGAGTTTGTTTTTTATGCACAGGTGGTCCCTGGAGGTGAGGAGGCAAGTCCCTATGAAGAATTTGTCTGAAAGTACTAAATAGTGAAACTTGGTATTTTAACAGGCAAAAACTGTGCACACAATTTGTCTTCTGCCTTGGCAGTAAAAGATTTGGAATAAGTTGTAAAGTGAAACATGGATAAGGATAGACAAAGTGTATTTAGTTAGTTAAAACACCCTCTGTGGCCGACGTTTCGGTGATCATGATAATTGAAAACTTTGCTAGAAGTCACCTTGGAATTGCCGGGAAGGTGAAGTTGTGTCTTTGTGTCTGGGCCCAAGAGCTGTGGGTACTGGGTTTGCTTCCCCAGTGTCGGGCCGGGTGCTGGCTGTGCTGCTGGGCTCCGTCTCCCCACCTGCCCCAAGCAGGGCCAGAAGGCACCTGCACCTTCATGTGCTTGTTCCATGCCTCCAGTTTTGCCTTCAGGAGTTGCCGCAGGAGACAAGAGAAATTGACCACAGGTATGTTCGCCGTGTGTTTACTAGGTTGTTTTCATCCTCTTACCTGTTGTGGTTGTACAGGCCAGTGATTGGTTGAGAGGTGAGGACTTTGTCAGAAATGAGAGTGTGCCGCAGATGACTATTCTCCTAAGTTGACTTGTTTTAAAAAAGATTTATTTATTTATTTATTTTTATTGGGAAGTCAGATACACAGAGAGGAGGAGAGACAGAGCAAGAGCTTTTGTCCGTTGATTTACTCGCCAAGTGGCTGCACTGGCTGGAGCTGAGCCAATCCAAAGCCAGGAGCCTCTTCTGGGTCTTCCACACAGGTGCAGGGTCCCAAGGCCTTGGACCATCCTTGACTGCTTTCCCAGACCACAAGCAGGGAGCTGGAAGGGAAGCGGGACTGCCAGGACTAGAACCAGCGCCCATATGGGATACTGGCACGTGCAAGACAAGGACTTTAGCCACTAGGCTACCGTGCTGGGCCCCCAAGTTGGTTTTCTTAAAAAAACAAAAAAGAAAGAAAAGAACCTGGGGTTCAACTCTCAGGAGCTATTTTGTTTGTTTCAACAAATGATCAAATGTTCACGCCTCAGTCTAAAGTGTATGAAGCAAAGTCCCCAAAAGAACTGATACAAGGTGGGGCTAGTGCGTATGTGACTGAGCAGTTGGTATTTCTTACTGGGTTCCGTCCTCAGGAAGAGATGGGGGAATCCTGCAAGTTGGAAAATCTGGAAAGACAATAAGGCTAGAACTTTTTCATTAGCAAATTAAAAAGGAGGGAGCGCTTGAGACTTGACATGCTTGACTCAGCGTGACTCCAGAATTATGAGAGACCCTGGGCAAAGCAGTTACAGGCTCACACGTGAAACAAGTGGGTTCTAAAGACATTTACCTAGGCCAAGACAAATAAATGGGTGCACAACACCCTCAGGCAGTGGCCAGGGCTGCCAGGGTAAGCATTTTCTGGAAGAGACCTGTTTTACAGACAGTCTGCCTCTGTCTTCCCTCCTCCTCTTTTCCCACAATTCAAGCTGGCATTCCTGTTTGCCCTGCTCTTAAAACTGCAGTGTTACCTTATAAACGGTGACTCAAAGTGGCTCTTTGCACCCTGTTTAAACTCCGTTGCTTAAGGTTGGGAAATTGGCGTATGTTCGGACTTGCCCACATGGGTACGTGTGACCTCCTGTGAACCCTGGCTTGACATTCAAGTGCAGGGTGCAGGTTCCCAGCCTGCCTTGGGGCTGGACAAGATGGCCAGTTCTTAGCAGGTGCTTCTTGCTACCACCTTTTAAAAAAAATGCACAGAACAGATTACTTGAAAATGACTTTGCTCAGTTTATTTGGGGAGGATGAAATTTAAATGGTGTTACACGGGCAAGTACCAGACAAAACAGAAAGAAGCAAATGAGAACTGTGCCGGTTTGCATAGGAAATTATCTTGAGATTAAAATTCTGCAGAAAATCTACAAAAATGGATATTGTCGGTGCAGATGGTCGAGAATTAACTTCAGATGCTCTGAGCATGTTTTTTGATTCCAACAGGGGTTTTTTGTTTGGGGATAGTTTAACCTGGACTGGGAACATGAGTTTATATTTTACAGCAGAGATGCTTGCCACTCAAAATAGATGAACCTCTGGGTCCCTGTCAGTCTTGTCTTAAAGGACAGCCACCTGTCATGCCATGCGTTGATACTAGTAGGAGCTAATAACTACCCGTGTAGGCACCGAGTGGCCTGAAGCCTGGAGCCATGACTTCCCTTGTGTTGCGCTGAAAGCCTCTTTTATTTCCATGTCAGATTACCTGTAAAATGGACCTCTCCCTGCAGTGTTGTAAAGTGTAACAATTCCAGCGTTCCTCTGACTGTGTGGGGAGAGGGAGCATGCCCAGCCGAGGAGACACTCTGCCCACCTGAATTGTTACTACTCATACAATCCCGGTCTGTAAGTTTGGCTGTGCACTGTAACACTGATTTATTTGCACCTCCTTTTCTTCAGCTGAGTTAACATAGCAGTCCCGCGAGGCAGCTGAGAGTTCGTCGTGGCATGGGCTTCTGTGGGGGTACCTCTGCAGAGGAGAGGGGGCTTGCGTACTGTAGGATGGCAGAGCTGGATCTAGTGGGGCAGACTGAGGACTGTCTGTCCCTGTTGGACAAGTGAACACTTGATGATGTGATGCTTGGTTGGTGTGTTTTCAGAGAAAACAGCCTCACTTGTTCTAGAAAAAGATCAGTCTGGAAGATTTCAGGTTTCCTTTGCCTTTTAGACTGTTGAAACAAAACTTTCCTTTGCTTGTTTAAAAAAAAAAATTATTGGTCCCAGCCCAATAACCTAGTGGTTAAATCCTCACCTTGCACTCTCTGGGATCCCAGTTCATGTCCCAGCTACTCCAATTCCCATCCAGCTCCCTGCTTATGGCCTGGGAAGACAGTAGAGGATGGCCCAAAGCCTTGGGACCCTGCACCGGCGTGGGACACCCGGAAGAAGCTCCGGGCTCCTGTCTCTGAATTGGCTCAGTTTCCGCTGTTCTGGCTACTTGGGGAGTGATTCAGCAGATGGAAGATCTTCCTCTCTGTATATCTCACTTTCCAATAAAAATAACTAAATCTTAAAAAAAAATTTTAACTTTTTAACTTTATTTCAAGGGCAGAAAAGGGAGAAAAAAAAAAATAAGAATGAAATTTCCTGTTTGCTGAGTCACTACTCAAATGCCCACAACACCAGGTGGGGCTAGGCCAAAGGCAGGACCTGGATGTCAGTCCAGGTCTCCCTTGTGGGAGAGAGGGCTCACCTGCTATTTTCCAGGATGAGCTTGGCAGCAGGCTGGGGGCAGAAGCAGGGCCAGAACTGCAGCCCAGATGCTGTGGGTGCCGGTGCGAGCAGCAGCACCTGCCCGTCTTGCTGCTGTTTGGTCTTGATTTGGTGCGAGCCCTTTGGGTGATGGTGCCCTGCTACAAAGCTGTTTTCTGTTGCTATAAATTGGAGCAGTCCCCTCTCACATTATGGGAAGAGGGTGGTCCAAGTGTAAATCCACATTGTTTAGCCTGTCATACCGACAGGCTCCAAGCAGATTCCACACCAGTTGTAGAGAGTAAGCTACATCCAGGCCGTGGTGTGGTATTTGCCTTTGTAGGGGAAGACTCAGTTCTGGGAGCAGGGTGACGTGGCCGCATTTCCTCCCCTATTGACCGGGCACCTTTTGTGGACCCGTCTTCTAGGGAACCATGTTTCTGGGTAATGTGGGCTCTGGTTTGTTGGTTTGTTTCTGAGTTTTGAAGAGTGCTGTGAGGATCCCAGGAACTCCTGTGAGGTTGTGAGATTGCTGTCTTACCTCCCCGAGATGCAGCTTCTACATAGCTTGTTCAGGTTTGATGTTTCACAATGATGCATTTATCAAAACTAAATGCCAATTGTATTCTTCCGTAGAGACCGATTTTATTCAAAAAGGTAAGGAAAGAATGTTTATCCAGCTCAGAGGGAGCTGAGAGGAAGGACCAGAGTAAGTGGAAACTTTCTCCAACCACAGTTAAAGTTGTGTTGAGGAAGCAGGTGCAGGTGAGGGCAGGTGGAATGTAGAAAATGCTCAGCCCGGGGACTTCATTAAAAATGCTTTTAAAATGCAATTCCAATCAATTTGGAGAGTCCTAGAACATTGCAAGATATGTGAAAACATGCTTTAAATGCCAGCAGCCAGTGAAAAGGGCACAGTCAGAAACCCTGCTATAAATTGAGCCTTTCGCTTTCAAGAATGTGGAGGATACGGCTCCGAAATACTCAGAATAAATATCAGGGAAAATCGTACAGACCTCTCATCCTACAAAGAATGAATTCTTTTTTTCAGATATCAGGATTGATTGATTTATTTTTATTTCTTACTTTCCATTTTACAATTTTGCAGGCATGTTCTTCCTTCCCCTCCCCTGACCCCTTCGCCATCACTTCCTCCCCGTAAAGAATGAAATTTTTTAAGAGCTAGTTTTTTGGCCTTAACTCTTGAATTTTTTTTTATTGGTTATCACAGCATTTGTTCTGGTAGATATACATGTCAATCTGATGATGACAAATATCACTGTGATTAAAAACATCAGTATAGCTGGTATCTAGACTCACAGTCTACCTGCTTACATCAGTATAGCGTGGAAGGATCCATTGGCATTAAGGCAACATAGTGTGAGTTCATCTTGAAGATTTTTCTTTATTATTTACTTCCTGGAATTTGTGTAAGTGGATTAGTAATAAATTCTTTCAAAAACGTGTACTTAACTTTGGCATATTTATGATATTATAGATAATTAAGAATTATTTTCAAATCGTTTTGTGCATGGACCCGTATTGAAGTGTATGCTTTTGTGCAAAATTGTACACCAAATGAAATGCTGCTGCCTGAGTCCCCTCTCCCCATTTTTCCCCTATTTTAGTTTTCTGATTTTTGGATTTAGAAAGTTTTCCATGTATTTAATAGAATAATATTCCCATGGGGGAGAAAGAAAAACCATAGCATTGAAGTTTTACTCACTATCAGCCACCAAAACCCACGGGTAAGAAATTGCTCAGAGATGGTGGACGTGCAGCAGAGCATGAAGGGTGGTCCCTGTGTGAGGCTGTGTCCTACTCCGGGGAGCCTTGCTTCTGCGTCTGCCTCTGCATGCTTTTCCACAGCTGTCCCACACTGTTCTCACTGGTGATGCCTGCCTCTGCCTGTCGCTGGGCCTGTTACCTTGGGATCCTGGTCCCCTCCGGTAACACATGCTTCCTGGCTCCCCTCCCCTTCAGGGAGTCCTTCCCAGGTAAACTGGAGAGGTGACTTGTTGCTTTTCCCAGTGTTTCAAGTCTGAAGATCCTTAGAAGACTGCCTAGGATGAAAAGCATGGGCGTTGCAGCCACTGCCGTGGGCTCTAGAGACAGCTTTGCCACCTGCTTCACGCTACACCAGACTTTAGTAATAATTATTATTGTGAGTGGCTCAGCTCTAGCCATTGTGGTCGTTTGGGTAGCGGACCAGTGGGTAGAAGGTCTCCTTTCTGTCATCTCTGTAAATCTGCCTTTCAAATTAAAAAAATAATCTGTATATATTTTTTTCTTTTAAAGAGCTCAACAGTGAAAATAACATTAAAAAAAAACAAAAACAGAAAATGGTGGTTTGAGACCATTTTTGCTTCACAACATTTTGGAATGTGATCACACAGTCCTCTGTGTTTTTGTGTTAAATTTTTCATATCCAGCAGATGTATCCTCTTCTGCTTACAATCTAGAATCTGTTGTATGAGTAATTAAAATTTTTGCAGATAAAAAAGATCTGACAGATTTTAACTTGTAACCTCTTCAGTTTTGTGGGGATTAATTGATAATCTCCTAATTTGGATGCTTCATTTCGTGAAGAAGCAAGAGTAGTTTGGTTTTAGGTTGTGGTTTTTTGTGTTTTTTTTTGTTTGTTTTTTAAATAATCACTGGTTGGATTTGGTGATTGTACTTCATGGTGTGTCTTGGTCATTTGTAATCAAACTCGTTATTTTTTTCTTAATTAATGAGCATATTTTGGCTGTGGTCCCCAGTTTATCCAAATAGTCTCCTCAATGTGGAGATGTAAGGCCTGGGTCACTGAGGTATCGTCCTGTTGAGTTTGCTTTTGCAGTCCTTTCCGTCTGTTCCTCCACTGCAGCCTCCTCTTGCCAGTCCACAAAAGGACGTCTTGGTGGCTGCTCAATGATGGCCTGGGTGGGCGGCAGTCGCGGCAGGTGCTCGAGTGCAATCCTGTATCAGTGATGTGGGGTTGAGGCCTGTGTCTGTATAGATCTGGTGAAAGAAAGAATCAAGACATAGAAATTAAATCTCAATTTATTCTTCATTTAACCAACCATTTAAAGCAAAAATGAAGTGTAACACCAGGCTGTCCTTTCAACACGGACAGTGTGGTAGCTAATAACCACTCGTGATGGGAGGCTGCATCTTTGTCAGGACAGTCTGATCCACTAAGCCTTGCCAGTAACACTCTGATGGCTCATTGTCTTCTCTTTTAACCACACTTCCCAGCTTTACGTGAAGGAGCTCAGGTGAGCTGAGAGCCTGACTGGATCCAGACGGCAGGCAAGATGGCACTGTAGGGTCCTCTGGGAGCGTGGCAGGAAGGGATGACTGGCTCTTACTGTCCAACCTGCCGTAGGAGATGTTCTGTCAATGCCGCTGGTCTTGGTGGTAGACACTGTCAGTACCGGAATTCTTCACTGCTTTGGCTCGTAAGGGCCTTTCTGGCAAACGACACAGCAGAAAGGAGTGAATAATGACTTCTCTTCCCACTGAAACGATTTTGATTCACTACTCTTAAACCCTGAGGACACTGTTATTTTTGAAGTCAAACATGCAGAATGAAAACAAAGCCAACACAGGGGTACAGCCGAAAGAGTGCCAGTCTTGGTTTCAAGCTCTCCCACCTCCTTCTGAGCTTGTTCTAGTGATCTTCCAGAAGTTCATGGGAAATGCGTGTTACTTTTTAATTCTGTTTTCCCAAAAACTTCTTGAAGTTTTGTGCATGTCCTCAGTTCTCTAGAAGCATTAGTTTTTGCATCCATAAATGAGGTGCTCGCATTGCATAACCAGTCAGATCCTTGAGTTGATGATGTGGGATGAATTGTATGAAGTATTTCAATATTTAATAACAGTACTTTACTATTCCAAAGCACCACTGTATTTGTTTGAGCTAAATATTACTCTGTACCTTGGGGTATTCTAATGCGATGTCAGAGCAGCGTCAGCAGCGTATAAATCAAAGATGTAAAGTGGCATCTCCCCATTCTATACGAGTGTGACAGTTTTAGCTATGAATAAAACATGGTACAGTGTAAGGTGTAGTGATAGAATGTAATGTGCAGAAGGGTAATGCGCATTTGAGTCAACTTCTCATAGATTACAGATGACTTGCAAGTTGCTCAGTTTCTCTCAGACCCTTTTTAAAATAATAATATCTATCCCCTGGACTTGTTGCAAAATTACATGGAATAAACGTTTCTTACAATGTATCTAGCATCGTAGTCAGTTCCCTGTAAATGTTAGCAGTGTACATTCGACATAATGTTGTGATTCTAACCACTGTTTGCATTCTCCGAGTTGTAGTAAGCATCCGTTCGGTTTGCAGCATCTCCATGACTTTCTGTCCTTTTTAAGATGCGGCCATGATAGAAGCAGGAACAACAGCTAGGCCACGAGGGCGTGTTGTGCATCTGCTGTGACCCAGGCGTAGTATGTCTCCTAAAGTATCCTTCCTTTTCACTTCTGCAGTGGCGCAGCAGGGGCAAGGTGGCAGTGCGAAACTTTGTTTTTCCTATGATTGCCGATAATCATAGTTGTTCTTTCATTAAGCTCTTATGACATTTGTGTGCTTTAATTTCTGCATAATGAGAGATTATTATTTTTTTTCCTCTTTTGGAAACACTCTTGAGATGGATAATATCCCAGCGATTTCAAGATATGACATTCTCACAATTTTCATGCCTCTAAATCTGTTAGACTTGTTATTACATTTGCACCCATATGAAAGTGCTCGAATTGTGGTTGTCGTTTCATTTAAAAGTGGCCACCATGGAAGATTATTTCAATTTTATCAAAGCCAGAAGAAACCTAAGAACAAGGATCCCCTTGCCAGGTCCTCTCGGTGTAATTCCTCTCTTGGAGCACGTGCTTGTGTAGCTTTTCTATAGTACGTAGTGGGTGATGTCACTACTAAATAAGCTCATGGAGCTGCTTTATATAAGGACCTGGGACCATAAGGACCTGGGCTGGAGCTGACTGAAGCCACGAGCATCTTCTAGTCTTTGCTGCTTTGTGGCTCCAGGGTCCCAAGGTGTTGGGCCGCCCTCCACTGCTCTCCCAGGCCACAAGCAGGGAGCTGGATGGAAAGTGGGGCAGCCAACTTCCTGTATTGTAGTGCCAGAGCTGCTTTAATATTATTTTAATATTTGAAGAGACCCCATTTTTTAGCTTCCATAGTTAGTACCTGTTCTAATTTTTACTACTTATGATGCCTTTGATTCACAGACTTGTGTACATATTTCAAAATACTGAGAATTCGTTTTAAAATGCTGAATTGGAGAAGTATCCATTGCTCTTTTAAAAATGGTGGATTTCTATACAGCGTTGTATGTAAATTATACGATGGCCAGAGAGCTGGCAGTTGGAAACTGGAAGGTAGGAGCTTCTTCTGGGCCTCCCTTACTGGTGTAAGGGGCCAAGGCCTTGCACCATCCTTTCCAGGCCACCAGCAGGGAGCTGGATCAGAAGTGGAACAGCTGGGACTCAAACCAGCACCCACATGGGATGCTAGCATTGCGCATGAAGAATCGACCTTCTATGCTACCACGTCAGCCCCTGCTTGTCATGCTTGTAATGGTAACCATGCTGTATTATTAACTAAGTTTACAAGAAGCAGATACAATGATATAATACATCTTGTGGTCTTGAAGAAGGGAAGGGGCATTCCTTTAATGTGCATTTTTTATTATGTATCAGTCATTGTGTACAGGAATGATGTGGCCAATGAACTTACTAATTTTTAGGCCAGAGATGAAATTCCTAAGTAGACACTGGTATTGTGTGTAAGTAAGCATAGTTTATTCAGAAATAAGAGAACAAATACATGTTTATGTGTGAGTCTGGTTGTCCAGAGAATTAGGCAGCACGAGTGAACTGAAGAGTGCAGTTCTTCCATCTTCTAGATGTAACAGGTGCATTGTGGGAATGCAGACATTCTCATTGGCTAGGAGCAATGAACAGGTAGTGAGTCGGGTGAGCATAGCAGTTTGTGATGTTCTGCTCCACAGACCCAACAAGTCCGCACAGCTGTGTGGACTTGACTGACTGTGTATCCCACACTGAGAATTCTTTTCCGAACTTAGTGGTGTAAAATGAAAAGCATTTGCCATTGCTCATTAGTGTTTTTGTTGGCTATAGGGAAAGTTCTGTGTTGGCCCAGCAAGGCTGATCCAGGCTCAAGTTGCTTGTGTCTGCAGTCAGCTAGGTACTCTAAGGTAGTCTTTCAGTTCATGTGACCTGTTATGTATGTTGTAAATTTGTCTGGCAAGCTAGCCAAGATGTGTTCTTTTGACAGTAATCAGAGGCCAGGAGAATCTGTCTGTCTCAGGTTTGCTACTATACCTTTGGCCAAGTAAGTTCTGTGGCTAAAGCTGGCATTAGCATGAGTGTACCAGCAGAGGAGGACAGAGGGAAGTATGGAAAAAATGGCGGCCACTATTGTAGTTAGTCCAACACCGTGGCCTTGGTTGTGAAGGACTGTCTGTCCAGTAGGAACTGTCCCGATGCTGGCATGGGAGTCAAGCTGGCCCCACATCTGTGTGACTTCCTGCTTGTAATTTCGCTGCTTTCACACTTGCATTCTTTGCTACTGCGCTGGAACCTTGGCAGCCTCATCCTCTAAGCGCTTAGCAAGGAATATACCCCAGATAGGCACATGTCCTGCTTGAAATAACAGAATATTGTTCCCAAGACAACTTTGATGAAATCCCAGTTTTCTCTGGGTTTGAAGCTCATACAGGCATTGTTATCCTCATTCCATGGTGATTTCTACATGACAGTAGTTTGTTTGGAAACATGCCTGTTGTTCTTTAAAATATATGCTTAATGCTAGATTAGAGAACAGCTTTTTTTTTTTCCTGTTTATGCAGGCTCATTTCTAAAGCATTTAAAATAAAAAGCTTGGGCATGTAAGGTATTTAAAACTCCTCTGCATGTTGTTTTTAAAACAGATCAATTTCAGCATCGAAATGTTAGGAATTCAGCCAAGGAAGATTCAACTTGGATTGTATAGCTGTAATGATAATATGTGATAACCATCTTCTTTCAAAGGGATTGTAGCAGCGAAGTTGAGCCTGTTGAATTACATAATTTCAAAGTGTTTGCCAGCACACTGTTTAGGGGGCACTGTTCAAACTTTTGCTAAACCAAAGCAAAATGAAAAATAGATTTTATTATGAGATACTTAAATCAGAAGAATGGTTATCATATCATAACTAAAGATAGCTCATTTGAATTGAACAGAAGGTCGTATGTCTGCATGTCAATTATCACACTTAACTGCTTGGCAGAATATTAGGATGTAAAAGAACGCGATTTCTAGATTTTTTTTCTACTTTGGCTTAAATTAAAAGCATCTCATGTTTGCTTATTACTCAAAGTATTTTCAAGTTAGAGCTTCACGACTGAGACATTATTGATTGCCATGTAAATAAGAAAGTATATGTACCAATCAATCATATTATATGATTATATATCCTTTCTTAAAAAAGATTTCATTTATTTTTATTACAAAGTCAGATATACAGAGGAGGAGAGACAGAGAGGAAAATCTTCTGTCTGATGATTCACTCCCCAAGTGAGCACAACAGCCGGTGCTGCGCCGATCTGGAGCCAGGAGCCTCCTCCAGGTCTCCCACGCTGGTGCAGGGTCTTAAGGGCCTCGGGCCATCATCGACTATTTTCCCAGGCCACAAGCAGGGAGGCTGGATGGGAAGTGGAGCTACCGAGATTAGAACCGGTGCCCATATGGGATACTGGCACGTTCAAGGCCATCGTGCCAGTATTATTTATCGGGCCCGATTATTTATATGTATCCTTGATTTTAATACATTTTAAAGGAAAAATATCATGTGGCTTTTCACTCATCTTTAGCACACAGTGTTTGTCTCAGGAGATGATATATTGCATGAGTGTATCATATCTTATCCACTGCTGTCCTTTTTCATTCATAATCTGAAGTCAGAGAATGTTTTTGAAGGCCAAGTTCATCACTTTGCAATATAAATATCGTTTTTGGAAAAATGCTATAGATTAAATTTTCTAGGGATTCCCCAATGTGGAAATGAGGCAAGACTGAAAAAAAAATGAGGTGGGCAGAGGGGGAAATTGAGTCTAGAGATCCTTTATAAAAAGGATGGTGCTTCTCTGTACTTTGACACTGAGATTTGATGTGGGTGTGATGAGAGGAGCAGGTGTGTAACTGGACTCTCTTGGCCTGCCTACAGTTGGAGTCCTCTGTCCTCACTTCTTTGCTAGCATGTATCCTGGGGGACTCGAGCATCGGGGGTCTCTGGTACCACAGGGGAAACCCAGAAAGAGTTCCTGCTTCTGCCTTGGCCTCTTGGCCATTCTGGGGTTGGACTAATTCATGTCTATTGGACTAATTCATGTCTGTGTCGCTGTCTCTACTTTCAAATAAAATCATTTAAAAAAAATAGTATTAAGATCCCTCTATGCCACTGTTATCCTTCAAGAAAGAGGGCAGAGGCTATGTTAGAGCATTTTTCTAGTTGTAGCTCTTTGCAGTCAAGAACATATTCGGAGATGTCTGGGAGATAGCCGTGTTTGAGCCAGCTGCTTTTTAAACATCAAACATGTCTGATATTAGCTCCAGTGGTGAATTGAATGTGTCCCTCCAAAAGAAGTGACCAGTTCCCTGTTGCCTAGGACTGCGACTTTGTTCCTGGTCTTGGCAGGTTTTGTGTTAAGCAGGTTAAGCAGAGGTGATAGTAGAATCAGTGCCTGTCAGGTACTAGGGGTTTGAATATCACCTATCAACTGGATCCTGGTGACCTTAGGAGGGGAAAGATTTCACCTGGATCTTGACAGACATGCATGTTTGTTCCATGTGATGTCATGGAGGGCAGCCTTCACCAGAGCCTGTGGCGCGTGGTTTGGATGTTGTATCTCCAGGACTGTGACACAAAACAAACCTGTTTGCATTATAGAGCACCCTGCATCAAATACTTCATTATGATAACAGAAATCTAACCAGTTCAGTAAGATCTGTGTTCTTCTCTGTGAGTCCCAAGTGACCTTTAGATACAAGTGGGAGTGAGGCAGTGAGCTCACTCCTGCTAGCCCCTCTGTCATGTTCATGGGTCAGTGCGGTCACACCTAACGGTTGTGCAGCAACACAATTGAATGTTGACATTTATGAGGCTCCGAAGGTGTGGAGTCCATGCCCTTGCGCCATCTTCTGCATTATCGGTCAGATTTTTTGCATCATCTGTCTCTTCAAAAGCATCGCTAGTGGAGATTCCAGAGATTTTGCTTCCTGCGCTGTTTTATTTTTTAAACTTTGATGTCCTTTTCATTTTTCATCTTTACAGAATTTATAGGTTTCTCACTTCATACATGTACAATCGAATGCTTGTGTCAGTCAAACAGATTCAAACTCCAATCTCTTAGCCCTAAAGAAGGGAGCCCAGCTTTCCCTTGGCACCTCTTTGGTCCTGCTTACATGGTTTCCTGTGTCTCTCACTGCATAGGCAGTCCTTAAAAGCAGAGAAGCACCTTCTAGTGTCAGTGCTTTGTGACCTTGTGTGGCTTTAGCCACTCGGGAGTTCAGGATTGAGGTTTCCTCCTGTAGCAAACTAAGTGGACGAAGCAGCCAAGTGCTTCCCAAACCACCACTGG